>NC_068946.1:34496830-34805677 GCF_026419915.1 Harpia harpyja
CAGGTGGGAAGCAGTGGGCTGATGGGAAGGCAGTCTCTAGGCTGGGTGTTTTCAGACTGTGCAGCGGGGTAGTGGCCTATAGCCAGAAAACAGCATGCACACTGTTGTTGTTTTACTGCTATTTGCCATGTGCTATTTTAATATGAATATAAAGTATGGTATATTTATAGATAAAAAGTAATAAACTCCTACTTCTAAAAAAAAAAAGTAGATGTTTCTGAATATGAGGGAATAAAGTTTTGTTTTTCATAGGTAAAGGAACAAAATCTAAAGTGACTATGTCTCTGTACGGTTCAGCATTTTATATGCCTTCCTCCAAAACATGGTGGTCAGTAACAAGTTTCAAATTGCTGTGAATCATGCTGTGCCTCTAATAGAGTTAGATTTGTAAGGAAATAGAAAAATGGAAAACAGTCATTTATTGGGATATAGCATGGAAACATGGAAAGAGTGACTTCGAATCTTAATGTTTTCAATATGACCTCTAACTTCTGCTCTGTGCTCAAGAGGGCTATTTAAGAACTTTTTGGAAGGCAATACTTGCTAGAGCTGTCTAGGCACATTGTCATAACTCTGCGTAGATAGCTGAGGTTTTATAAAAAGGACCAGATTCCTATATTATGTTAGTTTTTCAGGGGATCTGTGGTTTTAGGGCTCTCAGTGTTCAATGAAAATTCTGGAAGGTCATGTCATAAACTTCATATTTTCAGTGTGTTTTACTTGTGGTTCAGCTTTGCTGAGCCACCTAAATACTTTTCTTCCTGAGAAAGACAAATTTTACTATCTGCATTCTTGGAAATGCACAAATTTGTAATTTATACTGTAGAGAAGAATCTGGAAAGAATAATATTCAACCTCATACACATTGGCATTGTTCTTTTGCCTTTTTTAATTGAGAACTTAATCCATGTTAGAGTAGTTTGCTATCTGAGTAGAAGTATTGATAAAATGTCAGATGCTGCTGTGAGTTTTCTAGCGTGGTCTTGATGCTCTTTTTGTTAGGTCTAGATGTATTAGAGCAGGAATTAGAGCATTGTTTTAGGTTTCTTGCTGTTGTTTGGACTGTACAGAGAATGCATTGCCAGCTTTCCTAGCTATTGAGACACCCCACTGCACATTTGCTTTAATGCCTCTTCTTTTAAGGTGTAACATAAATTATCTAAACCTGGAGGAGATTCTGCCAGGATAAGAACATAAACTTTCGGTCCCAAAATCTGGTACTAAGGGACCTATTGCCTTTCTTGGAGAGGCAAAATTCCTCACTGTACTGCCTTCAGAGTCTTTGGGGACGTCTGTTGACTGGAATACAAGGCTGCTTTTCATTCCAGTAGGAAAAAAAATGCAGGGTAACCTTGTATGATGCTTCTTAAAAGAAAGGATCGCTTCCTTCTCAAATTCTGACAAGACGTGGTTATGGATGCTTTTTTCACCTGATCTGAGTGTTTTCTATACATTATAGACCAGAAGGTTGATGAAAGAGTCTTGTGAAGCTGTTTCCAGGTTCCTGGAAATTAGGTGCTGTGGTCAAAAAAGAATTAGCGATTTCACTAATATTCATGGAGAATATCTGGTCAACTCAATCTTCTGTCCTGGCCAAGTCAGAAAAGGGTCAGTGACAATTCAGTATTTATGAAATCGGGAGTAGGAAAGGGCTCTATGAAAGCTTCAGAACCACCAGGTTTTATCCTGAAAAGATGCACTCCTTTATTAACAACTTTTGAGACCCCATAAACACAGGGTTTAGAATTCTGAAAACTATGGTGAACTTCATCCAAATTTAAAAGGGAGGAAGAAGTCTTACAGTTTATTAGATTTCTGCAAATTTTATCGATGTTGGCATTTGCTGTAGGAGAAATCTGAATTGGTGTCCCTGACCTCCAGGGAAACTACTGGTGATTCTCAAGACACTCTAGTTCCTTAGACTTGCAATAAGAGCAGCATGTGTAGCCTTCTGTATCAGAAATAGTGTGGCCAGCAGGAGCAGGGAAGTGATCGTTCCCCTGTACTCGGCACTGGTGAGGCCGCACCTCCAATACTGTGTTCAGTTTTGGGTCCCTCACTACAGGAAAGACACTGAGGTGCTGGAGCGTGTCCAGAGAAGGGCAACCAAGTTGGTGAGGGGCCTGGAGCACAAGTCTTATGAGGAGCGGCTGAGGGATCTGGGGTTGTTTAGCCTGGAGAAAGGGAGGCTGAGGGGAGACCTTATCGCTCTCTACTACTACCTGAAAGGAGGTTGTAGTGAGGTGGGTGTTGGTCTCTTCTGTCAGGTGGCTGGAGATAGGACGAGAGGAAATGGCCTCAAGTTGCAGCAAGGGAGATGTAGGTTAGATACTAGGAGAAATTTCTTTACTGACAGGGTTGTCAGACATTGGAATAGGCTGCCCAAGGAAGTGGTTGAGTCGCCATCCCTGGAGGTATTCAAAAAGCGAGTAGACGGGGTACTCCAGGGCATGGTTTAGTGGGCATGGATGATGGTTGGACTCGATGATCTTGACGGTCTTTTCCAACCTAAATGATTCTATGATTCTAAATACTTTGTGTAACTTATCTTCCCAGGGCAGTTGATAATTGAACCCACTAAAATATGGACTTTGTGAAAACATAGTATGCTATTAGTTTTAGCTTTGCATCATGCAAGAAATAGTAGATCTAGGCAAAACAATAAAATGTTTAATTTTAATTTGTTTGTAGGGGTTTGTGTGAAGCCTTTCAAGGAGGCCATACCCCTTTATCCTTCCCCATCCCCTCTTACCCTTCATCATACACATATGGTTTCTTCTCTGGAACCTGAAGTCTCTTTGGTTTCTTTTCTTTGGTGGTTTGTTTTCTTTGTCTTTTTTGTTCATTGTCAGGTGGATACTGCATGCAGTCAGTTCCTAGGTTTCTTAGTTACTAATCTGTATGAACAGTGTAGATCCTCTGGATGATAACTGACTTTGTATCCTAGCAAGTCTACAGACAGTGAGGGACCACTGAATTAATTGTAGGCAGGAATCTGTTCTCAAAGGAAGACGAAAAGAGAATAAGCAAGAGAGTCCTATGCCAATTCAAAACTGAATTTGTGGTCTCATGCAAAATGTAGCATTAATGAACTTGGAATGTATTGTTTTGCACTACGTTTTTTAAATCACAGCTCAAAAATCTGGTGTTATCAGTCTTGTCTAGTTGGTTTCTGGATCTCTTAATGATCCTTTGGTTTATTAAGTGTTAGAGTTGAGAACCAAGCAGTGGAGTAGCATCAGCTAAAATACTGGGATGGTGATATGATTCAGAATGGACCCAGATAATCGAACAGGCTATCTGAAAGAACAGAAAAGGTCCTGTGGGAGAGGCAGTTTATATTCCAGAATACCAGACACAGAGGCATTCTGTAAGTATGTTTTGACCTTGAAATTACAAACCAAGATGGTTCAAAAATGTAGTCGTAGTATTGTGGTAGTAAATAATTAGCATAAGATAACTGTATTTACTGTAGTATTTAAGTAAGAATCCTATTGTTTTGTTTACCATCATATAAAAGCTATAATTACATGTTTGTTTTGTTTTGTTTTTTCAGTTTGACTCTAGCAGAGTATCACGAACAGGAAGAAATTTTCAAACTTCGATTAGGACATCTCAAAAAGGTATGTATATGATCTGTTATTCTAAGATTATTTTTTTTACCATGCCCAAAACCATAAAAATTAGTACTATCAAAATAGAGACGGCCTGTTGAGAGCTCTCTGAGTAGAAAACATAATACTAAAAGTGCTGTATACAATTTTATGCCCAATAGTGCCCCCTTTTTTTTTTTTTTTTTTTTTTTTTTTGGCGCAGATTACTGTAAGCACTGGGAATACAGGGGAGTGCACACCCAGTGTAACACTGTACTGATTCCTTGAGTCCTTCTAACGGTGGTAACAGTTATGATGCCACCAATACTGCTCTTGTTTCAGAGCTGAGGAAGTAGAGTCAGCCAAGTTTGATACAAGTTTTTACATTAGTTTTTGACCTTTAAAAAGGTCCAATTTACAAAGCATTGCATTTCTGAATGAATATCATGTTTTGATCATCTACAGTATCCACTTCAGTTATCGGTTAGCATACTACCTATTGCAAGAGAGAACATAATTTTCCTACTTTTATGGAAAATCTTTTCTCTGTATCTTAAATTATTTTTGCAGTCAGATATTTTACTCCAGTTTTTGACTTCTGAAAAAGACAGCAGTACTTTTTTCTTGAAGCCCATCATTCTAATACATCTATGTGATGAGATAATTATGATATTAACAAACTTTTGAGAAATAACATATGAAAAGGAATGACAGTTGAAGCAGACAGAAATATGTCAACAAGTGTGAAAGGAAAGTACCTTTATCTGCTGAGCAGTAGCTCTTGAGATGTTCAGTCAAAACAGGTCATGGTGTTTTTCCCCTTGAAATGTTGCAAAAGTCTGTTTCAGGCCTGTTCTCTTCAAATGTACGTCACCTGTTATAAATCCTACTATAATAAACTGAACTGGGCCCCTTGAGAACACCGATGCTGTTTTCAAAAAGTATGACAAGAAAGTACTTGAATCTGGTAGGAAATCTGCATATAAACTTATTGGCACTAGTGAAGTAGACTGCCCGCATAGTTCTTCATTGTTAATGCTTTAGAAATAGCAGCAGCTTCACATGAAATTCTGTTACGGAATTCCGTAGGTTTCTTTCCATGCTTTAACTTTTTTGAAGTCTAATGGAAATTTCAAGTGACATATGAAGGAAGCTGTTACAAAGTTGTTTAATACCCAGATTTTGTTTTCACCTTGAGCATCAATGCTGGGGTACTCTGTATAAGAAGTAACTTCCTTGACTAAATGCCAGAGGGGAAACAAATGTTATTTCTTAGCAAATCATGTTTGAATATATCTGAAAATAATAACAAAAATACATACTTGCATTTTAATTCTTAAGCATTATACAAATTTTGTCGTTAACTAAGAAAAACAATTTTGTTACCTTCTTTTTACATGGCTATATTTCTTCCCTAATGCTTCTTTGCTGGTTACGTTTTTTTTCTTCTTTCCTTCTGCATATGCTGTTTTGCTGTCTGCTCCTCTTCCTTTTCACTCTCCAGATGCTTTCCTGGTGCTCTTATTTTTGGTGCCCTGTACATGCTGCCACCACCAGTTTTCTTTTCCTTCTGCTCCCCAGGAAATTCTTTTCCAGCTAGCAGCTTTGGTCCCGGAGAGAGGCTCTTGTTTTCTCACTTCCTTTTATATAGCAGTGACCTGAGGCAGCTAAGCTGGTTCATTCTTGCTTAAAGGTATTCACAGCCTGAGTGTCCTAAATAACAGCTGGAAACAATGCAACCAGCCAGTTCTCTTTGGACTAACATTGGCCTATGAACCACATTTTGAGAACCACTGAATTGCATAATACATGAACAAAAAAGCCCAGAAGAGGCATAACTGATGGATTTTTTTTTTTTTTGTCAGCCTTTGGGAAGAACATAGACAATTGTGCATGTATAAGTGTGTGGCCTTTTGCAGGGGGAGAAGGGCTAGAATTCTTTATAAAGGACTATTGGGTTATGAGGAACTGCATATCATTTCAGGGTATTTAACAGAGAACTGCAAAGATGAATCTAAATATATTAAAAAAAAAAAAAAAAAGAGTTTAACATTGTATAAACAGGGAAAAAAAAAAAAACCCAACGCTTGACATTATATGTTAGGAAAAACAAATGGTCCACCCAGATCTGCTAGCAGATTAATGTTACTTAGTCCAGCTTTTAAATTATTAGGAATTTTATTTTGTTTTCTGTATGGAGATTCATCTAGCATCTTGTTTTGGGATGAGAGTTTTTTTCCTTAGCTTATGGGGAGGGATTCAGGATATCCACTGAAATCGTCCGGTCTGGACTCCTCAACTCATTGCAAATGTGGTTATTTAATGTGTGGTTTAGATTATATAAATACAGTTGTTGTTTCAGGATGTGGTTTTATGATATACAATGTTTGGAAATATCAGCTTTACAGCATTTTCTCTCCCCTTTGCTGACTTCTGCCTCCATCCCCTTGTGACTTGTTGCCCTGTCGCACAACCAGGTTGTGCAGTCACAGTATAAATTGGACTGGAGAACTGATCTAGCTTCTTACAAAAACCAAATATGTATCTTTGCGAGGCTTGCACTTTTTTTTTTTTTTTTTAAGAAAAAAAAAAAGGGAAAAAATAAAAGATTGATTAGTTTTCCAGTTTGGTTCACCATGTGGCTGTACAAGAGGCTGTGCCAAAATAACAAGAGATGATGTGGGGCACTGCTTCCACTGGCACTGCTACTAAAAAAAAATAACGTATCAGATGCCAGGCCTTCCTTTTCCTTTTCAGCTAGAATAATTCCATAATTATGAGCTTTCTGGTATGGACTAATTTTGTCTCCTGTTTATTCAAACTTTCAAGTTCTAGAGGTACTAACTCTGAAATTGATATAACCCTTTCTACAGTGTCTTTCAATGAGTATACGTTTTTCACTTCGAGTATAGATATGTAGGTTTCCACAAATTAGGCATCATGAAGTCTTTACTTTTTTAGAGAATCTGAATAAACAACTCTTTCAATGTTCTCTAATATGTAGCATAAAGATGAGATAATTTTAAGTGCTGAAATTAGTTAAGGAATGTGCTCATACCTGACATGCTTCTTTTGAAATTGCACTCAAAATCTTAGGCAATACGCATTCTGCATTTGTAATTTTAATAAGTTGCAAATGGAAAGATCTTTTTAAATTAGCTTGTTTTTGGTGTCTTGTATCAACACCTTAAGAACGTTTCTGCTGTAATGACTTACTCTTTTATTCTTTCTTTGATTTGCACTTCAGCCTCAAAATACTTTAAACGTCTTTTCTTAATTTGTCGGTTTGTACCAAATCTGTAACTGCACATCTCAGTTTTTTCTTCTTTGTACATCAATTTCAGACCGCTTCCCAGATAATTTCTCTCCTTGGCTGAGGTACAAAACCCAGCTGCTTCTCATTTCAAATAGCATCCCTACAGTGCAGAACAAAACTGTGAACATCCCATTACCTGTGGGTTCACGGACAGAAAGGTTCCTTGAAACAGGCTTTTGCCTTATCTTTCTGAATTTTTCTGGCTTTAAGAGAAAAGCAGTGCTTTCTTCTAGTTCAGCAGGGTTTTGTAATGTAATGTTCCTCCATCACCACTAGTATTGATGCAGGGGTAAAAATACCCTTTTCAAATGGGGAGTAAATGAGCTTTTATATTCCATTCTTTTCATTTGCAGGAGGAAGCTGAAATACAGGCAGAACTTGAACGTTTGGAAAGAGTTAGGAATCTTCACATAAGAGAACTGAAAAGAATAAATAATGAAGATAATTCACAGTAAGAGACTTACTGTCTTAATTTTGCATGTCTATTTTTAAAATAATGCTCTGAAATCACATTTTACCTACAGAGGAGAGGCTTGTTCATAAATTTTTCTTTGGTTCTCTTTGTTTATGTATATATTTTAAACACCAACTTATTTAAACTTCAAAAAGAATAGAATTACTTACAATTTAGTGAACTTACTAATGGTTTTATTGAATATGCAAGAAATAACATATATACACAGCTTATAGTGCAGGAGAGCTAAAACTTGCTAGACCATATTACTAGGCTAAAAAAAAAAATCTTGTAAGGGAACCTAATGCAATTCACTTAGCTGACAATAATGCAAGAAAACGGCTGGGAGGTTTCATGCAACAGGTAGGTCCCCATACCTACCCTGCAGGAATACAGAAAATTTTTTTTACCATGTGCTATAGTGCTAATTGATAGCTAAATTGATGTTGTTTTGGGTATGAAAAATAATTAGTGTTGATGCTTACAATTCAATGGCAGAATGTTCTCCTTCAAAAATAAATGTCCTACAACAAATAAACAAGCAGTTCTTCGCAGGTTAAATGATAACGTTTTTTAATCTTCAGTGTTTGCATTAGAAGAGTTTGGTTTTGGTGTTTTTTTGTTTTTTTGTTTTAAAAAAGGCGTCCTTCAACAAGAAGTAATAAATGCCACAGAAAAATGACAGGCTTTGACTGTGTAAATATTGCGTATGTGGGGCAAAGAATGTCCAAATTACAGTCCCAGTGGAAAACGGAGTTATAGGACATGGACAAGCAGAATACTGCAGCTTCACTGCTCATTTTCTGCAGTCAATTTTGACACATTTTATGGTACAGAACAAAAAGCTTTAAACTGTGTGTTCGTGTTTTTATGGGAGTTTAGGCTTGAGTATTTACCAAGTGGCCAAGCTGCAGCTTATACTCATAATATAGAAGACAGAAGCAATGGAGAAGTAATTTAGGTCTGTAGCCCCCGCTGTCTTTCCTTAACGCATCTTGGCAACTTGGCCATTTGATAAGGGAGAGCGTTCTGAAGCAAAGCAGCTGTTGGGTCCTGACTCAAATCCTGTTGGGTTTTCAGCTTCCAGCAAAGTTGAGCCCTCTTTCTTGTTCTAGCAACATTCCCCTCTACATTACTCTACCCATGTATGCCCTCCCCAAGCAAAGTAGGCAGCAAACTCACCTGTTTGGCATTCCAGCCTTGACAATGAAGAGTAGGAAATATTGCCCAGTTCAGAGGTGGGTAAACTTGTATGTCTGCATGTGTTATTTACAACTGCACTGGGATAACGGGACAAGTTGAGAGTGTGGGTTAGGGCTTCCCTGTCCGGGTTTACAGCCCATGTGATGCTGGGGCTACCTGCAAGGTGTAGGTTCTAAGCCATGGAGAGCCACACAGAGTAGCAAAAGCAGCAGTGGAGAGGGAAAGTGGGAAGGTGGTAAGGTTCACAAGATTGGCCCTACTAGAAGCATACGTGTAATTGAAGAACCGAGAAAATATAAATCTAAATTTGTTGACTGTGGTTTTAAAGAATTGGGCTACTGGTCACATGACATCAATCACCTAATGATACTACCTCTAAATTTGTTATTTCTTCTACACTAAGTGCATTACTTACTGTTTATGATGTTTTAAAAAATGTCTTTAGCATTGAAATATGTATTTCCATAGTGAGGAAAAGGAAAGTTTTATGTTTAAAAGGGGCACAGTAAGCAAGAATATGCATCTTCCCTCAAATACTTGACTATGACCATACCTCCAAAACGATAGAGAACATGGAAGGATGGGATGACCTATTGGCAGACTAGCCCTAAACGCTTCCTTAAAGTTTTATATGGCGTGTAATTGGCAGCTGGCCCTGGATTCATGAGTATAGTTGTCTCATCATTGCACTAGAAAAGTGGTGAGTATTCACCTCCCTTCCCCCTGGTTGGATGGAAGGATGTATTTTGTCTTCCGCACATTTCAGGAGAGAGTATGGTCCTTTTCTCTGTCCTGCAGCATCATTTGGTGTTTGGAAGGAGTGTTTTCTTCTTGCTTTTGATTAGAGTACAAGCAGATACTCAGTCCTTTGGTGTGTTTTCCCCATATTGCTGTTTGTTATTTGTTAACTTCTTATTGTTATATAAAACCCATTTTGTTAAAAAGAGGCAGGTATGTACAACAGGCCTGGTCATGTTTCATGTGAAATTGGAAGAATATCCTCCTCGTCTGTTCCAGAAAGCTGAAGTTTGAGACTTCTGTAAAATTTGGCACAACGAGAGAGCCCTTGTATCGCATGTTTAAATTTAATGGTGCTTGTCTTATCCTCACAAAAATAGAGACAAAAGTAGACAAAAATTTGCCAGAATTGACTGGTTTGACGATGGTGTTGTGATAGCGTTTGTACACTAAATAGTCAAAAGGTACTGAAGTTGGCCATGTTACATAGTTGTGCCATAAGGTTACACGTGGTGTAATGTTGTTCAATGTATTATATATTGCTAGTAAAAAAAAAAGCTCCATTTGAGAAGTAATACGAAGAGATTTAGACCCTATTTGTATACCTCAAATAGAATTAATTTTTTTTTTTCTTTTTGAGATTTAAAGATCACCCCACGTTGAATGAACGGTATTTGTTACTCCATTTACTTGGCCGAGGTGGCTTCAGTGAAGTGTACAAGGTAGAGTGTGTTGGGTCTGCTAAATCTAATGTTTGAACCATGTATGTTTGTGCATTTGATTTTTGGCAGGAGGGAGGGGGATCTAAATAAGCAGAAGGATTGTAATGTGGTATACTCTTTAAACACTGGTTGAGCAAACTTCGATTAACCCAGGGAGGGAGGTAGCATTACCATAGACTTGTGAATTACATGCCATTTTTTTTCCTCTCTTTATTGGGTGTTATTTTTATCATCTTTGGTTATAACTTTCCCATATTTGTGGGTTTCTTTTTTAGGCTTTTGATCTTTATGAACAAAGATATGCTGCTGTGAAGATTCACCAGCTTAACAAAAGCTGGAGGGATGAAAAGAAAGAAAACTACCACAAGTAAATATTAATGACTTACGCTTCATATGTTAAACTGAATAGCATTTTATTGATTGTAGAAGGTTAATGTTTCCATCTTCTTTTAGACATGCCTGCAGAGAGTATAGAATACACAAAGAACTGGATCATCCCCGGATAGTTAAACTGTATGACTACTTCTCCCTGGATACAGATACGTAAGTACATAAAATAATACATTTTCTAGAACTTGGCAAGAATTTTAGTGCTGTATATTAGATAAACAGAAATGAAGAGTATTTGAACAAAAGTAA
The DNA here is from genome assembly GCF_026419915.1 of Harpia harpyja. Classification (NCBI taxonomy): domain Eukaryota; kingdom Metazoa; phylum Chordata; class Aves; order Accipitriformes; family Accipitridae; genus Harpia; species Harpia harpyja. The sequence continues at coordinate 34,507,496 of NC_068946.1, forward strand.
TATGTTCTTGTTTTCAGCCAAAGTGTTTAGGGTTTCCTTAAGGGGACTTGGAAACAAAACACACTAGTTGCAGAATTTTGTCTCAGCTAAATATTGCAGGCCTTCTACAAAGTGATGAAAAACATGTTTTGCAACACCTGATTAACAAGCCCTACAGGATGTCCTGAGGGTGAAAGGGACATGCAGTGCTGTCATGTTTTTGGGCAGAGCAAGGGCTGCTGCAGGGTAGCTCCAAAAGGCTGCTGTAGCTTAGACAAGTTTTCCAAGACTAAATGACATCAGTAGCATTATTAGCCTAAGCTTAACCCCTGGTCACTGGGCTGCACCTCTTTCATGAAATTGTGTCACATCTTAAGGCATAGTGAATATATTTTTCTATTGAGAAATGTACCTACATAAATAAGGGGGTTTTTTTAAACTTAACCTCTTGTCAATATGGATGCATTTTCTCTTTTGGTGAATATGAATGTTCTGATTTATGTCAGTTTTCATAAGCTAGTAGTTATGCCATGTGTTCTATTAACAATTTCATTCATGTAGTTTAATATTCAGGCAGCCATTCTTAAACTTGCCAGTATCAAACTAGGTTGTCATTTCTCCGTTTCCGATTGTACAGTTTGATACGTTATTTAATTTTGTCTCTCTGAATTCTACCCTAGGTTTTGCACGGTGTTAGAATACTGTGAAGGCAATGACTTGGATTTCTATCTCAAGCAACATAAATTGATGTCAGAGAAGGAAGCTAGGTCCATTGTAATGCAAATAGTAAATGCACTACGGTATCTCAATGAGATCAAGCCCCCTATTATACACTATGATCTTAAACCAGGTAAATGAGGAATGTTATGATTGAAAATGTCTTTTTTTTTTTTTTTTTTTTAATCCTCTATTTTGTTTGTAATTCATGCCTGAAAATACCAAAATTCTCTTCTGTATGTCACACTTACTGTAAACAACTGAAAACAGTGTGTGCTTTTCTTCCTAGTTTTATTGCCAAAATTATCTGTCTTTTCTTTGGGAAAATGTTTGTCATAACTTTTCTACTTTTTATTATTTTGGTTTGAATTTGTAGGAAAACATATAGCACATAGATATGTACATTGGTATTTAGCAATATAAACAGATAAGATCTTTAGTTGGCTGGGCCCTGTCTGATCATTGTGGAATGCTGACATGTAAATAATTTTTCCCTTATGTATTTCTTAGCCTATAAAGGATTGAAATAGGTAATTAATCACTTTCAGCATCCCAGCATAAGCACTTCAAAACAGGACTTCACAGTTTTCTTTACAATGAGTAATAAGCATTGTAATAAACGATGTATTCTGTCTTGATTCCGTGGCCTTTGTTTTACCACCTTGCGTGAATGATGCTTGTATTCTTCATGTACTTTATTCTGTTACACTTCCAAGCATGGGGTTTTGTAATGTAACTCTTAGTGCCAGCCTGTTTGCTTGCTGCTGTGTAACAAATTGTTCATATAGATTTCTCTCATATGGTATTGTACAGAATGTATTCTTAGTCTCATTAGTTTTTGTTCTCAGAGGAACTTTATCAAATAACTTTTATATCAAGAAATTATTGTACAGCTTTAACACATGGAGTGAGATTCGTAGTACTGCAGCAATTTCTTGGCACAATTTTGTGGCATATGCAAGCCCTGAAACCTGTAGTGTAGGATTTGTTCTGGGCAGAAAAATATGAAACTTCATTGTAACTGGTATACTGCTACGTTTTAGTGTTTCCTCACTAGATTTTGGTTTTTCCTTGCTATCCAGCCAGCTCCCAGCTGAGGGAGCCATTTCAGATTATGATGATAACCTAGAAAGTTCCTGAGACTGCACTCAGATGTGTCTTAATCAAGTTACTCTAGACTTCAGGGTATAAAGATGATGTAAAGGTGTCACTTACCCCTCATGAAGTTAGATGTTCCTGAAAATTGAGCCTGGTTTTGAAAATAAAGCATTCTGTTAGCTTTTTTGAGGTAATTTTTTTTTTTTTTCCCCTGGATAGGTAATATCCTTCTTGTAGATGGAACAGCATGTGGAGAAATAAAAATTACTGATTTTGGCCTGTCCAAAATAATGGATGATGATAGCTATGGTGTGGATGGAATGGATTTAACTTCACAGGGAGCAGGAACTTACTGGTAATGCCTGGTTTGATTTTGCTGTTTAGACTCTGGGTCATTGTTCAGATTTCATAAATGCTCTCTTATAAAGCCAATTTGGAGAGAGCTAGGATTAAAAATATTAACATGGATGACAAAGATTTTTGTGCAGTACTGTGAATGTTGATATTCCCAAATGTTAGAATGGTCACATAACAAGTAAGATAAGAGAGTGTGAGAGTGTTGTTTGTTTTTTTAATATACAAAAAAATAAAAATGTGGAGATGATCACTATGTTTTAGAAACATGGTTTCCCTGAAGAAGCAGGTGTTTAATCTTTGGCTGCAGGTGGTTGAAGACGTTTGACAGAGCTATGATGATTAAGTGTGAGTGCTTAGTCCTTGGAAATCTTAGAGCAGGGATTACCAGCAGGTAATGTCCTTAGGACAAAAGAGTGTTTACTCTTCCATCCTAAAGGTTAATGACAGCTCAGCAGCTGTGATTTGTTTTCTGGGTGCACTTGCATGCTTGTCCAAAAACCTCAAGTTTTAGAGCTGCCTACAGAACAGGAATGACAATAAGCATTTCATTGCTTACAGAAGAGCTGTTTCTAGAATTTGCTCTCTAAAGATGCAGCTTTTTCATGGCACAGTAGCTCCCTGAGCCTGGGTGCATGGTAGGTGTGTCAGGGTGGGTGGAATAGGAAGCCTGTATTGGCCAGGTTACTGCTTGTGAATTCATTTGCTCTTTCTCTCCTCATTCTGCTTGTAGCAAGATCAGAGTCAGGAGCTGAAACCTAACTCTAAACAGAGAAGCCAGTGTCGTTCCCATTTGCTCTGCAACTTTTCCCGTATTCGGAAGTTGCACATAGTAAAGTTTTTGCCTTTTCCTTCAGATTTTTTTAGAAAAGAAAACACACATACTCTTGCACAAATGCCAATGCACACATGCTGTGAAAAGATGATTACTCAAGTTGAAGCATTCTATCAGTGTTAGGCTTTTGCTACTCTTTTTAATGCTTTACCTGTTTAAACACCAATTTAAATATTTTATTGTAGGAATGTATGTCAAAAAATTTTGGCCTTTGGTTTAATCTAAAATGCCACAGATGCTAGGCTGTAAACTAAGGGATCAGAAAAGGTCTTTGACCATTATAGGTTCATGATGAATTTCGGCATTTCTAATTCACACTTTGTCTGAGCCCAAAATCTTCATTAAGGAGGGAAATCTTTTGAGTGAGTTTGAGGTGGGGGATGAGTCTGTTTAGAGCAGATTGCACAAACTGTGAGCAGCATAGTCCTGGAAGGGATTTCCTCAGTCCCTGGGTCCAGTTACCTGCCTTTCCAGGCAGTTAGGTCACATAATCTCTGTTGTAAACTTACAGACGTTTGTATTAAATTTAGTTAGTGTTTTGTCCCCAGTAATCTGATTTGAAGTGTGTTCCGTAACCGCAGTTCTCTGATCATTAGAAACCTAATCCTCTAATTTACAGACTGTGTTTATTTGTGGCCAGTTTATACTTGTTTGTTCCTGTGCCAACACTGTCCTCCCTGAAGTAGGTTGTTTCCCTTCCTAGTACTTGCTCCTTGGTGTTTCTATAGCCTTCAGTTTTTTCCCCTGAATTGTAGGCACTCCATTCTTCAGATCATTTTAGTAGCTTTCTTTGCACTTACATCACTTTCAGCTCATTTTTCTTGATTATTGTAATCGGAGTTGTACACGAGTATTCCAGAAGATATTTTGTGATACTGTGTGAAATTCATATTTGTGTTGCATTCTTCACATTTTTCTGCTTATTTCCATTTCTACAAATATTTCTTCAAAAATTTGTTTGAAGTCTTATATGCTATTGATGAAAGTGTCTGGTCTGTAGTTGCTCTAATAGTTTTGATGCCTTTTTTAATTTTAGATATTACAGTCAATAATACTTAACTGCCCCCGTATTGATATGTTTGGGAGATTTTGTTTGTTTTTTAAAGGAGGTTCCATTTTACCAGTTCTCCTGTAATTCAGGAATGGCACAGGAACTTCCTAACTTTCAGCTCTTTAAGTATCGCTTTCTGCAGATTATAGGAATGGAAATACTAGTCACCTTTGTCTACCATACACCCCTCTGGTTAATGTCATTATTCTCACTAAAAACTTAGGTAAAGGGCCTTTAAGCCGTATCTACGCTATCTTTGATTCCTAACCAGGGCTTGCTGTAAAATGCCCTATATGGCTTTCATCTTTTCTTGCTCTGATAGATGGAGAAGGTTCATATTTAACCTAGGATCCCAATTAAAAAAAAAATTACAATTAGTGAATTAGGTAAAGAATGTTAGTATTTGTGCTTGTATGAAATAAACCCTCTATTTGACTGACTGACTATACAAAAAACTAAAGTCAGTTTTGATGAGTGTGCAAGGTGTTGGAGTGTGGATCGTAAGGCAACTGTATAGTTGCCAAAAGACCACGAGATGTACGTGAAGTGTTTGTATAATTTGGTATTTGAACAAGTTCTAGTGATGCCATACATCTACTTGCAGACACTGAGATGCATGTTTTGTTTTCCAGGTACTTGCCTCCAGAGTGTTTTGTAGTTGGCAAAGAGCCACCAAAGATTTCTAATAAGGTTGATGTATGGTCAGTTGGAGTAATCTTTTTCCAATGCCTTTATGGTAGAAAGGTAAGGAAAATGTTGTTTGAAAATCTTAGAGTTTTAGTGTAAATGCCTGTTTCCGGTAGACTATGAATTATAGTCATAAAGATGTGAATCTACATGGAAAATTACTTGTGTTACTTTTTGGTGGTGTGCATTGATACTGCAAGAAATGTAGAAAATCTTGACAGAAACTTTTTTATTTACGGAATGGTTAGCAGTTTGTATTAACACTGCAACAACTTACTATAGCATAAATATTTATGAAATCAAAGTAGTTGGATAACTCTCATGAAAAAAATCATGTGCTTATTTTCAGCCATTTGGCCACAATCAATCACAGCAAGATATCTTACAAGAAAATACAATATTAAAAGCCACAGAAGTTCAGTTCCCTGTCAAACCTGTTGTAAGCAATGAAGCCAAGGTAACTTTTCTTATGATCTCTGAGTAACAGTTAAAACATTCATCATAAAAGATTCAGCTGTAAAATTGCTGTTAACTTAATAATGCTGTGGGACGTAGTAACTAAACGTGTAGGAAAACATAATGGAGAACTGGTATTTTGATGGCTTTATTTAAGCAAACTTACTCTGGGACTTCTCAAAATCATGTACTTCAAAGCAAGACTATATATATACATATTCCAGAAATTTGCAAGCAGTTTTAAAATAGGCTGCCTCAAATATTGTCTGCTTTGCTTGTTCCCAGAGGACCTTATGTGTCTCACTCAGGCTGTCTTGCTAGAAGTTCTTGTGAAATACTTCTGCTAACAGTAACAAGCTCTTTCTGAAAACAGTGCTATTCTCTGCAGCCTTATTGGCTTGAAGAACTATTTGACTACCAAATACCTGGAGGAAACGCCTGCTAACACTCTTCCGCTTGAAAGGTCATAGCATGTGTGTATTAACTCAAAGCTGAGTTTAGAAACATAAATTCTTAAGATTAAGAATCTATAAGATATGTTGATGCTGATTCAGGAAATAAGACTGCCAAAATAGTTGATCTGCCACAAAGGTGTGGATGGCAATGTTTCCTGTATTTAAAAATCTTATTTTGAAACCTCTGTAGTATCAAACTCATCTCCACAGACTAGCTATTCAGAAACAGGTTAAGGTGGTTTCCCAAATGATTGCTGCTCTGAGCATCTGTAACACAGATCCAATTCTGTGAATATGGAAGAACATATTTTATATGTTACTTGTTTGTAAAACTGTCCTAATTTTTGAAAGATATATTCAAGGCCAGATGCAGTAGAGATGTGCTCATTGAAAAAATGCCAAGATAGTAGAATGCCTATTCAAGTTTCAGCAACTAATTAAACATACTTAGATTTGGGACACAAGCTGCAAAAAATTTAAGAATGTTAAGATTTAGCTTCTAAAGATTAAAAGGAAAGGAAACCTATTTCTAGAGGCTGTAACTTCCCAAGAAAATAAGTCTTTTGGGTACATAAACCTGCTGTTATAATTTGTGGTATATATCCATTGGTTAGGCTTTCTAAAAGTAGTGTTAGTGAGCAAGTTGCAGTTAAGGTTATGAAAATTTGATTGAAGAGTTGTAGTTTGTCCTGGGTTTTTTGTTTAGTTGAGTTTTTTGTTTGCTGGTTTTGTTTTTTCACCCCCATTTGGAAAAATTGTGTCCTTTGAACGCAGTTGACAAGTACACATCATATAACTGATAACATTACATATTAACAGTTTATATCCCTGTCTTTTAACTTTGCATTTCTTTGTCATTAGTAGTTTTTATATAGAGGATGTTGAGAAAGAGTAGACAGTTCAGCGTGGAGAATTGGCAACTTATTTTACATTCTCTGTGTATTTCATGTTCTGTTTGTTTGTTTGAAAGACTAAAAAAAACTTTCAGTGTTCTCCACTCTTATTAACATTGTCACGATAGCTGGGAGAGGGAGAAATTATTCTCTGGTGGAAATGCTATAAAACAATTTCAGACTAACTTGTAAATTTCAGACCATTTATGATGACTGTGTAGAATCCAAATTGTCTTTCAGATTTATAGGCCTGGCAGTTGGAAGAGAACAGCTTGTAAACTGAAATTCTGATTTGGAAAACACAGAGATGAAATAAATATGGAACCTGAAATGACATTGTTAGTTTTCAGACTGTAACTGTCCTTTGAGCCTCCTCACTTTTTCCTATTATGTGTAATGTTCTCCTTTGCATCGCAGTAGTGTGTCTACAGTACCACAGAAGCATGAAGTATTTTACAAACATTTTATACACAAACTTACTCTGAGGATCTTGCAAACAACTCCTAACAATTCATTTGTTATGAAGGATTTATTGTGAAGAATTTGATTAAAATCCATAATGTCCAAGAACACAAGAATATATATTAACAGATGTGCATGATTTTTATTTTGTACCTTGTTCGTGCTGGTTATGTAATTGATAGAAGTAAATTCTAGCAGGATTCTCTGGAACTTGTATCAGATTTTTTCCTTTAATCTCCAGTTTTTAATTGGAGCAAAGAACAAACAGCTGAACAGATTTATCAAAGATATATAATTCTTTTAAATTAAGTTCTAAATTAAGTAATGATGTGCTAATCAGTTCTGTAGCAATAATAAGGATTTTCTATCATTAAATGTTGAAGCTGAAGCTCTCAGGAGACCAAATGTTCTGTGTATGCTAGACATAAGACTTGACAGAAACTTTCAGCACAAAATGATTGGCATACATTGTATGGATTTAAACATAGTGTCTCAAGAACAGTCCTGAAGCTAGCTACAGAATTTTTCTATTGATTAGGTATTTTTAAGTGGATGGGATTGAATTTTTTCTGGGAAAGGAGTTCCAGCTAGGTAGTGGTTTCTTAAATAGTCTGTTAGTTATTTAATGCCTATTGAACTTGGCAACCACCGTTGTCAAATTTCATGTTTTGCTCTATTCTGTCATGGCACATGTGGTAATGCCTGATTTCAAAGGTCAACTAAAGCGTTGAAATTCTGCCCCTGCATCTTCCATCTACTCTTCATCTACCACACAGCTGAATGGTTTTAGAAGCTCCATGGAACTCCTTTCTACTCTTTCAATCCTCTGACATTTGCTTCTGGTTTTTACTAAGCCGTTCATAGATAACACATGCAGAAGTCTAACTGTGTGAAATGCTAATGTTTGACTTGTAAATATAGTTCCTAAACATGGAAATACATATTTAAAGTGTGATTATCTGAAGTCAATTAATTTGCTGATTTTTTTTTTTCCTGCTGTGATGTTACATTTTTTCATTGGACTCAGTAGTAAAATTTTACACTGTCATTTGAATTGAATTACATAAGAACAAGAATTTGTTTAGAAACTAGTTTATCCAGGAGGACATGCATATTTGCTTGTAAGCAGACATAATTATTTGGAATGATATTGTAACTTTTTACATTTCTTTTCTAGGCCTTTATCAGACGCTGTTTAGCATACCGAAAAGAGGATAGATTTGATGTCCATCAGCTGGCTAATGATCCTTATCTTCTCCCTCATATGAGGAGATCAAATTCTTCAGGAAACTTGCATATGACTGGGCTAGCAGCATCCCCTACACCACCTACTTCAAGCATTATTTCGTACTGAAATTTCTCCAGCCGAGGAATGGCATGATACCTTTGTGTAGTTTCCAGATGCAGACTTGAGCTTGAAAGCATTTGAGTGTTTTTACACAGGACAAGTTTGATAACTGTGTTTTCAGACTGAAGTCCTCCTACATAGTGTCATTTGTATGATTGGAATGGATCATGGACTGTGAATAAATGTACCCTTCTGAGAAATACCTTTAAACATTGAAGGATGACACTGCCTGTTACGCACTAACAGGTATACTGTGTTTAAGACTGAAGAAAACGTTTTTAGTTTTTTCTGGGGAACATTGTAAATAATCTTTTTAATACTTAAAGTACATTTGGTTGATACTGGAAAGTTCTAACACGAAGGGTAGTTTTTCATTATTTAAATAAAAAAGGGTAGTGAGCAAATTCGAAAACACAGGAAAAATTCCGTGCCTGGCTATAAACTAAATTAACTGCCATCTTTCCAAGACATTGATCTTTCGAAACCAAAGTAAGGAGTGTGAGACAGTCAAAGATATGTTCTCTATCAGATTCCTCAGATAAAACTGTAGTATTTTTATTTGGCAGCTCAGGCTTGTACCTCCAAAAATGCGGTGGCGTTTCACTGAATTTTGATTGGAAGAGTGATATGGAATTCCTAGTACTTATTTCTCAAATAGATTGCTAATTTTGAAATCCGCTCAATTTTCTAAAAATACTGTACTTGCTGTGGTATTGAAACTTGTGAAACTTACCAGGCTTCTGATAAAAGCAAGCAACAGTATGAAACCAAATGCAAACAGGTCATGTATAATGTTCTATGCAGGAATAATGATAAATTCCCTTCTAGCTCTATTGTAAATTGTTGTACAGATGTCACATTTTCAGTTAAATTTCAGCAACTTATTCCTGTACAAATGTTTAAAGTATGGCTTTTTCTAATTGGATATTGTATTTTTTTTAAGTCTCCCTCAAGGCGCTTTTAATTGCTGCTAAATGACGTTGCTTTTAATTTTGCAAAAGAATCAAATGACCTCCTTAAGGTGCAAGTCAACTGTACGTTATAGAGAGATTAAGAGTAGGTAATTCATTAACAATCAAGGCATGTAAAACAGATCTGTGTTGGCAATATACAGTACAGTTCTTTAAGTCAGTTTATTGCGTTCTCAACCTGGAGAGCGCATTGATACTAGATGTAGAAGTTGCTCATGGTTATTCTCTATTTCTGGAAGTTCCTATCAACACGGAAATGTTTCTTGTGGCTTGTACAGATACTTTAAAATGTGAAACATTTTCTAACTGCCTTGTATGGTAGAAACTTATTTTTCAGAACAGTGTATCTCTCTCCCATTCACCGTTCTTTTTACTATCCCATTCTTGATGCTGAATACCTATATGTAATTTTGTCCATGTTGCAGAAAAAGGAGGCTGTATTACCACAGGTTTTCATTTAGTATTGTACAGTTAAACTGTTGCTCTTGTTTCTGATGTTGCAAGCCATTTTGTTTTCATTGTATATAAAGAAACATTAACTGTCTCTTTAAGATGCTGCTGAAATTGTAGAGAATGTAGCCAAAACAGTAATAAACAATGACAGTTGAAATTTCAGGGTTTTCTTTGTGTGTTTTTGCATTTCAACGAAGGGCAAATCAGCTACCCATATCACTGAGCTACACTTAGCTATTTAAAGCAAACTCTCTTTAATTACAAACAAAAGGCCAATAATAGAATAATTAATTTAAGTAACATTGGAGGTGAAAGGGGAGGTTTCCATGAAACTTAAAACATCTGTCGTAATGAAGTTACCAAAACATGATTTCACTGAATAGACCTCACAGAAACAACTTTTAAGTATTTCAATGCGTCCTTCTAGAATTCTTTAACAGTGGAATAAAATTAGCTCATAGAATAAAATTAGACTTAAATAGTGACTCTTTCTGCCTTACATTACACCAGAGTACTAGGACTGCATCCTTTTCACCCTCTACAGCATGAGTGCAGTGTTCAAGGACAGTGTGCCGTAGCTGTAGGCTCACATTTCATTCTTCCTTATTGTGCATGTGTCAATATTGGAAGTTAAAGAATGTTTTCCCTGAGGAAAAGATGTAGGATTGTGTTAACTGTATTTTTATTTATCTTGAATGTATTATGGTTACCCCTAGTAAAGGGAAGTTTGGCAATATATCGGAGAACTACTTAAGTAACTGGAAATTTTACAGCTACCTAAAAATAAGAGGTTTTATGCATTGCACTAATTATATACAGACTTGTTTTTCCTGTTGTTAGCATCTGGGAATAGGCTGTTGTGGCTGAATACATGGCACTTACTCTAGCTATACAAATACACATTTCTGAAACCTAAACAGTCACTTTAAACAAAGTTCATATAGAAATACGTGAAAGAAAAGGAGAGTCACCATCTCATCTTTTAAATCGAAGTTGCGAGGTTTTCACCTCCAATACACACAGTTGTGGTTTTGTGTTAGCATCTTACGGTACTATTAATAAAAGCTTTGTATCCCCATGTGGAGTCATTCTGCAGTCACAAAAAGACATCTGAGTTACTGTGTTCAGTGCCCGGTATTCAGCAATTTGTGCTTGGGATAGAAGTACCCTTGAGGTTGAGTCTAGAAGCCAGAATTACTGCTGCTCGTGGAGGAATGCTGATCCACTCCTAGGTAATTCATGCATCGGTTGTTCAGTTCGTATTTCATGCACATTTTACTAATTTCATCACATGTCATCCATCACTAGGTTTCCTAAGCTCTCTTCTGATTTAGCAGCAGGTAGACAAAAGGAATGAGGTTAAATTTCATCAGGCAGTTTTTAACGAACCTTGGAAATAAAAGGCTTCCTTTACCTTAAATTCATAAATACTTTAAATATCTGCATTTACTGGAAGATGCTAAAATACTACATTGTATAATTTTAAAAAACTGCGTATGAAGCAGGTGACTGTAACAAGTTCTGCCCTTTTAACTATGACTGTAGTGCTACAGGTCATTGCAGTCAGAGTTAACAATGGTTGGCTTGTTTCTGGAAAACAGCCATGTTTTGGCACTATTTTATTTTACTTACGTTTGCACTGAAGTTGTTCAGATTTCAGTGTGGAACATTATTCACCCTTAACTTGGTCTACGCTAGTTGATAGATACCGTTTTCATGGAAGCTCGTTAATATTTTAATTTTCTAAAAAGTGCTTTTAACACTTGCAAGAAGACTGGAAAGGCATTGCATTGCTGGCCAGCTGCCCAAGTGCTATTGACCGCACACACTATGGCTATGAGCAAACCACTGCATAATTAGAGAGGCTTTCAAAAGCCCACAAAGCCGCGCGCCCTCTCGGTATGCGAGTCACGGGTGCGCGAGGTGCCGGCCTGCTGCCGAGGGGTGCTCTGCACCGCTGGGACCCTGCGTGGGACCCAGGGGCTGCCGATGACAGCCTAAGCAGGTGACTGGCTAAGGTGTGTTTTAAAATAAGCAAGCCCTGGAAAGGAAAACATGCCCTGGAATTGGAAGCATCCCAGGTGCTCCTGCTCCAGCTTTGATGTCTTCCCAAACATGAGGAAACCACAGGTCTGAGGCAGGGCCACCAGTGGGGCCAGGCCTGTCTTCCCCATCCCACAGCTCTCCCGGCCGGGCAGGACACGGCACATCCAGTTTGGGGAGTGGATGCAGGTCCCCAGCAGTGCTGCTGCTCCAGTCTTGCTCCGGATTTCAGCTCTGCTGGGGCTGAAGCTGCTCCTGTCAGGGCACGGAGGAGCTGCGGCAGCTGAGGGGCCCCAGCTGGGCAGGTGGTGGCAGCCACCCCCTCCTCACCCGCCACCATGTTTTCTACAGAGGGCTGGAATAGTGAGGGACACTGCTGGGTGGAAGGGGGCCACCAGGAAAGGTGAGAGGTGTCTCTGCAACAAATCTCTTCAAAGAGCCCCCGGGACTTGATGCTCTTCTCCAGAAGTGGAACATTGCATTGGGAAGGCGGACTGGGGAGCCCAGCCTGGTGGGGCGGGGCCTGGGCAGGGACAGCCTCAAAATTTGGAGGCAGAGTGTAAGAGAGTCTCTCGATTTCAGTGTCTAAAACACTTCAGTCTCACAATTGCTGTTTTGTTTTGTTCTAATTTTTTCTACATATCAACTGCTGTCAGAGGGAGGACCCTGGTTTTGCAGGTGAGGGGTGCCTGGCAGCACAGACTGACACTGTTTCACCATTGTGGTCTCAGACTCTGTGTGTCCGCTAGCCCACCATGTCTGTCTGCTGCCACATCACCGGGACCAGGACACTGTCACTTGACAGTCCCAGCATGATCCTGCTGTGGGCTTCAGGGTGTAAATACCTCTCTTGAGGCCTGGAGGGTACCCGGCTCCAGGCAGCCATGGATTGTAGAGTTGAGGACTGTGTTGTGTTTGTAGGAAAGGTAAGAAAGACTGCAAATGTTTTCAGAGAGATAATGAATAATCCAGCAATTTCATGTCTCTGTGACCACAGATTGATTAAAGGAATCTAATAAGATAAACAGAACTCTCCCGAGTCACCAGCCTGGCATTACCTGCCACCTGAGGCCAATGTGTTTCCAGGTGCTCTTTCCACAAACAAAATAGGTTTTACTTGGTCCTCAATATTTACTAGGCAAGGGTCCCTGAAAAACTCTCTAGTCTCTTCCAGTGCTCAAGTTTACTTATATCCTGACAAATCTGTCCACCCTACTCTTAAAGATACCCATCAGTGGAGGCTGCATTACTTCTTTTATCCAAGCAATCTACTCCAGTTTTGCCTAGCATCATGTCTTTCTTGCTGCTTATAAACCTAGTATTTCCAGTCCTATGCATTGTGGCATGAAGAACAGTTCCCTGCCATGTGTAGTACATGAACCGTGTTTTCTCTGCAGCCTCCATGTATTTCATTTTGAACTTCATGCATGCTTCTTGAGTATCTGTATTGGCTTTGTGTGGCAAGGTTTTGGTAGCGGGGGGGTTACAGGGGTGGCTTCTGTAAGAAGCTGCTGGAAGCTTCCCCTGTGTACGAGAGAGCCCATACCAGCCGGCTCTAAGACGGACCCGCCGCCGGCCAAGGCCGAGCCAATCAGCGATAGTGGTAACGCCTCCGCGATAACATTTTTAAGAAGGAAAAAGTTGGGACAGATGAAAAACAGCAGCCGGAGCGAGGAGTGAGAATATGTAAGAGAAACAACCCTGCGGACACCAAGGTCAGTGAAGAAGGAGGGGGAGGAGATGCTCCAGGCGCCGGAGCAGAGATTCCCCTGCAGCCCGTGGTGAAGACCATGGTGAGGCAGGCTGTCCCCCTGCAGTCCATGGAGGTCCATGGTGGAGCAGATATCCACCTGCAGCCCGTGGAGGACCCCACGCCGGAGCAGGTGGGTTCCCAAAGGAGGCTGTGACCCCGTGGAGGACCCCACGCCGGAGCAGGTGGGTTCCCGAAGGAGGCTGTGACCCCGTGGGAACCCCGCACTGGAGCAGGCTCCTGGCAGGACCTGCGGATCTGTGGAGAAAGGAGCCCACGGAGCAGGTTTTCTGGCAGGACTTGTGACCCTGTGGGGGACCCACGCTGGAGCAGTCTGTGCCTGAAGGACTGCACACCGTGGAAAGGACCCATGCTGGAGCAGTTCATGAAGAACTGCAGCCCGTGGGAAGGACCCACGTTGGAGAAGTTCGTGGAGGACTGTCTCCCGTGGGTGGGACCCCACGCTGGAGCAGGGGAAGAGTGTGATGAGTCCTCCCCCTGAGGAGGATGAAGCGGCAGAAAATGACATGTGATGAACTGATCGTAAACCCCATCCCCGTCCCCCTGTGCCGCTGGGGGGGTGGTAGAGAATCCGGGAGTGAAGTTGTGCCCGGGAAGAAGGGAGGGGTGGAGGGAAGGTGTTCTGAGATTTGGTTTTATTTCTCATTACCCTACTCTGGTTGATTTGTAATAAATTGAGTTAATTTTCCCCAAGCTGAGTCTGTTTTGCCCGTGACAGTAATTGGTGAGTGATCTCTCCTGTCCTTATCTTGACCCACAAGCTCTTTGTTATATTTTCTCTCTCCTGTCCAGCTGAGGAGGAGGGGGAATGATAGAACGGCTTTGGTGGGCACCTGGCATCCAGCCACGGTTAACCTATCACAGTATCCTTTGGAGTTAAGATTATTATCCTCTGAACAAGTGAGGTTCTTTTACATTATTTATTTCAGAGATTCAACTCCTAACAGAATGTTAGGAAAACTCTTGCTGTTGAAGAAATTAATTTTTTCTATTTTGCTCTAAGTAATTGAGTCAGTAAAATTCTGGGCATAAATCAAGGGAAAATGCTTTCCCTAGAAATCTCATTTTGTATCTAGTGTCTCTAGAGCTAATCAGGTATCATTAAGAAATTACATGATGTTTGAATTTCAGAATCCTCTTGTGCAAATCTGTGGGTATCTATCTTCTTCTGTGCATCATTAAAATACGCACAGGGACTTTCTGTTTAAAAAGTGATGGAGAGCAAAACCACATTTGCTATGTCCTCAGAGGAGGTGCTGCCATCAGACCAGCTAGCAAAAAGTAAGGTGTTTTCTTGCTCTTGTGTGGAAGCTGTGCCGTGGTATTCAGCAGAGCACAACTCTACAGCCAAGTGCAACAAGTGTTTCCCAGGAAGACAATGTCATGGCCTCAGCCCTGAGCCCAGTACTGTTTCTGTAGTTTGGCAGTTGTGCTTTCAGTGTAAAAAACATAAGCAGTGCCTGGGCATCACCCTTGTGGGGTGGTCTGGGGTTGTGGCTTCCTGTTATTTTTAGTATTGATGCACATGGGGGTTGCGTAATTAACCCCTTCACCAAGACTGGAAGGAGAGTCCTTAGCAGAGTCATTGACTTCAGTAAGGTCTGGAAGCAGCTATAGCTCAAAGAGGCATAAGCACAATCCAGTGCTTCAGTGCTTAGAAGTGCCTGTCAGTACCCTGCTGAATCAATAGCCTAGTTTATTTTTGATGTTGAAATTCTGAAATATTTATAGTTCAGAAGGAAAAGAATTTTTATGCACTTTCAAAACAGCTTCTTCTAAATATTGTTCACTAATAGAAAACTATGATAGTTTAAAAAAATCAGTCATATGCAGCTTTATGAAAGGCACTATATCATGTTAAATACATTGGCTGTATGTACAAGCATAGGGTTTATTTTTTTATTATTCTAGTTGAAGGGATAAAAGTGCCACACACATCTACAGGTCCATGGCTTGTATATAATACATGCAAAGATGATATTTCAGATTGTAGTACTCCTAGATAGGATCTGGCAATAAGTGTCTCCTATTGCCCAAATGCCTTTTAACCTAGATTTATGTATTTTCTGCACACCTTTCACTGCAGTGGAATAACTGGAACTGGGGCTTGTAGAGAAGGAGACCTTGAGATGCTTAAATATGCATCTTCCAGCCCTCAGGCATTGGTCTTGCAACTTCTAGGACAGGTGGGCTGGTGCTGTGACCAGGAGTGCTCCAGTATGTCACCATGCAGCCATAGTCCATGACATGCAATGGTTAGCAATTGGATGGATAGCAAAGCTTCCTGTAAGAATCAGTGTAATAGTGGGGTGATGTGTGCAGGGCCTTGCAAAATACTATTTGAATACACAGGGTTGTATGTTGCAGCATGAGCTCTTTCCTAGGCATATCCCACTAATGCTTCCAGAAAAGAGTTCTTAGTGGTGTGAATGCAAGACAAAGACAGGAGAGATGGTTTCTTGCGTCTTAACCTGTTGGGACATGCTCATGACTTTAGCAGGCCTGGAAGGAAAGCTGGAAAAGGGAACTGACTCCTTGTTAGCACTGGTGTGAGCTTTGCAGGACAGAGCACCAAGAACTGTGCTGCTTTGTGCATGTGTGAGCAGATCCAGTGGATCTTTGCTTGCCTTTGTTGGTAGAACAGCAGTTTCCACTAAAACCAATGGGACTAGCAAGGACTTAAAGGATTCAAAGAAGTGTAACGTTCCCCCATGTTCCCAGTTTTCTACCTTCTACCTCATCTGCCCTTGGGCTGAGCATGACAGAGGAACAGGACCTGCCAAATGGTCACATACATGGGGCTGACTTAGTGAGAAAGTGCAGCTTCTTTCATTCTCCTACGTTTGTCCCTCTAAACAGCCACATGAAGAGTTATTGCACAGCTTTGTACACTTGCATAACGGAAAACTTTCTTCATGACAAAAATAATCACCCTAACTAGTGCACAAACGGTTCTTTTCAGGCTTGCAGCTGTGGCTCAGTGGCAGCTGGCAGAGCTCTCATCACTGATTTGAGCACTGGAATACCTTCCCTGCATGCCCTTCTATTGCAAAGCCAGGTAAGTAACATATTAGTTGGCAAACTATACATGAACACTTGCCCATAGTGAATTTGGAGCATCTTATTCTATTGGTTAAATGTCAGTTCACCTACATTTATATGATACCACGAAATCCTCATGTTGCTTGTAGGGTTACGTAAGGATGTATCAGATGCTGAGCCTGATCTCATAAATTGTCTTCTTAGAGCTGTCAGATGTCAGGACAGTTTTATTACTGAGCCCAAACACATTCTAATCTAACAAATTAGCATATCATAAAGGTTATTGTCCTATTACCCAATTAACAAAACCCATACAGATAAAAGAGAAGAATTACTCCTCTCCCATCCTTTATCATCTGTCGGAATTCCTGTGTTTTTAATGAACCTCACCCTTTTCCACTTATATTAATACCTTCATATATTGGCAAAATGTAAACCTTAATGTATAGATAGAATGTTAAACAAAACATGGTCCTAATGGTGAAAACCGTAAAGAGTGGGGGTTTTTTCTCCTTATCTCAGAGACCACTGAGAGGAATTCAGCTGAATTACATTGAGATAGCTTTTCTATTTTGGGGCATGCTTTGATGTGCTCAGGCAGCAATGTGAAGGCCTCTTTTTTTTATCCAGTAAGTAAGGTCATGTTTTTCTCCTTTCAGGTTTTGGAAAGGATTAGTTAGGTTGCAAAGGATTTTGCTAGTTTTGCGCTAAGGAGCAACACAGACAGGGCACAGAGATCATGGAGGAAAGGCAATATGAGCCATTCCTATTTGAAATTGGGGGAAAGCAAGCAGGAGTCAGCTAGGCAAGGCTCCAGGTGGATGGTGTGACTGAAATGACACTTCAGCTGTGCTCACTTAGATAACTTCCTGTATGTCCAGAACACTTTCAGACTCAGCCACTATGCACTCACTGGGTGGATATAAGGTGAATTGCTGTAACAGCTAGTGGCGAAGTTTTATGTTGTGTTTCATATTTATATATACAGAAAGCAATCCCAGGGCACAAGGGGAAAAGTAGTGGTGCCTGAACCATCACAACTTTATAAGTAGCACTTCGCGGCTCATAAATTGGCCTCCGCCCAAAATCAAGGAGGTACATCAAAACTCGCTTGCCACAGGAGAGCTGCATCAGACATACTTGCCAGCAGCCCAGGGGAGAAGGAAGCACACGGTTTCCCAGCGCCCACTAGATGGCAAAGCCAGGTGCTATATTCAGACTGCTAAACATCTACTTTACCTGTCTGCAACTGGCGTGACACAGAGCTTGGGCATGCCAATATCAGAGCAGTGGATGCTGTGGCAGAGCAGTCAGGACTGCTCATCCCCCTGGGATATTGGACCAGGGCTTCTCTGCCTCCTGCAGTCAGAGGATTTAAGTACTAACAACACTAATTTTCCTAGAAATTGGCATGGGGTATCAGTATTTGCTAGCATTCAGCTGTACTTGGCTAGCTATTGATTCAACAAATACTAAGAGAAAACTGTTTCTCTTATAGCTTATGTAAAGCAGGGAGGAATAGCTTGTAACAAAGGGTAGAGGAAAACTTACCGGTTTATACAGTCCATCTGACTTGGAGCAAGAGTCTTGAAATAAGAATCAAAGCTTCTGGGGTGAAGCTTGACTTCTGTTTGGAGTTCATGGCAGTATTCAGTTGTAGTGTTTGGGAAAAGGATCTGTAAAAGAACTTAACCCTAACAATTCTAAATTTTGTCTCCTTAATTTTTGTGTTAAGCCCTAGCCTGTTATTAAGAAACTTTGGGCTTTTAGGTGCTCGAATACTATGATGAATCTATAAAATGCATTGACTGATGCCTAATAGTTTGAAGCAAGATTCACAGAGTATATTTATAACTGAAAATGGCTGGAAATATTGTAATTCATCTCTTCCTCTCTGCTCTGGACTTCATTCTTATAACTGCCATTCTTGTCATTTGAAATTACATAATCACAGCTCAGAAGTCTTTTAAAGTATAATTTTATCATTTTCAAGTCACACATCTCCTTGTGATGGTCACTGCTTACAATTTCTAACGTTATTCATAGAACATTGTGCTGATAAAGGTGAATTAATGACAAGAGATAGTTCTAAACTAATTTCTAATATCATGAAGGAAATAGTGATAGCTACTACAATATATAATCTGCAAGAGTTTTTCACTTAAAAAAATATTATGTAGTAGTTACCAATCCTAACAGCAGGACTTTTGTGTTTTAGGGCAATTAAAGATTCTTTTACCATTAACGATTTTGTTGTATTTTTGACCCAAGACGAATATTTAATGTGAGGATTATCTGAGTGCTTCACATAAGTTGATTCCGTTAGGGTGTGGTTGTACATTAAAAGTTTCTATCTTTATAATTAAAAATACTCGTTTGCACTCATTTGTGTGTCTGGAGGGAAAAATGCTATTTTATAGCTACCGGACTAAAGTCACAAAAGGCGTGAGAGCTATAATGCTCTTGGTCCAGGGTTTAATACCACCCAGAGGTACATTCCTAGCTGGAGATGTGGTTTTTGCCGTCGATGTAAGCTAACCCAGGGTTCACCCCTAAGCCCTTCGCACCCACGGCCTCCCTTGCCTCCAGAGTAATGACTGTGCAGCTGTGTGCTAGGTCTCATCAGCTGGCGGGCCTGGGTGAAAATGCAGTGGTCTTTTTGGCTGGGTTACTTCTCAGCCAGGACTGAGAGCTGACCCAAGGCCCCGAGCAACCATGTGGGTGCAGGCACCAGCACCGCGAAGCGAGTGTGAGCACCAGTGGGCATGGGGAGCAGGGGGAGAGAGACACTTCTGGAAATGGCAGCTTCTTAGCTTGGTGCAGGACAGGTCTTCACTTTCAGGTCAGGCTGCCCCGCTGCCTGGCTGTGCTCCCTCTAGAGCCCCTGGAGGAAGAGGGGCTTCCCCAGAGGCAGGCTTAACCCTCGCAGCTGAGCTTTGGTAGGCTGGCTTTCCCTCAGGAGGAGCACCTCTCTTAATGGGGGCAATCGGCTGGCTACCCTACCAGTATTCTCAAATTTTCATTGTGTTGACATCTCGCCAGAGATTTGCTCCTTCCCTACACAGTTGCACAAATAACTTCCTTCTCCAGGCATAATCCAACAGTGTGCTGTATCCAGCTGAAACGACAGGGGGAAGTTCAGACACAATGCAATAAAGCAACTGGAATTTGTTTGTCATAAACCCCAAGGGCATGTTCTCATTAAAGCAACGAGTTGTATCCAGCAGTTATTTCTTTCATGTTTGCATTACACCCTCCAAACTGCCAGAGATTACAGTCTGCTTTCAGTGTTGTCTGTGGGTCTTTGCTTGGTTTGACAGGGAGGAAACTTTTCAGCCAGGGCTTGGAACAAAGAGCGTTCCTCCACATGACAGCTATTAATCCTACCCTTGCGGGTGGCATACTAGCTTCATTCACTGACCAAAATCAGTCATGTTAAGAGGAGGACAAGAGGGTAAGGAGAGATTATCTCTCACCTGACAGCAGCAAACAGCAGAGATGGTTTGCAGCAGCAGGCAAAGCCACCGGTAAGAGACGTAGGAAACATCCCCCTGCGAGTCAACACCACTTCCCATGGGGGCCTCAGGTAGCTGGTTAGTTTAGTTTCTTTTGTGCCATCGCACAAATACTTGACCAAGCCAATGCTTTTTTAGCATATGAGAGAGACCTAGCATGCAGCCCATGCTGGGCTGGGCTGTCTGCTGAGGCATTACGAAGAACCAAAATTTCCAAGAAACTACAACAATCACAGCAGCCACCAGAGTGATCTGGGTGCTACAAGCATTTAAGCACTCAGAGCCATTCCAGCACAACTATCTCTAGAGAGTAGGAGTTCCAAAAACCCACCATCTTTTTTAAGCAGTCCCTGACTAAACTAATGTAGGAAGAACCTGGTGTTCTAATTATCCCATATCCCATGGGCACAAAAGTGATTATTCCTGCAGGTCCTGCCTGAATTCAAGCATCTGAAGCTCATATCTAATACTGCATCTATGTTCACTATGCTTTGGACACCTGAAGCTGAGCCTGCACTGAGCATCAGATGCCTTTGTGCACTGTGACTAAGCAATTACATCTGTTCTTGGCAGATACATACTAATCCAGGATGCAAATGTAAAATGTTTTCATAAGTGCAATAAACTTGTAGTTTTGAGGGCAGTAAAATTCTCACTCAATCAATAGTCTTTATATGTGGTTAGATTAATTAATAGTATTTCTGAGTCAAACAAAACCACTGATAAAGGATTAGCAAAGACTGGTGCCATGCTAGGCAGCATGTTTGCACTCACTGTGCTTTTAGAAATGCTGATGATGTTTTGGAAATCTTTGTCTTTTTAGATGGGGCTTCTTAACACTGAATTTCTAACCAGGCTTGGAAGGGAAGAAGGGTGTTTGCTTCTATCCTCCCTGCTGAACTGCACCATTCCCTCTTTTTAGCATTGGCTGGTGCAGAAATGCTTGTTTAAACCTCCCCCCGCTTCCTCAAACTGGAGAGATTCCCTCACTGATGTTTTGGACAGGCACATTGTACGTGGTCTAAGAGTAGGCTTCCTCTCGGTGAGCAGAGAACCGGCTCTGGGGGCATTTTCTCCAGGGAGTGAGGGAGTGGGTCTCCTCTCTTTCTCAGCTGAACCCCTTGGTAGAAGACCCAGGTTTAGGGGGGCTTTCTAGAATCCTCCTGAAATCTACTAGTAACTGGACCGAGTCAAGTAGTTGGAAATAATATTTGTTACCAGGTTTGTAGTGATAAACTGGTAAAGAGGTTAAAGTTAATCCCAAAGAGGGACGGATTGCATCAAGTGCTTGACCAAGACTGGGGAGATAAGACTCAAATTCCTGCAAACTTTGATGCTTTGCATTTAAAGAGATAGATAGATAGACAGACAGACATATACATACATTAATACATACACACATGCATATCGAAAATATACTGCCTCTGCCTTGTTAAGAGTATATAGGACCCTGCAGCAGGGAGTACCTCCACATGTTCACACAGACCCAGCACAGGAAGCTGAGAAGTCAGCTGAGACCTCTGGACTCTCACAGCAATGCAAATATAAAACATAAGCCATTGCTTAACCAACATTTTTCACTTCTAAAGGATGAAGTGTCAGCATCTTCTTTATTTATGACTCAAGCAGACAGGTCCTTAAAACTGTTGATCTTACAGGAGAGAGAAGTATTAGATATGGAGAGGATTAAAACAGTGGAAGGAAACACTTGCCCTTGTGAATTCTTATGAACTATATTTAGAATTTAAATCCAAGCATAATTAAACAGTGCTAATGAGACAGAGGGACTTATCTTCATTTGGCATATAATTGGTATCACTGATTTCCTCATTCATTTTTTCTTAGTTTTAAAGCCGCCTTGTTCTAGTGAAATTTGATGGTAAAAGTTACCCTGCAGAGAGAAAGCATCTGGCCTGGAGCTTAAATTCAGCTGGAAGCCTTTTAAGGGATGCAGCTTTCTTGATAGCATCAATAACTGACAGCAAAGACAGACACCTGTGAATGTGTAGCCAACAGTCAAGCAAGGCACTCTTTTTGCAGTGTACCCTTGAAAAAAAATGCCATTTCACACAGTATTACAAAGACCATAATGGGGAAGAAAAGCTTGCCCCTTACTTCCAGTGAGGGAAACAAAACAAGGTAAGAGTTTTAATAGTTGCAGGTATGTAATCCACCACTATCAACTGTGGTTTGAATTTCTTCTCAAAATATGCTCCAACTCATCCAGGAATGTGAAGCTTGTGCAGGAACTCTTGGTGACATTTTGTGGTAGGCATACTGCAGCAGCTCAGAGTGGAAGATGGTAATGATCTTGCCCAGCCCTAGTAGCTCTGACCCCATAACCAGAGCAGCAGCCTCTGTTACAGCTCTGCTCCAATAGCTGATTTTATTGCTGAGCAAAGAACAGCTACCTGCAGTAGCAGGGGCTAGTTGTTTTTTTTTTTTTGACCTAGTCAAAGCCAGTAGAGAAGTGGGTGCAACAGGCAGTCGAGTTTACCAAAGTCCCATTTTGCTTTTCAGTTGTGTCTTCGGTTGGACTCAGACTCCTTTTTATTATGTACTACTGCCTCAAACGGATAAAAATTTTTGGAGGGTTTAGTCCACATCTGTTGCTGCAAACTGCAGCAAAATCAGCTGTTTCCTAAGAGGTGGCACAATGATGACTATGACTGTACATTTCAGTGCTGCCATGCATGCCAGGGTGCTTGTGCTTACCGGCTGACTAGGGTGCTCAGAAGCATCATTCACTGAAGACTTCACTGTGCTTCACATCCTAGTGGGAGTGCTTGCAGCCAGCTGGAATCTCTTCTTAGTGATTGCCTGTAGAATAAAAATTCTCCAAACCCTCCTCCCTCCAAAGTGACCACCGCTAACAAAATGCCCATCCACCCACTGAGCCAAACCAGTTCAAAGAGGAGCACTACAGTGTCTGTGAGCAGGCTCTGCTGGATACAAAGAGGGTAGAGCGAGATGAATTCCACAAAACAGCAAATGTTTTTCATCTTGCTCCAGTAATTCAGTAATTCAGCACAGGCTTATTCTTTGGTTTGCTGAACCCAAGACTTTGTTTTGTCCTTTTCTGGAAGGGGATTTGAACACTGCTAAGACTGTTATGCAAATTAAGCTGACACATAGGAATTATTACAAGCATTTTGTCTAAAGTTCCCTTTGCTCAGTTTCACTGGACCACTCTGACCATATCACCCACAGTAAATACCCCTTCTGCTTTTTGAGGCTGCCTCTTTTGACCAGTTAGGGCTCTGTTGCTGTTCTAGGAGGTGAGACTTGGAGCTGTCCTTCCCCTTCATCACTGCCTAGCTGAGCTTTTCAGTCGGCCCACTGGCTACTCATTCATAGGCAATAATACTGGTTTTAACTTTCCAGGGGAACAGATCGTTTTAGAAGTTGTTCTGCACCCCCAAAAATATCTTCATCTGCTTATATATTTCACAGAATGGCATGTCTGCTCATGCTGCTTTTTCACATTAATAGTCCAAGTGTTCAAACACTTAACAGTGCCTTGTGGTTGAACAGAAATGAGAAATACCGTTGGTAACCAGAAGAACTGAGAGCAGCAGCAAGTACAGCTGCTCCACTTGTGAGCAGTCCAGAGCCACAACCACTTGTCCCTTGAGTCCAGCTGAAAAGATGCCCTTTTTCAAAAGCAAGATTTCTCTTTGAGCAGTGAAACAGAGGTCCTGACTGGCTACAGCCATGAAAAATCCCATGGCTCTCAAAGTACCAGAGACTGAAGTCTTATCAAATTTGAAATCTATTGCTACCTTCTGTTGCCTTAAACATAATTTTCAATTATATTCCTTTTTAACCATCTTAGCTTAAGTGCTGAGGAGTCCCACTGTCAGGATCAAACAGAGGTTTTATTTCCTGCCAAAGGTGGGCGAAATAATAATCATCACCAGCTCTGCCTCGTTGGCTGCCATGTGGTCTGGAAAGGCGCCATATGCCCAGTGCTTGGAGACTGCTGCAGACAGGAGGCAGAGGGCATTATTTATTATTAGCCTCATCAATTTCAATACTGTCTTTCTTTCAGAAAGCACATTTCTCGTCTTTGCAAGGTGATATGTACAGCACTCATCAAAAACCCTCCTCTAGTGAAGTGCACCTGCTGTTTAAACAGCCAATATTCCCCTTGCACGGTACACGGGGCTAGAAGCAAAGAAAGACCTTGCACTTGAAACTGCACTGTGCTCATGAGCTGTTCTCAGCATCACAGTCAGTCATAGGGGTTGTTCAAGTTCAGCCCCATGTGTGATAACAACAGCTTTCTATTACTCTTAATCCTTTTGAACAGTTCCTCTTGAAGAGAATGCGGTGCCTCTCCTTCAGCAGGCAACAGGTGTGAGTGCAGGAGAGCTGCTTGTTGCTAGCTTGCCGCTTGAAAACTGCTGCTGTGCCTTCACAGTAACGGGATGTAGTGTCTTGGGTGTCAGGCGCAGGGCAATGTCTGCGGGTGCTCCCTCCTACCAGCTGCCTCGCGACCCTCCCTCAGACCAGCCCACATCTTCCACCAAAGCCACAGAGCTCTGAGGTGGAGCACAGGCTGTGGCTGAAGCAGAGGTGACCAGGGTGTGCAGAGCACACCAGGCAGTGGACGTGCGTGCCAACAACTGCTCCTTTCTTGGACCTTCCAAGAAGAAGTAGTTCAAAAAGAATGGGCGCTCCCTGTGGGAGGATGGCACATGAGGACTCCTAGGCAAGAGGTGACAGTAGGACCCCTCTGCTCTGTGGAGTAGCCAAGCAGAGCGCCAAATGCAGTGATTAGTAAGGAGAAAGCCATCTGGCTTCTGTCCTTTAACAGCTCTCTTTCAGCATCTCTCTTCCTATACACCGTAAGAAATCTCCCTGTGTTTTTAGCAACCCTTTCTAGCCTTTCTGAATGACACTACAAGGCCCCATCTAGAAATGACATGGGAAGTCAGGCAAAGAGAGAAAAAGGGGAGGAAGATGATATAGTGGACAAGAATCTGAGATGCCTTCAGGCCTTATCCTGAAATATTACCTCTGTAGCACAGGTTATGGCAGCAGCCACCAAGGCAGCAAGTCCCTTAGAGAAGGGGCCTGACTGAGAGATGGTCTTGAGCTGTCGGAGGCAGATGGTTGTAGGCTGACAGGTAGGTATTGTGAGGACAGGATTCAAGGCTGAAGCAAGTACTTCTGCAAGTTGGTGAGAGACTCTGGAGCAGACTACACTTACACTGAACTCCAGCAATGTGAATCTGCCAGGTAAGGATGCATGAGCATGCCTTGGTATGAGTGATGTATGGCAGTTTCCAAGGAGCATTTGAAAAATATTTGATTCAGTTCCTCAAAGTTCTCAATATCTCACCCCAAATTCCTCAAAGTCTTCCTGCTCCTTTATGATGTATACTTTTAGGCTAAAAATATTCAGAAGCACAGTGCAATCCAGAAGTTACTTTTGTTACTTTTTTTGTAGTTAGGAATGAAAACGGTCAAAAAGTGGGTTAGGAACAGTAAGTTTCTTTTCATTATTAAACAGTGAGTGCCCAGAGAGCAAGTGTGGTTTTGGGGGGTTTTTCTTTGTCTTCTCTCTTACCAGGTGTTACTGGTAAGATGAGTACAAAATCTGTTTCAAATAAAAATGCAACCTTGAAACAAAAGGTAATTGTTTTACAAATTCAGCCATTCCAGTGCCCAGCATGTTATTTGGCAATACACAGACTTCCAGTTGGTTTCTATTTTCTTAGCAGTTGCTCTCTAAAAGGATTTTACCCAAGTACTGTTTATATGTACAAAAACATCTCCTATTGTCAGACTTCTGAGCCTTAGTAAAGTAGTGTCACCATTAAGTGTGCCTGGGACCACGCTTGTTCTGTTCCCAGTTTTATGTGAACATGAACTCACCTGAGGGCATAAAGAGTGTTGTGAAATAGCTTCTCGTATATTTTCTTACAGTTCTAGCTTTTAGCATCATAGTTGATAAAACTTGACTGATACCTAGTAACAGTTAATATTGAGCTGCTGTTTATAAAAATTTCAACTTTTGTTTGCAAGTGCTAATGTTTCTTAAATAAGTCGCACTATTTCTATGAGCTAGCTTCAGTTCCCAGATTCTTTCTTTAAATTGTTTAAGTGCTGCCTGATGGTATGTGCCAATCCAAGCACATGGTATGTGCACAGCTCCAAGCCCATACAATGAGTACTTAGAAACGCCAGGGTGGGAGGTTTGAAATCTTCAGTTTGTTTTTAAAGACGACTATTCTGAAGACTCAAAAAACAGAATTTCGGGGGAAATCAGCTTGAAGGGCAAGGGTGAGATGGTAGCAAGATGCCCACTGCTAAGTCTTAACTACTAAACTGTTTGTATGCTCTCTCCCTCCCCCTCTCCAGTGCAAAGAACTGGAAGCTATTTCTCTTTTACCAGGTGAGAATGTAGTGGTGTTGGCTGAGGATTTGTTATTTGTGACTATTCACTTAGGAGCAAGAACAGTGAAATGAGCTGTTTATGAAAGCTGCCAACAGAGAATAAATTGTGAGGGTTGGGAAGAGATGTCTTTAGGGAGCAGGATCTGGGCAGTGCTATAATGTCCTTTCTGCACATCAGAAGGTCCAGAGAAGTCAACCCTCAGTGACCCCCATTACATCCAGTGCCCCTTGTCAAATGTAAAGCTCATAGATCTGCATTGCTTTTGCTAATATTATAATCTTCCATTGCAGGATTTTCTTACATAACTAGCAAGCCTATGTCGATGACAGGCTTTGTGGCTTGAGTTCATTACTCATGTTTCCTTTTTTTAGCTTCTGTTGGGGTTTCATAGCTCACCTAAGCTGCAAGGGCCATGAACAAAGCACATGAATATGCAACCACTTGCTGGCAGAGTGAACAGCTCTCAGACGAGAGGACTGTTATTAAAATGGGTTGTTTTGTTGGCAGAAGTGGCTTT
Organism: Harpia harpyja; assembly: GCF_026419915.1. Classification (NCBI taxonomy): domain Eukaryota; kingdom Metazoa; phylum Chordata; class Aves; order Accipitriformes; family Accipitridae; genus Harpia; species Harpia harpyja. Next base: position 34,534,549 of record NC_068946.1, read on the forward strand.
CACTGTTGCTATGGGTTGCCCAAGGTGAGCCTGACCTCTGTGGTCTCTGAAGCTCTCTCTTGTGGGTGAGCTGAGCAACACTGGAACACAGCTTTTAAGACAGATTAACTGTGAACCTAACATAGGAAACTGTTCAGAGAGAGTAAAAATACTACATTGCACAACTAAGGATGAAACATACCTTTTGATCCCACAGGAACATGATTATTTGATAGGGCCGTAGTCAGCTTGTCAGTGCAGAGTAGTAATGTTTGCAGCCTCCTCTTAGGGCAAAATTCTGCCTTTCCAGATGCAAGGAAGGGCAGTGGAGAGGCAGGTGTGGGGTCGATGGACACGGACAGGACTGCACTTTCCTGCTGTGAGTGAGTAAGGTAACAAAACCATGCACCCCACCTAACCCTTCTCAGCTAGAGCAGGTCTCCACATGCCAGGTCTGTGGCCTTTGAACTCTGTAAGTCTTGATGCGGTTTTGCATGCCAAGTATGTCATAGCACAAAACCAGCACTTTGGTACTAACTTGCAACTGAAATAACATGCAAAGGCTGTTCTAAGAAACACCAGTCATCCACTCAAGTGAAACTCTGATTTGCTAGCTGCACCCTGGCAACATAATGTATTCACAAGGCCTAAGGATAAACATGAATTGAGGCTTCTGGAAAAGGATGTATTTGTTCCTTGCTCAGCTTACTAGCGCTCTAGCCACCATCTGCAAATCTCTTAGATACTCTGTAAAACGGCAGATTACTATGCTTTAACTCTTTCGTCAGGGCTGCGGGGCAGAATTGTTGGAGGTTCACCTGAGCTAAATGAAGTTTTCTGTTTGACTGGGGCAGAGGGTTGTTTGGTTTTGTTTTTTTGACATTGGTTCTTGCACCTTAAGTATTTCACTTGAAAAACTGCGCTATAGCAGGTGTTTGCTCCCCATTATACCACAGCTAAAAAAAAAGTTTCTACTACAGATGTTATAGGCAAATCAGTTCAAAGATTTTTGCTTTCTGAGCTGAAGTTACTACTAGAAGGCGCAGCACAGTGCAAGACACTGTGTGATGGGCTGTGCATATATGTATTAAGCCATTGGCACTATCATGAAGAATGTAGAGCAGGACTACAAAGCATGAATTAGTTATGAACTACAAACACAAATGAAGAAACGCTTCTGCAGTCTGATTCTTGCCTACCATTACAGGATTTAAATCTAAAATGAGACAGATTCTAGGTGTCTACACCCAAGTGATGAACCAAAGAATCTGAGCTTGGTGCCAGTGGGGCCTCCATGGTAGGGAGCAATTGTGAACACATTTATTTGACTAGTACAGACAAAGCCTGTGTATAATTGAGGAAGACAAGGTGCCATGATCAAACATCACTGATCCTTATCCTGCCCCCTTCAACTTAATTCCATAATCAGCACTTACATCACTGAGAGGTTGGAAATATTACCCAGGCCTCTCCTTCAGCATTACGGTATCTCAAACGAGTCCCTGCCTGTAAGAATCTGCTTCAAGGATTCTTCAAAACAAACTTTCACCCTACTCCATGGTTAGCTTGGCCTAAGTCAGCAAACTGCCAGCAAAATTCTGGATTTTAGAAATAGCTTAAGCTCAGCCTATTTCTGCCTTCAAATCAGTTGGTTTTACAGTTATCTGCGATTCCTTAAAGTACTATCATTCAGCATCCAGCTGGCATCCATTTGACTACAGTTGCTGCTGGGGGGAGGTGGGAACCAACCAACCACCCTCATTGCTGAGCCTAATCCTGTAAATTCAGCAAAAAGAAAGTATTGCACGCCATCTCGTGGCCCTGCACCGCTATTTCCCGGGAACAAACGGAGCTCCAATTGCGACAGGGAGGTTTAATGTTGAATAGGATTGAATTAAAAAATGGCTGTCAGGGGCTCAGAAACAGCCCACTGTATGACCCCACCAAAGCTATGAAACCATTAAGGCTTTGTCCACACTCCTGGCTTGACCTTCCAGCCTGAGCAGCTGTTTCCTGGAGCAGCAGCAGAGCCTCAAGCTGCAAAATGCACCTCTTCAGCATGTGCTCACAGTTTCTCGAGCAGAGCTGTAGAGACGGCCCTGCACTCCCAACAAACATACGTACCACTGAACACCACTGCTCCCAGAGCAGCCTTTGGTGGAGCAGGAAATTACCTTATTAATTTTACAGTATGTCACACACATGTTAATTGTTCTTAATTATATGCAAGGCTGGGGATGTTCATCGTACATCTGTCTTCTTGTCTGCTGTCAGTACTTGTTAAAGAACTCCATGTGTCAATGTTTTAAATAAAGGTAGTTTGCCTATTTGTAACTGTTCATTAACAGCTGAATACATGAACTTATGGAGACAAGGTTACATTGGTTGTCACTCCCTTGGTGTATCTTAAGTCCTTATCCCTCATTACTTTCTTTTTTGTGGAAAAATAAGTCATTAAGACACCCTTGCCAGAAGTGATTAACGTATGTTTTCATTAAATCTAGTTGAGGGAATTAAAAAACAGGGACGGAGTGCAATAACATGACTTCAAGGTCCTTGCTTCTATTTTAAGTGGTAAAGTTTTTGACTTCTCAATGTTTATGACTTTTTAGCTGAGAGATTACAGCTTAAAATCTGCACCACTGAATCATTTCCAAATTTGAATTCACATTATCTTTAGCAGAATTGCTGGTGGTTACACTTAAACACTGCCTTACTTCCACTGCTCTCATACCTATCAAAAAGCTGGAGCTATAAAGTCAGCAACAAAGGGACCTTAAAATAGCTAATAGAAGTGCATGACTTCAGACTAAGCATCTTATTTTGTCTGCTACTAGAGACAACCGCACAACACCTACAGAAGTTTGCAGCTTGCTGTTGGAAAGCATAGAAACATGCCAGCTAACTTCAGATGTTACTCCAAAGGACACTATGCCATACTGTAAGAACAAAAAAAACTACCCAAGAATTCTAGTTCAAGGCATCTGATTACAATCAGCAATTGCTCTAAATTTGGTATGTGACAATACTTCTATTTCTACTGTTCTTGGGTTAGAAAAGGAAAACAATAATGATGAGGACTCTAGCTGTGGAAGCATGTAAGGAAGTTACAGGAAAGACTGTTAGACCTGTAAGGCTTTACGAAGCTCAATACTAACATACTTTCTCTGTATACAGCAAAGAAAAGAGGGAACATCCTTCTTCTCATGCCAAGGTTTAATTGAGGTATGTGACACTGGATTTACAAAGGTAAATAAAAAATACATTCTGAGAAACAGTGAGCCCCCTACTTAACAAGGCAGAGGGATTTCACACTCCAAGCAGCTGAGAAAAGAAACCGCTCAGCATGAAAAAAAAAGTATTTGGGGTCTATCTTTGACACAGGCTTTTGACACAACAGGTAATGAGGAAATGTGCAGTAGTGGAGCAGAAAAAAGACAAATACTGAAGTGATAAAGATGAAACAGGACAACAGGAACTAGATAAGGCTTCCACTTGAACTAATTCTTTGAGACATTATGATCAGCAGTTAGATGCAACTACTATTCCAAACAGTCATCAGGCACACTACATTGCCAAAAGGGATTATGTAGCTGTTGAGACAGGCTTTGACTTGAGCCTGCTGATGATATGGCTAAAGTTTGCATATGCTTGTAGCAAACACATATAAATGAAATCCCAGTAGTACAGAAGGACTGGAGTAGTACAGAAGAGTCTTCCACGTCAACTGTACCTGATACCAGGAGCAAAGGCTATCACCTGGAGTACAGTGCACAAAGCAGTTTATACAAGTGTATAATCTACTGTTAATCTACAATTTTCACCCTGAACATCAATTTTAAAAGCCAAGTATGAATCATATCCAGGCAGATTTTATGACTCATTGCTGCAACAGATCTAACCACTAGTGCTGATCCTGCCTGCCATTAAGAACTCTGGCATTCCCTCTTGGATCCATTCCTCTGGAGGGGAGCCCTTTCACGGATCTGTGCTAGAGACAGATGAGCTAAAAACAGTTAAATGAGAATTTAAGCATTAAACAAGTAAATGTGCTATTTTGTCACACAAATGATAAAATTCCAGGAATTTATTGCTGTATGTATGCTTAATCCATTAATTTGTCTTACAGTAGTCACGAAGTGCCAAATTGTGTGCTACATCTAACATATCCTGTACTCCCTTCCAAATGCCATTTTACAGTGGGCGTATGAAACAACGCAGCAGCAGTTACAAAACATGGCTTGAGCATCTCGAGAGCTTAAAAATAAAGATTTGTGTACAAGCTGAATAACGAGATGTCAGTTAACAGGTCACTCAGCAACTTTAATAGAAATATCTTTAGGTGGAAGTTTTGCAGTGTTAAAATTTACAACTCAGACTAAACATTCTCATCCCCACTGTAGTAACAAGATACTTGCAAAGAACAAGAACTATGGTACGTAAATGTCACACGCAAGAACCGCTTCATTTCTATCAGAAGCAAAAATTGCTAATTATAAGCAAGGACAGGCCTAGCAGGCTAAGGCTGTCAGCCTATATCAAAAACATGTATCTCCGAGTTTGGCAGTGGAATTCTATTTACCACCTTGACTTCTTTTTTTTTGGTTACATACAAGTACTCTTTCTCCCCTCCCACCACACACACTTTATAAACCCCTTTTTATTTTTATTATACCTCCATATTATTTACAGGACTCCTAAAGATTAAGTACAAACTAGTATGAAATTAATGATAGCTTGCTCTTCAAATATGTATCCCATGGCTAAATAAATACCAAGCCAATCCAGAGTGATCTGGAGTTACGATTCAGAAGCTTGTGTATCTGTGACTCCAGATGTTTTCTCATTAACTGTAGAGGATTCACTTGATCTGTCAACAATAGTTGCCTTAGAAGTTGGGGTAGCACTATCCAAGGTGAGCGTAGAGGTCTGTTCTACATTTACAGTAGTGCCAGGGTTGACGGAAAAGCTTCCAGCTTGAGTAATGGAGGGAAGCAAATCTGTAGGCACTGTAGATGCCTCTGTGACCAAAGGAAGCAGAGGAACACATTTGGGTGGCATTGATAGAGGTGTTATTCCCATTAGATTCAGAGGTGGCAAGGAGGGAAGGGATGGCAAACCTAAGGAGAGAAAGAAAAAAAAAAAAAAAAGGCAGTGGGCTGCTGCATATCACAGATCTGGAGAGATTCTCTGTTGCTTAAAATTTTTTACCTTCTCTAATCTCCTGTTTACTCTTGCAGAGGAGGAAGCTTTTTGAACTTAGTGTGAGCATGATATATGTGCAGCACTGACTCGGTAGGCTAGTTTCAAGCCTGACATTTTTCAGATTTCAGAATTGAAGAATCAGAATAAACTCAAGTTTGTTTCTACCTCCCCAGAGGACGAGGTATTTAATGCATTAATACTGACGATTAGATTTTTCTGGCATTCACTTACCTGCCAGAAACAAGAAGTTACCAAGAAACTTGTTCCATATAAGCTTCCAATTTCTTTTTGCTTGCTCCATGTGCACCTTCAGCAGTTTTGTTTTATTCAAAACCATAAATCTAGTATTAGTTCGTACTTTTGGCATTCGGTCATGGTGCTTCGATCTCCTCATACAAGGAAACACCTCGTATTTTCTTCTACCCATAAAACTATATACTTTCATTCTTGGCACAATCTCTTTTGAGATCATACATCAGGTAATATAAGATGAAACAACTAAATACAGACACAGGTTTAGAATTAGTTTATCTAAAGACATATTCCCTGTCTACCTAATCTGGGCACTACCGTCAACTTCCACCTCAGGCAAACATTCAATTTATCCTCTTCAGCACTCCACCAGATGGCTCTAAATAAGAGTATCAAGGATCATCAAGGAGAGACCCACTATTACAGTGTTTCAGTTTGCAGAAGCACATACCAGGCTGCATGATTTCTGGAACAATGTGTGGTGCAGGTAAATTAAGTTTGGACAGATCAGTCAGGTTGGGAAGCCCTGCTGGTAATGGCATCAGACCTAGGAGAAGAGTGGAAAAGTTACAGCTGAAAACTTATATTTTCTTTTTTTTCCTAATTGATTCTGAGATCTTGTTGACCATTTAAAGTTATTTTATATTGCTTTATATCTTGATTATCATTTTTACATATAAGAATGCAAATTCACCTGAGTTTCAGCTTCCAAGTTGCACAGTAAAAACAGATACCTATTGCAGGAAGTCTGGACTAGCAAATACATAATCACAACTTTTCAGATTTTTCTGAGGAAAGTAGAATCTTATTTCAAGGATTTAGTAGGTTTGCATTCCAAGTTCAGCTTTTAACAAAGGCAGTTATTTCACTGCAGCACTGTACCAGATGCCCTCCATTGCTAATTTGAATGGCAGAAGAGAGTAATAGGATGAAATACATAGTAGTTCCATCTCTAATATTGATTACTCTATTATTAGTCTTTTCTATTTAGTTCATAACTAGAGTTAAACACAAAAATATATAGAAAAGGCAAGACAAAGTAACTTTCAAAGTCAGGAAGGACTGAAAATAGAAGAGAAACATATGATGAACACAACACACATCCTTCCATCGTTGTGTTTGCTATGGAACATCTTTCCGCTCCTGAATTTCCTGTCTTAGAAGACCTGCATTTCTGAGGCAAAGGCTCTATTCCTACTTTGTGTTTAGCTCACAGAAGGCTAATTCCGAAATAAACTGTTGATACTACAGTAATAAGACAGAGAGGAGAAAAGTCTTAAAGCAAAGCCACAGTACACAGATTTTGATTAAAAACCAGTCATCTTTACCTACCTGTGAATTCATTAGCCACAAAGGCTGACAATCTGACTCAAAGAACTTTCAGCTCAGCTACAAGCAGCTTTGGTTTGAACTTTTTTTAAGATCTGAAAAAAGCTGAACTTTGCACAAATTCACTCAAATTTTAAACCTCCTGTATATTTAATACTTACAATTCCACTTGTATTGTCATGTAAATTGCAAGAAATATCCAATAGCTTTCAAAAAAGCAGTGATACTATTCAGAGAACAAGGTGAAAGGAAAATTCATATTTGCAGATTTTGGGGAAGGGCTGGATAGGGGGCTGGGGAAGAAGTGGGCATTAACAGAAGCTGAACTTCTTAGTAGTTTGCTATTTTCTCTACGCAGTACAAGATTAAAGTTCTCTGCCCTTGTTTGCATGCACTTAGCTCTACTACACATTTTTCTATGTTAGAGAGCATACCTCCAAGCATTACTTAAAATTTTTGGACACATCTTTATCTACTTGTCTCATAACATACAAAACATAAAATACAACTCCATCAGTGTTTTGGAATGCACGATTGAGTCCTGTACCAGTGCACCAACTACATGGCAAAATCCTACACAATTCTCATCTTACCCACTGTGAATAATTCTGGAATACTAGTGCTTGAAATGTTCATTATTATCAGGAAATAATGCACACCACTTTGTAGACATATTCTTACTTTTGTTACACCAGTTTAAATTACTAAATAATTCAGAAACAGTAACTGCAACATACAGTTCTATATTGTTAGCCCCCTATTTATACTAGGAAGAATAATCAAGCTGAATATTAAAAAGGAGTTTCCTAAAAGGGCGGTTTTATGGGTGAAAGGAATGCAAAAAATAGGCAAGACATGCCTTCTCAGAGTTTTCTTCTATCATGCTGTCTGAGTGCAAAGGACAAATCGGAAACTGTGAAGTTATTTGCAAAAGTATTTTGCAACATACAATTTGTGAACTGTGGAAAGTAACAATATATCAACTCAAGAAATGTTGCAAATAGCAAAGCTAATATCTTCCTGAGAAATCCTGAATGCTGCATGTATCATACAGGGGGCCCTAAAAGGTAACTGATTCTAAACTCTGTTGCCAACTCAGTCCTCTGTGCTGCAGACACGCTGTGCACACACTCTAAAACAAAAAATTCTTAAGGTTGAAGAGGTTGTATAGAGATCTTTAACATGAAATGTGTAAGTTCTATCAAGTTATACCCTCCTGCCCCCAAAAAGCCGTGGAAGAGACAGGTCTCTTCCCTTGCTCCCTTAAGATTTTTGTTTCAGAAATGTTTTAAGAAATTTTACCTACTGACCTGGTAATGTAGTTGCTGGGTTAACTGGTGGCACAGAGGTAAGGGACTGACTTACTTGTGGTGGTAATAATGGAACTGTTGGAACACCTGGTGGAGTATACAGGAAAACAACATTAATTTTAAGCATACAACACTTCAGCTCCCTTCCTCAAGGAGTACAAATAAATAATTGTTTATTGGAGAATTACTATTTGCCTTAACCATAAAATGTTGATGAAGAAAAGTAGTATTCTAAATAATACGCATCGTATTTCTGATACACTTTGTTTGCGATTATTTTGTTAACAAGTAGGACACAATTACAGTACTCTAGCCTTTGTTGTTGAGAAAAGTTTGAGGAAGAGAAAATTTTGTTCTCTTCTGCCTTCTATTAATTGATAGACACATCCATGGGTGCAAAAAAGTCAGAAAACCCATGCGTTTCAAGAGTCACTTACTTCCATACTAACCTGTACTGAGAACGTTACTGACAGTAGTTGAGGGAGAACTAATAGAAAGTCCTGAAAGACTCTGTTCAAGGCCTGCTGATCCAGGGGGTAATGTGGCTGGGGGATTAACTGATGACAGCTGAACCTTATTGAAAGGAAAAAAAGAAAGTTACATCATTAGGGTTCGTTTCCACAAGAACCAACAGAAGCAGAAAAGCAATATAACACCATAATCCATTTCTACCAAGACAAAGAAGTGACTACAACTTACCTCTGTGAAGCCATCTTTGAGGGGACTGAGAGATGCACTGGGCAGCTGTCCCGGGAGAGAAATTTTCTTTCCCTCTTCAAATGGGCGTGTAGGTATCCTATGCAAATATCCATAACCAATGCCACATCCTAGGCTTTTAAAATACGAACATTTAAAAGTCAGTGAAGTGACTTTACAACTACAAACTCCATAGCAAGCAATGCCTGAATGACTCAAGATGCCAACAGGTTTCAAGAAAAGTTCTGTACAGCTTCCCCCTCCCCCCCAAATGTTGCCTCATTTTCTATGGAGAAATAACCAATACAGGACAACTGAAAGGAAATTCTGTAGCTTTTAGCAATAAGCATTTAGCACAAAACAAACTTTATTGTTATTTAAACCAAGCAGCTCTATCAGCTATACAGCCTGGAATTCAGCTCATTTGTTACTTGCAGCCCTCTGTTCTGGCTTCTGTGCAATACTTTAAGAATATACTACAGCCTAATCACTATTTGAAGCCTAATGCAGAAAGCAACTGTTGCACTTCGTGCATTTTTGCACTAGCTAATGTACTGTGTAAACCCCCCCCCCCATAAGTAACTAAATCTGAATTTCAAGTAAATATGCTATTTATTAAAGCGGAAATGCCTTTGATATAACAACACTCTTTTCCTGTCTTTGTAGAAAAGTTAAGCAAGCAGCTTTTAGGCCAGTGCTGTAAAAAACTCAATCCATCCCCCTGCATCATATTGTCTCCTTACCTGCCTTCTCCGCCCCAGGCAGAATTTGGAGTAATCACCACTTCCCGACAATTATCTGTGTCTGTGTTGTACACATAAAGTTTTAATGGCTTTGCTTCATGCGTTTCAATAAGGGAAAAGAGATCTTCAGACTGCAAAAGGATAAAAACGAGTAAGGGCTTTCTTGTCCTTATTTTATCATTTGGCATTAGAATGATCAGCTTCCTAGTCCTAACTTTCTGTAACAGAACCTGGTAACAGCTACACGTTGCAGTTGTTGCAGTGCTGCTGTTTTATCACAAGGCCAACTTTAAAATGTGCTTTGCTAGCACAACTAAGATGACATGTGGCACAACTCAGATTTCAAATCTGCTATTTGAAATATTAGAATACAAAAAATGTTTCTATGTGGCTTCATGAAGATATTTAAGAGCAGTTTTTATTTCCAGAATTGCATTTAAGCGCAAAGAAGAGGCACCATGCCAGAGCAACTTCCTCTTTGCATTAATTACTTCCATTAGCACTGAACAGAGACACAGAACTGGGGATGTTTCAAACTGCCCTGGTATAATTTTTTTTAGTTTTGGAAAAAAAAAAAATCAGAATCTTATTTCTATATACTTACCTCATTCATGACAGTATCTGCTCCAATGATATAGTCACTATGAGGTCTAAGTCCAGCTAATGCAGCAGGAGAATTTGGTTCCACTTCCTAGTTTTAAGATGGAAAGTTACAAAACACTGCGTAACTGTCAGCGTGTAGCAGAACAGTTAGGTGTGCACTTCACACAAGTTTTGAGTCAGACAGACAAACCAGTCAAGTTTCAACACAATTAGTAGAATAGTCACTGAACTAGTGAAACAGTGGCTAGATGACAGTCTCTTTTGATACAGTTACAAGGAGCTCCGAGTATTGTACAAAACCACCAATTTAAATACAAGATTTGATAATACACCCACAGACATACAGTTCTAGCTCAAAAGTCTTTCCAAACCCCAAATCAATGAAAACAGACCAATTTGATCTCATGGCTTGTACACCCCCTTGCAAGTTACTTTTCAGTAAAAAGATAAAAAGGTTAACGGTAAGCAACAGTAAGAAAAATACTTGGAAGTCCGTACATACCAAAACATGCCATACATTTTCATTGGCCCCATCAAAGCTGCAGAAACGAATGCTCACGCCCAGCAGGCCCTGCCCACCCCACATGTTGCTGGGGGTCACTGACGTTTCCCTCAGTTCCAGTGTTTTGCTACTGTACACTAGCATTTTTACAGGTTTTTCAACGTTTGCTTTCAACAGGTCCTTGAGAGTATCATTGTCTTTATTCTGCAAATGTTCAAACAAGAGCTTGGTTTAGTGTTTAACACAGCAGACATCCAGTTCCACAGCACCCCTTTTGTATTTCACAGGTACTATAAACACTGTGCATTATCAGAATACGTATCTACAGCTATTTTATAACAAGCTTCCAGCCCCTTCACAATTCTAGAATACAACTCTGGTGAAAACCTGGGATTTCACAGTAACAGGTCATGCTTTCCAAGCATGAAAGAAAGCACTTTAATTAACCTCTGATATGATGCACCTTGCAGCTTTTCAGAGGCTTTCTTGAATCCAGCCGTACTGGTGGAAGAGCTTACTCACAGCTATGATGGCTTCTTGTCTCACTACAGCTCTGCCTGAAAACTTTCTCCCACGATTCCTGCCCAGCTAACAGCTTTGACAACAGCTCTTTCAATCAACGTGTTTTGATTGAAATGAGTTTGCAACTTCTCACACAAGCAGTTTTACAGACAGGACTAGAGGGGCACTAACACAAGCAGCTAGTGATGGATCAGTAGGTAGTACTATCTTCTGCTGGCGCAGACATCTGCAGAGAGCATGTCTGTCTGCATCCTTATTCTCCAGCTAAATTTTTGATGGAATTATAACTACAGGGTGAAGGAAATTAATTTCTGATGCAGTTAGGCCTTCTCATGTTAAACTAAGGAGAAATATTTTATATACATTTAAATAAAACCAATGTATTGGTTTACCTGTAAAAATAAGATTCTCAACACATTGTTTATATTCAGAGTTATAAAATAGCAATACACTTACCAATCTTGAACCATTAATGGACACGATAAAATCAAAGAATGGCTCCAATCCAGCTCTATGCCCTGGTGAGTTTTCTTGTACCTAACAAAGTTAAACAAGAATTTAGCAAAAGTGTACCAATGCTGATTCATAGATTAGAATTATCTTTCTATTTGTGCAAGCTGTAGTTCTAGAAGCTACTGATGTTCATATGTATGATTTTAAAATGTTGAAATTTAATCTTTTAGAGAAAAAAAAAATCTCCCTTTAAAAAAAAAGAAACATTTAAAAAGAATCAGTAGTTTACAAATTATTGAGGAATGACACAACAGTAGCCACTCCCCAGGACAAGCACTGCTTAACAGCTGCAGCAGATAAATTGTATGTATTTCAATAAAGGAGATTATGGTCAAAGAACAAGCTTAATGAATTCTGAAAAAGTTGGTTAAAAAGCAGTATCCTTCCACAGAAGTACCAACGCTGGACATTGCTTTTTATCTTACACTTACTAGAGGAAAAGGAGAGTCACATCTGTGTATGCACAAGTTGTTATCTCATGATTAAACATCACCTGTTGACATTCTTGAGACAGAGGGCATCTGTACAACAAATGATTCATTAACATACCAACAAGCTGCAAGAAAAGGGACACGTGCAATTCTGCAGTCACGGCAGCTCAAATAATTCAACCACTTCCGTAGGCCAAGGCCTAAGGACTGGATATACGTTGCTCCCAGAAGCTTAAAGTATGCTTCTAATTCCAAATAGAGTAACTGAGAGACATTTTGCCAGTGTTGTTTTTTCACTATTACATGCATTGCTGATAGACAAAAGTGACTCCAATATGGCTATCTGATTTTTCCTACAGCCTTTGCAGTAAAGACTATCTTTCTTTATTTGTAAGCTGATTCATTTTACCCACTGGCTTTTTCTTTTATGTGCTACATTCATCCTCCAAAAAGATCTTAAAAGTGTTACCCTTTACAGTGTGGTTTCTTACGTGTTATTCCATCTGACAGAACTGGTACAAATCTGCTAATTTGTTCAATACCAGTCTGATTCTGCAGGAACCGAGTTTTCTTAATATGACTCATCTAGGACAAAATATTCTAATATGGGAAAAAAAAAAAAGCTTGATTACTACTAAAATCATCCTCTTAGAGTCTATTTACCTCTGCCCAACACATTCACAAAATCAGAGCTTGGAAAAAACTCAGATTACTTGTGGGTAGCTTTCTGTAACAGATGCCAGAAACTTAGAACATTAGTGTCACATAACCTAAACATTCATTAAAGAAAAAATAACCTGGAATCAGTAGTTCCAGAGCCACATCACATACACTGATTGCTGTCCAAGATTTGTAAAGCAGCAAAAAAGCATGAAACAGACATTATCCCAAAGTAATAAAAATCACTGAGGCAGCAATAAAATCCCCAAACCCCACATTTATAATTTCTAACTAGAACTGGAAGTGCATCTGCAGAAGCGTCTCTTCAAGATGCCTGCATGCTCCTTGGAAATAATTTCCTACAACTGAGGGTACTGTCTCTTTCTGTCAAGTATTAACTGTACAGAACCACAGCTCTCAATCACTGAACTAACCTGCAGTCCCACTAACTAGATCCAAACTACTGCCTCCACGTTACTTAATCTGTCAGTTCAAGATGCCTCTCACCAAGAGTAACTAGAGATCAGATAGCAACCTGTGGTAGGTAAATAGGTAAAAGTATAAGCTAAGCCCCACGTAGCAGGCCCTCTGACACTAGCTGCATAGAAACTCCTGTGCATACTGTGGATGTTGCTTTGACATTAGTAGACTGTCCCTAGAGCTCATTTTTAACTTTAGATACTAAAACTTTCAATAAGGTAGAGGTACCTCAGAACACCCTCCACAAACAGAAATTTTTAGCTTTTGAGAAAAGCCACGGAGAGGCTAAAATACACTACATGAATTATTCTTCTCAAATGTAGAAAGCATTTACTTATTACGTTGGGTACTCGAGGCCTTCCTGCCAAGGAAAGGTTAAATGAACAGTTTCATGAAAACAGAATTAAAGAACTCTGATCTCCTATGGACATGCTCCATAATGGCATTCTCAGGCTTGAAGTTTCTCTTGTAATTAAGTAATTCAAAACATCCTCTCCTCTGACAAGTTTTTTCTAACAGCAAATGTAGGATGAGCTTGTGCTGTTTGTTGCTCTTCCCTCAGTTTAGGGGCGTGACATGAAAATACTTTAATAGCCTCTCTCTTTCTCATTCCACCACCCATTGCATTGCATGTGACATATAAGAACTTACATTTTGTGTTTTTAATGAGCCTGACACAAAGGCTTTATACCAAAGTGAAATCAGCAGATGGTTTCAGAATTTACTAGGAAAACAGGAATTTTAAAGACAGAACATGTCTTTCTAAACCTCGTCATCAAAAATCAGTAAATCCAGCAAACTGATACATTTATTCAGATAACACATCAGATTGTTAGGACTGGATACATGCCTCTTGGCATTGAAATTCTGAAAAGCCAGAGTTCATTCAGCCAGTAAGACAGCTGCAAAAGCAGCCCTGACATGGTCCACTGTTTATTCAGAGATTTCCATTTCCAAATGAACTTCTTAAAAAAAAAAACCCCAAACAACAAAATGCTACACTCTGATACAATATCCCTCCCTTACAACCTCCAATAGATTACATCCTGAACACTGAACCAACAGTGACCAGTATTCAATAACGTAATCTTTTAAAATGAGGAGCACCTACAATAAATAACAATTACATATGTTCAGCATCCATCAATGTCAAGCTTGCTGACACCTGGGATGTATAGATAGATTTGGTATTCTAAGTAAATTATTTATAGTCTGCCCCAAACTGATGAAGGGACTGCACCAAGTTCCAAACAATTAGTTTGCAGAAAGCATCTTCAGATGTTGTACACCCTCCTGCAAATCCATCACAATCCTGAACATCTCTGCATGGTTTGTTTCTAAGTGGGCATGTAAAAACTACCAGAAAGCTGTAGCTAAAAGAAATCAAGCTCTTAACAGTTGCATCAATCATATACACACCTCAGAAGCATGTAGTTGCATCCCTTCTTTCATCACATTTCCTCATGCTGCCATGCACAGGTTCAGTCACAAAAAGTTTCCTATTTCCCTAGCTTGTTTGGGCCAACATCACTGACAGAAAAGCATTTTTATGCCTGGTGGTCCCAGAAATGCAAAACAGAAATTCCAAGTTCATTCCACATGAGAAGTCTCCTCCTTAAAGAAGTGACATACTCAGCCCTGCACAACAATCACACTGACCCCATACAGTTTTTATGTCACACCACCTTATTTTCAGCCGGCTACCTGCACAATTCATCACCATCACGCAGTGCCAAATGCACAGCACAGCTCTCTACCCAAAGCTCTGTGGCCATGGTTCTCTTCCAGGAACTACAGCAACAAAGGATAACCAGGGATCTTAGGAAATACAAGGGCACAAAAACCTTCTTATTAATGATGGAAATAAAGATTCTATGTATACATACATAAACTCTAGGCCTCCTAAGCAATCTGGCTTTGTGCAGCTTTGCTGTATGCCCCAAGTAGGTATTCAGTAACTTGCCTTTGTAATTGAATAAGGACTGAGAAATAATCAAGTAACACCATTTACAACAGATGCCACTGCAGGCGAGATACCATCCATGGCAGGTTGGGAAGCCTAATTTTCTCAAAGCCAGCTGTTATTTCAGACATCTAAGTTACAGACACCTGTGGGTAAATGCCATGACTTTCTAACAGTAGAGGAAAACAGTGGAACAGACTACCCGGAGAAGCTGTGGAACTGCCACCACTGGCACTTTTTAAGAGCAAGCGAAGAAAACCTCCATCAAGAATGCTGATTGTCAGAAGGCAGAAAAGGGCTGTATGAGTCTTTCAGCCTCATAAAATGCTGCAGGACTTCAGTTTCTCACCGAGACGACAGCAGGGCTGCTGAGCACATAGATTACACACTAATTATTTCACTTTTAATTCACTGTCAAGAATTAAACAGGGAAAGGGTTTTAAGGTCAAGACACTAATTTTAATCTGCATTACTAAAAAGACTTCTTTTTGGGTAAATATATAAAGTTTCTCTTTGCTGAACACCCTTCCCAACACTATCACTCTATGCCTACGCAGTATATATTGTACATTACACGTTATAATAAGGCCTCTCAGCAACACAATGGTCACAAATTTAAGCCCCGAGTGAGTAGTGCTACTGTAAATGGAATTAGGCATGGAAACCCTGATTTTCAGAGGCAGATGAAGGCTCTCACCACTTTTGAAAGTCAGATAACTTATACTAGTGTTCACTTAAAACTTTCAGAAGCTTAGCTTCAAGCACTAAATACACAACTTCCAAGGAGCAGAAGCTCTGAAGCTTCTTTTTTTCCACATAAGAAATGCTTCCTAATATTTACTTTATTACCAACAAAATGCTGAAAGAAGTTTTTTTGTAATTCTTCCACCCATTCTGTAACTGGTAATGAAATTTTATTATGTATTGCGTATAAGCAATTCCTGTTAGGTCTGACAGAATCTATTTTATTTCTGTCAGCTATTTTAACACATTACATGGTATAACTGTATTGAATTTCCTTGAGAAACAGCCAGTTTTCAAGAGAAAAAGCTTTATAAGCTTTTTGTAAGAAAATAGATTCCCTATACGTAGCAGCAAATTTTATTTTAGCACAGAGAATTTAACTCGAGCTTTTAAAATGTGAGCCTCCCTTAAAAAATAAGTCATCTCTTTATGGCAGCATGTTTGTATCTCTACTACAACAAACCGAACCACTCATGTAAAAGTTAGAAATCTAAACTTCGGCCACTGCTGTTCAGTATCTTTTAGGTAGAACAGCACATAACACAGTAGCATACAAATCTCTCACCAACAAAAATTCTTACATAGAGTTGTTTATTGGAAAAGACCTTTAAGATCATCAAGTCCAACCATAACCTAGCACTGCCAAGTCTACCACTAAACCATGTCCCTAAGCACCACATCTACATGTCTTTTCAATACCTCCAGGGATGGTGACTCAACCACTTCCCCGGGGAAGCCTGTTTCAGTGCTTGACAACCCTTTCGGTGAAGAAATTTTTCCTAATATCCAACCTAAACCTCCCCTGGCACAAGTTGAGGCTGTTTCCTCTCATCCTATCACTTGTTACTTGGGAGAAGAGACCAACACCCACCTCACTACAACCTCCTTTCAGGTAGTTGTAGAGAGCGATAAGGTCTCCCCTCAGCCTCCTTTTCTCCAGGATAAACAACCCCAGTTCCCTCAGCCGCTCCTTATAAGACTTGTGCTCCAGGCCCCTCACCAACTTGGTTGCCCTTCTCTGGACACGCTCCAGCACCTCAACGTCTTTCCTGTAGTGAGGGGCCCAAAACTGAACACAGTACTTGAAGTGTGGCCTCACCAGTGCCGAGTACAGGGGAACAATCACTTCCCTGCTCCTGCTGGCCACACTATTTCTGATACAGGCCAGGATGCTGTTGGCCTTCTTGGCCACCTGGGCACACTGCTGGCTCATATTCAGCCGGCTGTCAACCAGCACCCCCAGGTCTTTTTCTGCCAGGCAGCTTTCCAGCCACTCTTCCCCAAGCCTGTAGCACTGCATGGGGTTGTTGTGACATCATCTATTAGTTGAAGAAATTGTCAAGTCATTACAACAGCCTGGGCAAACTATAGCAGTTTCACATTGCTGAACAGGAAAGTTATTCAAAATCTTCCCTCATTCTGTTTTGAAGAGCAGAAACAAACGCATACTGAGCAATACACAGAGTCAGACAGTTGCTCTTATCAGCCATACAACTTATGTTAAAGGAAACTTATGGAGGAGAAAAAACAAACAATGGAGAAAATTCCTAGAGGTAAGCAGCACTGCATGCTACCAGCCTGGGAGGTACTAGTTAAAAGAAAGATTTATGAGCACATTGCATGAATCAATAAATGGTAGTCTAATAGCAAAAGCACACATGAGGAATAAAAATGTATTCCAAATAATTGTTTCAAACAAATGACTGATTATTAGGTCTGCCTACGAAGAGACTAGGGCAACAGAACAGTTTGTAATGTTCTCTCCCTCTTAAAAAAAAAAAAAAAAAAAAAGAGGCTACATTTCAATGTCTAGAAACCCCAACAGCGCAACTCACAGCAACTTTTCCTGTCAAGTACACACATGATGAAATCACTTTCCTTCGACAGTGCTTCAGTCCTAGAGGGTTCCTATTTCCTGCTACAAGTGCACTGATAAAAAAGCTTACAATGAAAGTGATATTGCACTGAACATTAGCAGGAGCAGCCAAAAAGAATTAAGTAATCTGCAAAAAATTGTGTCAGAAATTAATGATGGTATTGTTCACTTGCTGTATGTATTTCTGCTCCTGTTTGAAGTGAACAGAGTAAGAGACTTGCTACCAGTTTTGTAGGGAAGCAGCATGTATAGTCTAAAGGCCTCGCTGTAAGAAACCTGGGACTTGCAACAGTCTCAGGTTGCTCATCCCTCTGGCAACTTGTACTTGGCTCCTAGTCATTCTGAACAAGGTTACCTCATTTGTTTTTTCATTTATCTGCCCTACCCAAACAACTTCTTCCAATAATTGAAAAGATTTTCTGACATTTCTCTAGTTTTCCAACAACTAATGAAATCTTAAAAATGACCACTATATACTGTTTACATAAGTTTGGCGTTATCAAAGAAATCTGGCCTTATCTGAATTAGATCTGTAACACTGAAAGACTACTGCCATTTTCCTTTTACTATTCTTGTTTATCTGATTGAAATACTGACTTCAGAAAGAAAGTCTACTTGAGAATAAATTAGAATAAAATGGCAGTATTGCCAAGTTCTACCAAAGGTCGGTCCATGCAGACAGAGCATTTGTGCAGAGCTCCTCTAACAGTGTGAGCTGAACACACCTGTCTGTAACAAACTTACTACAGAATACCAATTGGAAAATTAAACTTGGAAGAACTATAGAGGAAAATTCTAGTCACTTCTATGCCACATGCATTTCAATATAAACATTCCAAATTATAACTGTGAAACTTCAGATTTTTTTCTCTACTCTGAAGCTACACTCTGGACTAATTCCTGTTAAGACTGGGATCATGATGCAATTTAAGATGCCTGTCCGCAACAACAACAAAAAAATTGCTCATTATGTTGCGGCATCTGAAGATATCAGCAAGAAGATAAGGCAGTGAAAAACAGAGACATCAGTCTGTTTAAGACAACAGGCAGGTCCTTTCCTGCATTTAATGTAAATACAGCTGTCCTCTCAGAAATCAACTTCTTTAAAGTGCACCTACCAATTACATTTACAAAGACTGGCAATCAAACACTGCCACTTCAAGTCATGGCAAAAATATTACAACCAAAAGGTGCCTAAATGAAAACAAAAGCTGCCAGATTCAGGCAAGATTACAAGAAAAAACGAGTAGGTCATACTTCATAAAAGAGATGCATCTCAATTTACTAATGTGTTTTAATCAAACAGTATGAACTGATGAATCTGACATAACTGATATTCTAACTGCAGAGTACTTACTGATTTTACAACCCTTAAGAGTAAAAAGGGCATTATATTTACACTGTAGTATGTTAAAAACAAACAAACAAAAAGTCTGCCACTTTTACCAAACTGCAGAAGTTTTTTTGTGGGGCGAAAGGAGAAGACAAAATGGATTATCACACATTAGTAACACTGGATTGTTATATATTAGTAATATTAAAAGGGAGAAACAAAGACGAGTATGAATTTAGCCTATATGTAAATTTTAACAGATGAATATTTGGAGTTTATCAGAACGTCAATGTTTGCTTCTCAAAAGCATTACAGCAGTATTTTTTAACACCTGAAAGATGATCTCGGTTCTTTTTTTCACCATGGTATTCTACGTATAGTTGTAGCTCACTGCTAGCAAGCTGCACCAAGTAAGGTGGTACTAATCCACGTGAGTGGAGGTCTTGTGCTCTTTCACATGTCTAAAATGCGGGGCTAGCTCTACACAGAGCGCTGATCTGAGAAGGTCCGATGCCAACAAAAACTAGCCCAGCACGGTGCCTACAGTAAGGGTATTCACGCTCTAGCTACAGTGGCAAAAACGCTAAGGTGTGGGCAAGGTTACTGGTAACTCTGGCAAAGTTACTGTATCACCCAGTGCACTGGATTTGAGGACACAACTCAGGTACCATTCTGCTCGCTGAACACAAAACACACGCTAAGGAAAGGACTTCCAAAAGGCTGTGCACAAGACCTTTGACGCAGCCTACCAAAATATTTTGTTGCACGCAAAACTAAAATTTTGCAGCCGCGGTGCGAACAAAAACTATGTAACTAAGAAAAAGAGCAGCACCACCTTCGCTATGAAAGCAGCTCCAGCAGGTGTGACGCCTGTCATTTAAATACCTTGATCTAACACCCCCAGAACTACTGTCGGGGGGCAAAGCAGCTACAGATCAGATCACGATGCAACGACCGAAAGAAAGCCTGATGCGTTACCCGAGCCAGGCACCCGAAGGGCTGCGCCTCTCGGGCTGCCGGTGGAACGCGAGCGAGCTGGCGGGCTCGCAGCGTTTCCTAGAGGGGAGGCGGCCCTCGAAGGCTGCCCAAAAAGCGGCATCGCCTCCCGCGCACCCTCCCTCCCGGCCTCTTTACAAACCGAAGCGCAGGCGGCGCAGCCCGACGGCGCGGTCCGGGCCGCCCGGATCTCTCCAGCCGGGGCGAGGGCGGCTCGGAGCCCGCCCGGGCTGCCGCCGCGGGCCGGGACAGGGCGCGGGCCGCGGCAGCGCAGAGCCGAGCCCTGCTGGCGGGGCGCCCGGAGAGCCCCGCGCGGAGAGCGGCGCGGCAGCTCGCCTCCCCGCTCCTCCGGGACCGGCAGCTGGCAGCGCGAACCCCGCCGCGGATCCCACCGCTGCCACGGGCCGCCGCGGAGGCCCGGCCACGGGCGCCGGCAGGCGCGGTCGCCGCCGCCGCCGCCGCCCAGGCGCCTCCCGGGGAGCCCGTCGGGCCGCTCGAGCGCGGACCCGCGGAGGGAGAGGCCGCCGGGCCCACGGGCCGCCGCCGGCCTAACGGCCGCCGGGGCGCCCGCCCGCCTCCCCGCCGCCCTTACCCGCAGTACGTGGTAGCCCTCGGTGCCCCCGCCGGGGATTTCGACGCTCTGCGAGGCGCCCATGGCTGGGGGCGGGCGGCGCCGGCACTGCTCCCCGCACAAAGCCCCACGCACCAGGGACGTGGCACTCCCTCCCTCCCGCCCGGCTCGGGAGGGGCGGGCGAAGGCCGCGCGCGGGGCATGCCGGGAGGCCGCGCCGCAGCGCCCCCTGCCGGGCAGCGCCCGCCGCCGGCAGGAGGCGGAGGCCTTACGGTGGCCGCCCCGGGACAGACCTGGCCCGCTCAGCTCCCGGGGAGGCGGAGGCGCTACGGTGGCCGCGATGGACCACGTCCCTCCCGCTCGTCTCTGGCGCGGCGCCGCCCCCTGGCGGCTGCCGGGCGCGGGGCGGCGGCGCGGCTCTGCGCGGGTCGGACGCTAGGTAGGAACAGGCAGCTAATGCACGTTCGTATTAATTGTATTAATGACGTACAGCAAACGGGCGCACAAAACATGAGGGGGCAAGCTGGGGCAGGTCATACTTTGTGCTGGCTTCCCTAATCCTACAGCTCCCCGTAGAGCCGCTCCGCGGGCTGCCCCGTGTCCCGTGCCGTGCCCGCGGGGCAGAGCCGACCCGCTGCCCCCGCGCGGGGCAGAGCCACCGGGGCCGCCGCGAAGCCCCCTGGTAGCTGGCGTGAAAGGGCGAATGCGTCGGTAGGGAAGAGAATTGGGTGGGCATCGCCGCCCCAGGCCAGCAGCCTGCACGAGCCTGTGTCGGGGCACGCTCCCCCGCGGGCACCCACGGGGTAACGGGACAGGCTCCCCCTGGCTCGTCTGCGCGGGGGGAGCCGCTAGCCGGTGAAATGCTCCACACGGCCTGCCCCGAAATCCGGCGCCGAGCCGGCCCGGTGGCACAGCGCAGCCGGCGGAGGCGGCCGGTGGTCCGTCAGGGAGCGTTATGAACCCGAGGTCCGGACCATCCCTTTCTCCCTGAGTGCGTCCCTTGTGCCTGGAAGGCCCCAGGTGAAGCTTTTGCACAGCCTGCCCACGCAAACCGGTGCCTCCCGGTTCCGGTAGTACGGACTTCTAGGGAGGGGTGACCTCTTTCAGGAGCGCTGCCGTCACTGGCCCCTTTCGGTAATGCAGAGACAGCATTTGTTCGTGGA
Source organism: Harpia harpyja (assembly GCF_026419915.1). Taxonomy (NCBI): domain Eukaryota; kingdom Metazoa; phylum Chordata; class Aves; order Accipitriformes; family Accipitridae; genus Harpia; species Harpia harpyja. The sequence goes on from NC_068946.1 coordinate 34,556,420, forward strand.
CTGGAACGCAGCGTTAAAGACCCTCGACTGAGCACAGAAAGGAAATTCGGGTTAGCATACCTCGCTTCTTCTGGACTCATTTCCCTCTGTATTATCACAGTGCCTTGCTGGTTAGTATTAAAAGCCTCTCTGCACTGTGCTTGGGATGTACCCCAGCGCTGCCTCAGAGACCACAGACCCCCTTCCCACCCTTGGCCACCTCGCTGTGCCCAGGTGCCTCCAGCGGAGCAGCCAGCCAGCGTTTCTCCAGGGACTCTCGTCGGGCACGGCCAGTTCGGGATCGTGTCTGCACACCAGTTCAGTCATGCTTACATCCCTACGCAGTGTCTCTCCTCATCGTTACCAGAAGAAATCGACTCCAGGATACCCAGAGGCAGCAATACAAAGTAAGAAGGCAAAGGGAATAATGCATACATAAACTATATCTTACAAGAATTTCTGCGCTCTTAATACAGAACGAGAAATTTGTTACAGTGAGCTGATAAAAGTCACACACGCAAGGGTAAAAACTATATCAGCTTAAGGAAATCTTATGCTTCCATGCACATGCCATTTAGATTTGGGAGGCAAATCCCAGCCATATTAATTTCTTTCTTGCTATTAGAGATCACGATAGACAGCAGTATAACACAGCGTGACCCATGGAGAGCAGCTGTGGTTCACCACCCTTTACCCAAAGCTTCCTGAAGGATGCATAGCTGGTGGCAAACTACCACTCACAGTCATTCTTTCACTCTCTTCTGGGAGAGCGGATCTTGTATGACACCTCTCCATATGCTGCTATGTAGGTGCTGTCAATTTTGTGGACTGCTTGTAGGTTTTCTGTGGCCATGAGGCAGATGCTAGCCAGGTGGTGTCCTCCTGGCTGACTGGCTCTGTGATGCTGGCCCCTCCTTCATTGAGAACAAATCTATGGGTGAAAACCTTCATTTGGCGAAGGCTTCTCTAGGGTATATTCAGTTTCATTACCTTGCCTTTGGACTGGAAGACCCTTGAATTACTATTGCTCTGTTAAGAAAATAGAAAAATAACACAACTCGAGCAACACTGCAATGGGTTGCTTCTCTCCCCAGTCAAAGCCCCATAAATTCCAGAGCATTTTTAGACCACACTTTTTAGAAATTTAGAATTTTAGAAATTTAGTAAATTTCAGGACAATTCTGTTTCCCCAGAGATTACAAACAGCTGAGTGGCTCTGGAGCTGATAAACATTTCATTAATGGCAGGCACTTCCTACTCAGAGTTTATGTTCATTAGATGTGATAATTGTTCATGTGCTTCTTTGAAGACAGGAAATCCTCACTTCAGTGTGTTGCATACCTCATCCTTAAAAAATTATCTCTCAGCAGAGGTTACTATAACATGAGTACTACATCACAGTGAAACACACTGTAAAATACCTCTTAGACACCCTTTCCCATGTCATTAAAGATCATAAAGATCTGAACTTTGATTTCTTTGTGAAGAAAAGGTGACTATTATCCCAAACTCGATACTTCTGTACACCAACACCAGAACCAAAAAGAGTAACAGCATTTTGCTATTGAAAAGTTGCCATTTTGATGAAAAATGTGCTTGAAAATCCCTGAAGTGAATACTAGTCTTTCACACACTTCTATCTGGCCTCTAAATGTGTAAACAGCCTTAAAGCTGGGATTGGCCAAATTGCACAGTGCTGGTTTGATGAGCCTAACTTCTAATTATCCAGTTCCCAGTAAGTGGCAAAGCCAAAACCACCACATACAAAGTAGAAGGTGAAGAAAGCCTGTGTCACTGGCAGTAACACTTTTGTGGCTGAATTCTGCTCCTGCAACCACTGAGAGGTGTGTGAGGGGCTGAGGAGGAGGTAGAAGCACCCTGGCAATTTGCAGCAACTATTGCATGCAGCTCTTTGTACAAGGGAATACGAATTATTTCTATTCTGACTGCAGTTGCAAGAGTGAAACATTATCAAAGGAGGAATGTTTTTCATATTTCCTAAAGGTGCTAGTGGGGAAACAAGGTGGCAGAGATTTTGCAACTCCATGACTCTGCTCAGACATTACACCCTCTGAGAGCCAGTCCATACCATTGCATCAGTAGTCAGTTTGTCGTATTCTCACAGAACCAAAGAAATTCTATTTCACTCTTCCTCAGGAAATCTGTAAAAGTTTCATGCCTGCATGTGGTGAACCCAGAAATGGGCAGCCATTTTTTGTTGTTCTTAATCGGTCTAGTCAATCCCTTCAGAGAAATATGAACCTGGCCCCTCTTTGAAGACATAAACTACATGTATTGCTGCAAGACCTGAGATGCTTTTTCTTAGGAACATTTGCCTTACCATAGCATCTCAGCTTTCCATCAAAATGCCATCACTCTTTTTGGGCTGGTTCCACCCCAGTGAAGAAAGATGTTCTCTCCAGATGTCCATCGATTCCCATTAAGGGCTGAACTAAACCACCAGATTTATCTGAGGAAATATCTTTTAACTTGGTCCAATGTTCTATAGCAAGAGACTAGTTTGTAAAGAAAAAGAAACATTTAGAACCCTCTTAGCTGAAAAAGACACAAAACTTACCTGGGAAATAGGGAACAAGATTGCCTGAAAGTATCACTTAAGACCTAATGACAACAAATTCCATTTGCAGAAATTAACTAACAGATATAACCTACCTGTTCCTTTCTGTGTGTATCTCAGCAGCTGCATTTCAAAAGTAATTAAAGTTAATGAGCTGTGCTTTGTGGTAGAATAATGAAAACTTAATTGGCATAATTAGTTGTGAGATAGCAAGTGCATCTTCCTGGATAACAACATGTCATCATTTGATAAGAATAATAATGAATTTAATAAATAAATCAGGGCCTTTCTAATATGCTAATAAAATAATGAAGTAGAAGGCACACATGTGCAAATGATGAATTATTAGTCTGGAGACTGCGTACAATTGTCTGAGTAAGATGGATGGGGAAGTGACCTTCTTGAAACTGTCAGCTACGGCTGTGTTGTGGTTTAACCGCAGCCAGCAACTGAGCACAATGCAGCCGCTCACTCACTTCGCCCCCACCCAGTGGGATGGGGGAGAGAATCAGAAAGGAAGATGTAAAACTCATGGGTTGAGATAAGAACAGTTTAATAGAACAGAAAGGAAGAAACTAATAATGATAATAATAACAATAACAAAATGACAATACTAATAAAAGGACTGGAATATACAAAACAAGTGATGCACAATGCAATTGCTCACCACTCACCGATCGATGCCCAGCTAGTTCCCGAGCAGCGATCCCCCCAGGCCAACTCCCCCCAGTTTATATACGGGGCATGATGTTGCATGGTATGGAATACCCCTTTGGCCAGTTTGGCTCAGCTGTCCTGGCTGTGTCCCCTCCCAACTTCTTGTGCCCCTCCAGCCTTCTTGCTGGCTGGGCATGAGAAGCTGAAAAACCCTTGACTTAGTATAAACACTACTTAGCAACAGCTGAAAACATCAGTGTGTTATCAACGTTCTTATACTAAATCCAAGACATAACACTATACCAGCTAGTAGAAAGAAAATTAACTCTATCCCAGCCGAAACCAGGACAGGCTGTTGGCTAAAATCCAGTTTGCAACAGATGAAAGAGCCACGCTGCCCTTCACAGAGAATGTGTGCGGCAAATACTTTCAGTGGGGGCCAGCACCTCTCTGCAGAGCTGGATATACAGTGGCTGAAGAAAAGCAGCTGCTTTTTTATTTTTTTTTCCCCCTCCTTAAACCCTTCTGTACTGTTGGTGCTGGGCAAACGGGAATAAAGACGGACAGAGAAACCTAGGCATGTGCAGCAGGAAGGGAGCTGCTGAAATACAGTGTACAAATCAGCCTGTTTGACCCAAATCATTTAGAGGCTAAGACAGGCAGAAAATGATGATTTATTGCAGAAATGGCCTTAAGCTCAAACATAGACAAATACACCAGAACAAAAGCTTCAGAGGCATTATTAAGAATCAGTAAATAGAATCATTTTAATTAATGGGTCCCTTTAAAATGAAATTAAGTGAATATTGCCAGAGTTATGGGAAGGCCTGCATCTCCAGTGGATAAAGTAATAAAAGGGATTGTCCCAGTAAGCAAACACTGGAGGAGATAGTTTTAGGCAGAAATAGAGCAGCAGTGTCTGGTGACTGAGAAGAGGATGGGTCATAAGATAGCTCTTGGTTGTAACATCTTTTATCCCCTAATCAATGCATGACTTCATTCATTCCTGCTCTTAGTGTATTGCCCAAGATGAGGAATTGCAGGTCAGAATATCTACTTGTTGAGTCCAGTCCCAGCAGAGTGGGACTGGGTTTGGAAGGAGCCATGAAGAGTCTGGTGTGTGTCTGAGAGCAGCTCCTCTGTTAGCATTGCCCAAGTAGATTTTATCTCCTTTGCAAGCATACAGGGAACAAACTACGGCTACTTGGAAGGCATCCACCTGGCTGTGCACCCTCAATACTTAGAACTTCACCTTAGTAGAAGGCATAAAGCACAGATCCTTTGGCTCTACAAAAAAAAAAGTAGCTCTAGCTTGCACAAACGGCTGGTAAAAGCCTGCTGACACATAGAAGCCTTACACCCATCTGTCAGGCTGCAGGAGTACTCACGTACACTCCCCACAGTCTCAGTTCAGGAGCAGTAGGAGTTTTGGAACTGAGGTTATCCAATAAAAAAAAGTAAGGTAGCGATGATCAGCATTTGTGCAAATGTGAGAGGTGTGAGACTGAACCTGTTCTTGACCTGCTGCTGGGAACAGCTGTGAAAAGACAAGACCATGTCTGAAATGTAAAGAGACGTTAACAGTAAAGCACTTTGAATGGAAGCCAAGTGTTAGTGAGCCTCAGACCAAATAACCCCCTGAAACTTGGCAGGCTGTGATTAAATAATACGGTCTGATGGTCTAAAAGTTAATTAAATACAGGAGTAATGTGGGGCTTTTGTAAAGCTGGTTTTATGGCCATTAGTTGCTATGCAGCTGAAAAGGGAATGAAATGCAAGGGAGGAAGGCACTAGCTGGACAGGTTGCTCTCAGGCATAGTCTTGCCAGTGAGAATGCTGCAGGGCTAGTTCTCCCCTTGTGCTCAGCAAGGCACAAAAAGACCACGCTGAACTCAGAAAGCCTAGTCTTGACTGCTTGACATTTTTTACTACTATAAAACCCCATCCATTTTCATTGCATTATCACTGATGTACACTAATGCACAAGGGAATGGAAGCAGTTTCAGTGAGATAATTAGGAGCAACTTGTATCCAGCAGAGAAAGAACTGGAGCTAATAAGCCTTCAGCTGAAAACTCTAACTTGATAATATTTCAACATGAAGCAGCTTCCTTATGTCAGTGGGAGGGAAGGGCCACAATGTCAGCAGGATCAGAGCTAGCACACTGCATCTCTGTCAGGGGAATGCTCAGGTGGCAGATAGCTGGCAGAATTGCTCTCTGCCTTTCCCCCCAAGCTCCTAGCATGGGCACGTATTAGAGATGTAGTCAGTGTTGTCATGCTCTGGTTATTATCAGGAACAGTTCCTCTGGCTGCTGTAATTTGCACCGAGGACTGCAGATGCCATCAACAGATCAGAGGGAGAGGGATTGTGAAGGTAATCTACAGCCCTCTTCCCCAAGTGACTTGAGACCAGAATCAAGGCTTGTGTTTCAGAAACCAGAAACTCAGCAAAACTGATTTGTGGAGGTGCTATTAATAGAACACAGGAAATTAACTAAAAGTTTCATTACTTTAACTTGTAGAAGTGATTGACTTGGCTGTAACATGGGATAACTCTGCCTGTCTTCCCAAAGCTGCCGAAGACCCAGTAGCTCTGTTTGAGTTAGACACTGGTAAGTAGGTTTCACACAAATCCGTAAGGGGCACAGGTTTGACAATTAAAGATACTGTAGCTATAGGTTTCTGACAGAATAGCTTTTTATACGATCTTTGCTTGCTTCCTGTGGCCACAGTGGTTTCACCTGAGACTCTAAGACTGTAGACAAAACTCCAAAATAGACATCTTCTGCTCCTACAAAGTTTTGAAAATGTGTGCCTGAATATTGGAATGGGCTTCGTGAAATCAATGTCCTCACTCCTCTGCCTCCAGAAGTTATTACTTTAAACTTGCAATCCTTACTCTGGCTTGTTGTCCCATTTCACATAGCCATCAGACCCCGATTTCCAGCCTGAAGGACAGTGTTACGCATTTTTACATTGTGTATGACTACGAGCAGGCATAATAGAGGAGAATAACCTTTAAATACATGTATTCACAGTAAAAGACCCATTGGTGAATGGTTAAGAGAGGGCACAGAGTTAATGACAAATGTCAGAATGTTTCAAATATTCGCTTGATTATTGACTAGGAAGTAACACAATGTACACGAAATCACAGACAATAGGTTTGCTTCACTGTTAAAAAAGAAAAGAAGCCTCTTTAAATTATATTGGGCTGAAAACAGGGTTCATAATAGAAACACTGATAGAATCTTAATTATAGAAGCAAATTGCACAGACTAAGGTTCTGGCCACCCAATTTAGGAATTAGAATGCAAGTATTTAAGAGGCTTAATAGGCCTGCTACTATTCAGCTGTAGATAGCAGCTGGCTTTGGGAGTGCTGTAGCTAAGGATGCTGCAGAAGAAGGGTTCATAATGGAGGATAAATTAAGTAATTTCCAACCACTTCATTACATGATACTTACATGCATTGTCAGTCATTTTTGACCCAAGTGGTTAGCCTAAAATCTGGAGGTTTAGAAATTGCTTACAGTAAGAGACTTGGGTGATAGTCAAAGATTTGCTGCTGCAATCCTTTTTATTTACCAAGGACATGTTAAATCCTGTTTTCTTAAACACAATAAATCAAACAAGAGAAATGTTTTTGCTCACAGAATCCCTTCTGCAGTGTGTCTTGGGTGTCCAGTACTTCATACAGTGATATGAACTATTTCAGCTATAGTTCTATAAAGCACTTTAAATTCTTTTAACTTAAATTAAGAAGTCAGCTACACTTTGCTTTACCTAGAGTTTTTCTAGAGCCCTTTATCTGGAGTTCAGACTGAAACACAAATGACAGATGTCGGTATACATAAACCAAATTAAAAAAAAAAAGGCCTACTTCTGAGTTTCCCAACACAGATTTTATGCTTTAAGATAAAACAGCAGTAAGACAGAAAAGCACATGTACACCTTGACTGTATTATCAAACTGCCAGGTTCTGCTGCGGGATGTGTTGAACAGATGTTGATGAAGACTCCCCTGGAAGAAAGCAGTACTGGAGCAAGGCTTATGCTAAAAAGACCTGTATTTAAAAATGGATCATATATTAAATCCTTTAGTATCCCATCCTGAATAGCCCTCCATTTATTGTACCTGCCACAAAGGTTGAAAACATGGCCCTTCTTGGCAGAAAGTCCAGACCTTTTCTATAGGCCTTACAGAGTTATTGCAAATACACTGAACATTAAGAAAAGAAATTGCACTTGGCTTGACAGACTTGACCAGGCAGAAATGCCAAATATAATTCTTGAGCATCAGGGATAAAAGAAATCCCTGTGATGGTTTCATCCCCAATATTTCATTTTACAGCTTTGGCCTTCATAGATCTGGCTGTCAGAGTACAGGAGCAGTTCTAAAAGCCGTAGGAAACAGGGACTGCCTACGTACTGACGCACAATTACCAGAGAGTTACCTCTCCCAGAAGCCCTGGCATTTTCTTCGGTATACCTAAATACAGAACAGTGACCTTCTGAAACTGGCCAGTCTATAAACGCTGCCATATGCTACAAATGTGCTATTACTGGGCTTCTACCACTTTGTCTTGCCTGTGACAGGTGAACAGGGTGAGAGAAGAAGAAATACAACGGTCCTAGAAGGTGCCTCTTTACAGAACGAAGGAATAAAACAAATGTTATGATGGGGAATTTGAGATAAACAGGACAAATACTGCACTCAGACTCTGACACAGGGATGATCTGACCCCATAGGCTACACATGTTCTTCACAATACTCCTTCTTCCCTGCTCACAGAGCTCCAGCTCTCTGACAGCTCTCTGATGTACATTCATTAGTCACAGAAGGGCACATTCCTCCATCTTCTGGACAGCTACAAACTAAACACCATTAGCCTCTTTCCAGCCATGCTTGAAACAATACATTGCTAGCTCAGAGAAAGCAATCTGCTTTAGCCTCAGGAAAGGATCTTTTTAGTCTTTGTTATATTTTGAGTTGTTTTCATCCCTGACATGTTCTATGAAAGCTTCCACAACTGTGTGTTTCTTAAGCTATTTTTAATCCCCCTTTCAGGAAAAAAAAAAAAAAAAAAATCAACTCCCTCTCCTTTATCTTGTCTTGCCTTGAGAAGTCTTTTGTGATTTATTTTCTTCTGCCTCAACAGCTGATAACTTCTTTTCCTTCAAGCCTCAAGGAGAAGGATTCTTTTATCTTCCACAACAAGGAAATATATTTTTTGAGCAAAAGTAGGATCTAGGCTTTTGCTGTTATTTATCACATCACCAAGACAGCAGGATGCCTCTGCTGGGATGCTGTGAACATACTTGATTTATTTGGAGATTAGATTTGGAAGTTTGAATACAATCAAATTGGTAACGTAACATCATATTTGCCCTGGGAGTGGCAATCCTCTATTCTGGCAACGCTCAGATAACTACCTTAAATCCTAGTAAGAATGCTACTTGATAGCATTATGCTGTAGGCAGAGTTCGTTAAAGCCAGAGGACCTTTCTCTTAATGAGTTGTCACTGGAGGGAACAAACAAAATTGGTTAAGAAGAGAGAGAAAGCTTGGGATATAATCAGATCCTATTAGCCTAGCCATAAAGCAGTGTCATCCCAATGCAGTACCCTACCTTTCTCCCCAAAAATGTGACTTTGTGTCCTCTCACATGTACTAATGAGAGTAGCTAGAGGCTGGAGCTGAGGTTAATCCTTCCTTTGCTGGCTATCTGAGTGCTCTTGGCACCATTTCCAAAGAGGAAATGCTACGGGACTTCCTGGGTGAATTAGCAAAGCCAATGAGTTTTAGAAAGAGAAAACGTGTCAGCAGTTACTTCCACAGCTGCCTAGATATGTTAAACTAAAGTATAGCTTATGACAAGATGCACGGTCCCTGGACAGGCATCTATTTCACATGGGTTTCCACTTCACTGCAGGCAGATGGAGCTCTCTCTACTTTCTGCAGTGTCCCGAAGGCAGCAGCAGAGGATGTCACCCATGTATTGAGCTTAAGAATCAAATGAGCAGTTTGTCATCTGAAATCACCACACTGAAAGCCAAATGAGACAGAACAATAATGCTTTTCCGTGCTGCTGACAAGAATGATTCAACAGTCCTCGCTAATGCCACCTGTTCAAATGCTTTTCTCAGCAAGCACAAAGTTTGGGAGATAGGAGCTGGTGAGCCCAGCTGGGTCCCACTGGGATGTGCTGGAATATGTTTTATTTATTTTGAGATGAGATTTGCAGGTGTCAATGCAATCAACAGGACTGGTGATTTAGTGTAATGTACCAGCTGGAAAGACCCAGCCAGTTTCTGGAGCTGCCCCATTTTTCCTGCTGTCACTGGCTCTTCTCTTGCTGTTCTGGGCAGATCACTACTAAAGCAAAGGGGCTCGAGTCCTGCAAGGACCAGAGTAGCCCTCTGAATGCAGGGACTAGCTTTTATGTTATAACACACTGTGAAGAGTGTGGTGTTACTCTTAACAATGATTGAATCTTAACTATTAGAGGGCTTCTTCCTTCCTACTTGTAGGGGTAGCATTTTGCCATGCGTTAGAGAGAACTGATGAACAAAGCATTAACTAGGACTTTCAAAGATGTTTCTGGAAGGTGTTTTACTTGGTTTCAGGAAGGCAGACACCACCTACCAAGTATATTTCTTTGAGTGTCTTGTCTTCATATGGTGTCAGACCCAGTGAACTATGGGATGTTCCACGTGGCTTTCAAATCCCATCACAAACTTGGGTGTTGTCCTAAGCCTAGGCACTGCTGGAACAGGGATTTGGGCTGAGAAGCTGCTAAGAAAGATGTGGCAAAGCAACATCAAGGATAGAAAGAGTTAAATGGCTGAAGAAAATTGAGTACAGATGATCATTTGGGATTTTTCCTACTTAAGTCAGCATGAAGGGGAAAAAATGCAGTCACCATAAAGAGTCTAACAAACAGAAGCGTAGAGGGAATTGCTGCGGCCAGGAAACAAGCAGGGGAAAGGCAGTTTACCCACTGGTTTCGATGGAAGCCACAGAACTGCTCAGAAAAGGAACAGAGAGTGCTGCAAGAGTCAGAAGTTGCAGGCTAAGGCCCAGATCCAGCAGGAGCTGAAGGAGTCACAGGCTCACAGTCACAGGCCTACCTGGGAGCAATTCTCAGAGCCAGGTCTCGATGTGACCTCTGTCTTCGCCCAGACGCCTGTGTGCAGTTTTCCTTCCCTGCCCTTCTCTGCAATTGTCTTCTCTCCAACTACTGCTTTTCTTCAAGGACTACTGAAAGCCCAGTGTGAAACACAAAATCTGCTGACTGGGGGCTGTATGCAAACTTTAGAGTTGTATTTTTTCATATCAAAATATCAAAGGCAGTGGGACTATTTCCATTACAAATCTCCATTTTGTATAAGCCAATTTTGTCTGTTAAAATACACAATGTAAGATTTGTAGGGTTTTTCTAGCTCATTTCAGTTTTACCTTGTTTTTCCTCCTCGCACCCTCCCTGGTAAGACTGGCCACTCCCTTTTGCTCAGGCTTTAAAATGTCCCTCATGCAGAGACTTAGCTGGGAAAACAAGAACTGGAAAGTGGCAATTTCAAAATCTGATCAGTGCAAAATGCAGCAAGACTGCAAAGTTACGCAGACATCTGGGAATAGTGGTTCTCATTTGTTACAGGTTTTTTTTTTTTTTTTTAATACACAACTCATTGACCTAACTCTGTCATAATGAGAAACAGCAATATCAGAGAGCTTTTAAAATAATTACTGTAATATGGGTAACAGTTTAGAAAATCCCACACAGTTCAAAAAAATACAGGTTATTTTCTAGTTCCCTTAAAAAGTTGTGGTTTGCAAAGTGTTAGCAAAGCTGTTGAAACTGATCAAACCCCAACAACTTTAAAAACAGCAACACAATTTAAAAAGACTGCCTTAGTCAGTGCCAGTCATTCATGAAGTAGATGAAGCACATCAGCCACAGAGGACACCCTCTCCCTACCTCTAATATTTTCTCTGTTCTTAGGGAACCCCCTGACTCAATATAAGAGTTTTCTAATGGTTAACACCCATCCAAAATACTAAGATGATTGCAGGGAATAGTTTTATTTCTCCATTGTAAATACATAATATAATTCTTTGTTACCTGTGAGATATTTCCAGCACGTTTAATATTGTATTTGTTGAGGCCAAATAAATAAAAATCATTAATAGAGCTGAATCTTGAAATTTGACTCTTCTGATGTCTGGTAAGGGGATGGATATATTTCATTTTGGCTCCTCCCTTTCTACAGTGTCTCTCCTTGTTTGGTTGGTTTTTTTGTTGTTGTTGTTTTGGTTTTTTGTAGATTTCTATTTAAGACTTTACTAACCAGGTCTCCCTCCCAGCCCCAAGTGGAATAATCTACTCCCGCTTCCAGGTATGTGTAAAGTCTTCTCCAGCACATACAAAAGGAAAATAGGAGACACCAGAGATCAGGTTCATTCTCATTCTTTATCCTTGGAGATATTCAAAAGCAATCTGGACATGGTCCTGGGCAACCTGCTCTGGGTGGCCCCATTTGAGTAGGGGGCTTGGACAAGATAACCAGTTCATTCACAGAGGAAGTACAGTGCCCACCATTCTTACACCATTATGTGCAGCTGTACTACAGCAGCAAAGTGTGACAGGTTAAAGTTGTTGGATGTTCAGCCATGAAATACAAACCTGAAGTCATAGCTGGAAACCTAGGTGCAGGCTGACAAAAGGGATGCAGAGCATCTCCTCTGGTCACCCTGGCCTCATTCTTCCCCAAACCAGTCTATTTCTTCTACTATAGCCACATGCCTTGTAGAACCAGAGCAGTACACCTGGTTCTAGTCCATTAAATTTGGCCCCAATTTTCCTTTGTGTAATTTCACTAAAATTCAATAGAATTACACCAGGATGAAGGCACTACTTCGAGTTGTTCGTGGTTTTTTTGTTGTTTTTTTTTTGTTAGGTTCTAAACTACCTCCTTATTTATGCTGTTAGGTCTTAATCTGTTAGAGCGCCATCAACAGATTACAACCTAACAGCATAAATTAGGAATGTAATTTGTTGATGGTTTGCTGTTTTGTTGTTGTTGTTGGTGGGTTTTTTTAAATAGCAATCCCACTAAATCCCAGGAATTACAGTCAACTGCAAAACAATTGCAATGATTACTGAACCAGCTAAAAGCAATTCAACAGCTGCATCTTCTAAAATGTTACTGAGTCCAGAGGCCTACAAATAATACAGACTAATAATACTAGCTACAATTATGATGTGGCTTATAGAGCATGGATAACTATGAAATACATGATAAAGATCTTCAATTTATAAGGCAGTTTAAAAGTTGTTTGTAGTGTGTAGTATGTAACAAAATAAAGCAAACCCAAATGATGGCTAAAATCTTTCTAACATATTTTTGTATGTATATGTTTTAGAACTATTATTTTATATTGTTTTCTTTGCTTCTTATAGAATAACTGATCAAGATTTGGGTCTGATGCGGAGACATATATGTATGTACACACAGACCTCCATGAGAAGATTCTGCATAACTTGCTATATAAAAGCTTTTCAAACAGTAATTGATTTATTTAAAAAAAAAAAAAAAATGAAAGCATGAGTGTGACTTGATTTTGGGGGTTAAGAACCTACCAGATCTCATCTCCCATTCACAACCGGTCATAAAAGTCTGATTTTATAGTGTAAAAGGGAAATGGGCCTCCTTTTTTTCTAAATTCTTGGTATTCCTTGTTGTAACTGCTGAACAGCTTCCCAGATTGTTGAATCTGCATTTCAGAGAGCACATCAGACTCAAAGCAAGTAGAGGTAGAATAATCTGTTAGCTCACATTACTTGCTTCTACAAGTCATTGCAACAGTTTTCTATACAGTATATTTTCCACTGGTTTGCTTTGCCCTTTGCCATTTCAAATTATTTTATTAATGAAACTTGCATTATTTAGCCTAGGAAACCAACAGATAATTTGATAGAATTCCATACTATTAGAAAGTTAACCTGATTTAAAATAGCTAAACATAAGTAAAAAAAGTGTGTAGAAGAAAGCTTTACCTCTCTACACAGTTCCTCTTTGCACCCTTTGCTGAGCGATGTAGATGGTAAAAAGTGCTTCTAGTGCCTATGGATGTAATGAAAAAATATTACTGCTAGAAAAATCTTGTGCAGTTAAAATTATAAAAACAAGCAGTTAGGGACAGGTAGATATTCACATGCATTTCAAAGTCAAATGTATTCCCACAAAACAACATACTATAAACTGGTATCTATTTCAAACTATATGCAATAAGCGTCACTTAGTGCTGATTCTGTTATCAAATTATTTCTTGGCTTCTTCTGATGTCTTACCTCTTTGTAAACTATTCAGCCTGAAGTGTGTTGTATATTTGCTTTTTCCTGCTGGGCAATTTTAATATTTGTAATTGGCCCTGTATGACTCTTCTTTGGCGTAAACCACCAATCATTTTATCACTCTTCCCCCTTTCATTTGTACCTAAGAACCCCACCAAAGTCAGGGTGTCTGAATTAGTTTTGTTCTCTTGTGTTAGGACAACCTCCCAGTCTACTCTACCATCCAAAGGTAGGTGTAAAAGACTGGTTTGGTAGCCTAACAGAGAAGCTTTTCTTGCACACTCTCTCTCTCTCTTACACACACATATTTGAAAGGATCTGTTGATCTATTCATTGGAAGGATGAGCAACTTGCAATGCTGGGAAGATGGATATAGAAAGCATTATTTACTTCTAAAATTTTGTGGATGTCCTGTAAGTGAAGAATAATTTGTTGTTGCAAGCCTAGAGATGTACACTTGTACATGAATTATGTTCATTTAGAAATTACTTAGGTAGGCAGACAGATGAATTAGTAGTTCACTACATAAACCCCAAACTGAGGACACAGTCCCAAGTAACGGCCATTTGTTTGTTGAAGCTCTTTTAATTAATTGTTTATGCTAAAAGATGAAAAGGGAAGAGGCATTCCTGTTGTAAATTCAAGTCATGTACATTTTTCTGAGTATCCAACCAAGTATCTATGGTGTAACCCAGTGATTTCAGTTACTTCTTTTGACCACTTTGCCAGCTTAATGGAAACAGCTCTAGACTGAACTACAGAGTAAATGAAAGAGTCTTCAAATTCCCCTGAGAACCTCCATTCCACCTCTGGACTCTTTCAAGTACACCAGTAATTGGACAATTATAGCAACATTATATATAGAAAATTAACATGAGTTCTGAAGTCATTCAACAATAGCTAAGCATAATTATTGACATTACAGTCACAGAATTTCTGGGAGAAAAAAAAAAAACAACCCACAACTTAAAATTAGGCTTTTGGGAAAGGCAAATTGTAGCAATTTTTGGCCTAGTAGCTCTTTTTAAAGTAATGTTTATGTATTCAAAAGGAAGAAATTTTGTTGGGTTTTCTTTCAGCTGCAGCCCTAGCTCTAATGCTGCAATCAGTCTGTGTTTACTCACTCAAGAAACCAGAGGGAGCTGTTTGATGGCAATTACAATTCTCAGTGTTAGGGAGCCAGGTCACAGATTGGCAATCCGTGACTTCTCATCATATCTTGCGAAAAGACAGGCCTCGTATCCTTGGGAAGACAAGAGAATATGCATTGCATTATACTCTAAGATAGAGCTGGTAATTAATTTATACTTACAGAATAACTGCATTTCACTAGGACTGAGTAAAAACAATAAAAACTACTCACTGATATGGGGTATTTACAGCAGGGAAGCTAAACCTAGTTCTTTTGCAGTGGGAAAGAAAATACTCCTCCTCTTGAAAAATATGTAGAATAATTGAAGAGCCATGATGATGCAAAACAGTATAAAGAAATGTAATGGCCCTGAAACACAACATAATCAGGTACAAGTAATATACTTTTAAAAAGCGTGACCGAGATAAGTGAACGCACCAAATTATTGCAGCAGCATAACTACCAGCAAATTAAAACAATGAGTTAGTAAAAGTTATAGTTACAATGAATTAGTAAAAGTCATTTTTTTCCACAAATAGGAAATCCTGCTGTAATCAAAACAACTATGGTTCTTTGGTTCAGCACTGTCAAACCCAGCACGTGGAGATCTCACCCCATTGCCCAGCGAAGCTGTACTCCTTGAGATAAGAGCCATGCTAGTACGTTTAGCAATTGCCAGTGCCACGCATGTGGCAGAAGAGTGAATTAGCTGAAAGAGACAGTCAGTAAGGGCCTTTTCTTCAAAGAATGCTCATAGCCAGGCAATGCAACAAGAAACCATAAAAAACTCAAAGTGATGGAAATAAAGAGTTCATCCCGTACAATCTAGTGGTCAGTCTGGCCCTATGCCCACAAGCACAAATGTCAGTTTTACCCTGCAGGCAGCCTTCCTAAAAGTAAAGGAAGCAGCTTAATTAAGATTAATGGCCTTTTTTGCTGGGGCCCTTGGAAGGTCCTCATTAATAAGGGAATACATTGAACAGTGAATGTAATTTATAATACGTGCAATATTTAGAAGATAAAAAGCACTAACCAACATGACACTGAGTGAGAAACGTCTTATGCCTTTCTCACTTTGCTTTCTAGAGACACTTTTACCTGTCCAGTTTAAAGTTAGCATTCAAGTTTTTATTTTTTTGAAGGCCAATATGCTTGCTTTATACACCGGTGTTATCCGAACTCTTGCTGATGTCACACCAAGCGGATATGGCTTCAAATCAGCTTACAGTGTAGTCACAGATGATAGGCTTCTGTAAATCTCATTTAAAGTAATTGTACTTACATTTGTTGATTTTGCTTCTAGTGACATTTTTTTAGGCTTTCTTGAAACGTTAAACTTACTTTTTCTCCATTTCCTATCACCTGCAATGATCTTACATATTTTTGTTCACACTGTCGTGGCACAACACCCTTCCACATAAAACAAGGCCAAAAATTTTCACACAGTAATTCCTGCCTCAAATCAACTGTTCTCAGATGAACTTGACTGGTATCCTGTTAAAAGGTATATAATTTAAGAATTTCACATGATAGGGATTTAATCATTCATATACATACACAACACACACAGATACTTTCAAAGGTAAGGGAAAATAATTTGCTATTTCCTTCATGATATATTTGTTTAATGTTACACTTCAAGAATCTTTGCAGATGTCCTAAGAAGCCCTACACAAAATGGTCAACATCATGCAAGACTTCATTATTTTCTGATACACACTGAGTATGTGCATGTATGTGTCCTTGCATTTTATATCAAGAAATATAAATACACATATAAAGTATACTTATCCAGTCTGAAATAATTA
The DNA here is from genome assembly GCF_026419915.1 of Harpia harpyja. NCBI lineage: Eukaryota > Metazoa > Chordata > Aves > Accipitriformes > Accipitridae > Harpia > Harpia harpyja. The sequence goes on from NC_068946.1 coordinate 34,572,932, forward strand.
TATTCAGATGCTCAACAGATTACCTAATAAATAGCAGAAATAAATGCAGGTGTGTAACATTTTATCTTCAAATTTTTCTGTTGTCATCATTACTAAACAGTGCTCCACTTTTCCTCAGTAGATAGATCTATTAAAACAGAGAACCAGAATTTTTTTATTTCTTTACCAGGTCTACTTAAAAACTTCTGCTTGTGTCTTATCTTTTATTCTAACCATAATTTTAATTCTGCTTTTTCCATAAGTCTGATTCTTCCGAATCATAGAATCATAGAATGGTTTGGTTTGGAAGGCACATTAAAGATCATCTAGTTCCACCCCCACTGCCATGAGCAGGGACACCTTCCACTAGACCAGGCTGCTCAAAGCCCCATCCAACCTGGCCTTGAATACTTCCAGGGATATCCACAACCTCTCTGGGCAACCTGTTCCAGTGCCTCACCACCCTCACAGTAAAGAAATTTTTCCTAATTACTAATCTAAATCTACCCTCTTTCAGTTTAAAGCCATTACCCCTTGTCCTATCACTACATGCCCTTGTAAAAAGTCCCTCTCCAGCTTTCCTGTAGCTCCCCTTTAGGTACTGGAAGGCTGCTATAAGGTCTCCTCGGAGCCTTCTCTTCTCCAGGGTGAACAACCCCAACTCTCTTAGTCTGTCCTCACAGGGGAGGTGCTCCAACCCTCTGATCATCTTCGTGGCCCTCCTCTGGACTCGCTCCAACAGGTCCATGTCCTTCTTATGTTGGTGTCCTCAGAGCTGAACGCAGTACTCCAGGTGGGGTCTCATGAGAGCAGAGTAGAGGGAGAATCACCTCCCTCGACCTGCTGGTCACACTTCTTTTGATGCAGCCCAGGATGCAAGTGGTTTCTGGGCTGCAAGTGCACATTGCTGGGTCATGTTGAGCTTCTCGTGAACTAACAGCCCCAAGTCCTTCTCCTCGGGGCTGCTCTTAATCCATTCATTGCCCAGCTTGTATTTGTGCTTGGGATTGCCCCGACCCATGTGCAGGACCTTGCACTCGGCCTTGTTGAACCTCATGAGGTTCACACAGGCCCACCTCTTGAGCCTGTCAAGGTCCCTCTTGATGGCATCCCTTCCCTCCAGCATGTTGACTGCACCACAGAGCTTGGTGTCATCAGCAAACTTGCTGAGGGTGCACTCAATCCCACTCTCCATGTCGCTGACAAAGATGTTAAACAGCACCGGTCCCAATAACAACCCCTGAGGAATGCCACTCATCACTGGTCTCCACTTGGACATCGAGCCATTGACCGCAACTCTTTGAGTGCGACCATCCAGCCAATTCCTTATCCACCAAGTGGTCCATCTATCAAATCCATGTCTCTCCAATTTAGAGACAAGGATGTTGTGCGGGACAGTGTCAAATGCTTTGCACAAGTCCAGGTGCTCTGATGAAACCCAAATCCTTCCATGTTGTCCATCTATCCTTTTAACCTTTGCTTTCAGTCAATTCTTGTGTCTTCTCATTTCCTCTTCACTCAGTTGCAGTTCTTGAGGGAGTAGTACTCCTGATTCACGTATCATCACCCTAAGCATAACTGTCACAATTTGCAAATTATAAAACACTAAAAGAAGAAATTCAGACAGATGTAATTATGTTGACCACAGCAAGCTGTACGTAACTGCTAACAGTATCATTGTGGTCCTATCGTTTTATTGAACAGTCTGTATGTAAGCTGAACATTCCTTAATAGTCACACAATACAATCACCTTCCATAATTTTTAGTGCTTTACGTTATGGTATTTGCATGCTACACTAATGGACTTGGTAAGCTTCTTTGCAGCATGTATTTTGCTCATACCTAGTTTACTGCATAAAATTCTTTAACTTGGAAAGAAAATTGTTCTTAAGAAAACTCATCCTACTTGAAGGATGCTCATCCTACCCCCTAAAGCAATCAAAATCGGATTTGTTACATACTGTTAAAAATCAATGACAGTTCTATGGATAATGCATAAAGCAGTAATAAACTAGAATTTGTCTATATTATGAAAAACATAATTTTATACTTTTATGAATTCAAAATGTGGTCTTATTTTTCAATATATTTGGTATACAAAAAAAGAACTAAAAATATTTTAACAGCCGTAATAGAAAGGCAGTTTACCCCAAAATATGGTCTAGAACCCAAAATTTTTAATCACCTTCTTCATGTTATACATGATATGTATCAAGTATATATCATGTGCCAAAAGCTTTAATTCATACAATATTTACAAAGGGAAAGAGTTGTGTTTTGTAATTATTATGCTTCACTCAAGTCCAGTTAGGGAAAAAAAGTGTTTCCCTGAAGTTATGGCATTCTTATAAATTTTATATTTCAACTATTTTATGCTCAAACTCGGTTTCTGGTGTTATTTTAAAACACCTATGATTCTATACGAAATACATTGAATTTGTTTAATGTTACTGCATTATGCATAGCCCTTTTTAGAGAACATAAGAACTTCAGTATTTTTTCCTACCTCAGACTTAAGGTGTCATTCTGTTGTTTTGTTAGGAAATGGTCTTTCATTTCTGAGAATGGGAAAGATTGATTCATGCAATCAGCAAAAATTCTCCCGTCGACTTCTGTGGTGGCAGGATTAGGCTTCCCTTGTATACCTTTGCAAAATTATTCTTACAAAACATATTTACTTTACTCACAAAATAAACCTGCCAATATCTCATTTATTTGTATTTCAAGGAAACATTTTTACTGTAAAAGACTGTGCATTATAATGCTTAATAAAAAAGTGGCTGAACAAAGAAACCCAGTTCCAACTGACTCTGGCAAGAATACTCTCAGATTTTCTTCTATGCAAACTTTAAATGCTTTTGCAGTCAGGCACCCAGTATCCTGTAGTTCTGATTCCACAGTGTATTGTCATATGACCCTGAAGGCTCCTCTTGCCATCTCTGCATCATTTCTTGCCAGACAAGCACAGAAGTGCTGAAACATAACACTATTCAAAACACCTCTAGGCCTGGTCCTGTCCTGCGTTTTGTTTACATACAGAAAAGTACTTTTTCGGTCAAGTAGATTTTTGACTGCATAAAAATATCCTAGTTCTGATTGTGTGCAGATTTAAACATGCTTAATAAACAAACACCAAGATCAACCAGTGGCATTGCAAAGTGTGCAAAGTTAAGCATGTATTCAAGTCTTCCTGGGAGTAAGACCTGCATTACAAGAAGTAAGTTTTATAAATATATCCACAGATTAAATAGCAGGGCTTTTACCACAAGGGCTTGATCTTATTCTTTTTACTCATTCCAAGGTTCCTGTTTACTTTCTTGGGTCCTCTGTATAAGCTGGATGAGGATTTCAGAAACCACACAAAACACCACGAAGAAAGATTTTTAGATTCTCTATTTTTTAGCATTTCTACACAGTATTAATGTCTTGACAACTCTGTTCAAACTGATCAAGGTCTAGAGTTTGCGGTTCTTCCTCAGTCTGTGTTGGTACAAGCTCACATTCAATTCACAATTAAAACTAAAGAGTAGGCTTAGCATTTGACTTACTGTTTTTAATGTGAGAGATAATGTTGCATGGCTTTTGTTTCATATTCTTAAGGAAACAAAGGAACTCACAAAAATGGTATGAGACAAATTAGACAGTTTTAAGATCAACTTTTATTGAAAAATTTAAACTGCATTGCATATCTTCTTTATAACTTCGACATTTCTTAAACCATAAAACAGAGATTCTCTTTAAAAAATCTCTTCATATTTGTCACCATTCAAAAAACAGATTGTAAACTAAGTCAATGATAATTTTAAAATCCTGGGTTATTCCCAAGGCCCATGGTTCCATCTGTCTGCTGTGAATGGTATAATCTAACTATCTTCACTAAAAATTACCTTTAATAATACAATCAGAATTTTTCTCATTCAAAATCAACAGCTGCTGTTGATTTTTATCCAATGGTCAGTCTTTTCCAAATAAATTACATCAGTTAATAAGCACTGCAGCTACATGTTCAGCTAAGATCTTGCCTATTGTTTATATGATCTGAATTCACCCACACAAAATTACAGTGATTGTCCGTGTGATTTTAAAGGCAAAATTGTTACCTTAGAGTATATTTTAAACCTCAGAAAAACAAAGTTACTCACCTGGAATTGCAATGCTTTGAATTAGTCAACACTTCTGTATATCCATACTTCCTGATCTCTCACAGTTAATAGTGTATGGATTAAAAAGCAGGAAAATTCCAGGTAAGCTTTTGTCTGAGAAGCTGTAACATATTACTCAGATGAAAATTACCTACTGAGAAGAAAACACAGATGAGTTTTCTCACTGATGACCGTAACTGCTCTGTTAAAATTAGCTAACCAAGTCAGAAATTAATACGAGCCCTGTGCCTGTGGAAGCAGGTACATCTAATAGGGAAACACTCCAGAGTCTGATATTAGAACTAAAAGCTTTGCAAAAATCTAATTGTGAGTATCATCTGTGTCAAGACACAGCACTGCCAAAAGGCAAGATAAAATGCAGAGGGTAGGAAGATAAATCTAAACACAGAGAAAATACCTCTGTGTTACTGGTCTCACTTCAGAAACAGGCAGGAGAAGCTCCATTATTCCCACCTAGCTGCAAACTGCCAAGGGCAATAGGTAGAACATCTGACGCTTTTGACCTCCCAAATACAAGATACTCTATTAAATGAGGAAGCAGAAATTTTAGTGAGCAAAACATTGTATGTGTGCTGAAGAGGTCTAGATCTATTTCTGACTGTATCACAGGACTGTCCAAGGCTTGCTGTATGAATGCCAGTAAGCCATATTACAGTCTTTCCTATAGTTTCATGATCAGTTACATGAGGATGATTCTCTTTACCTAGTATATATGCTCCGAGGACATACAACATTTCAAATACAATAATTATTATTACAATATTGAGATGGTGATCTGGATACAAGGTCCATGAGGTTAAAATATTAAGGTTAGAGGATTAAGGGTAAGTTGGGAACCTTAGTAACAGTATTGCTGAAATATCTTGACTAGGGAGATGGAGAAAGTCAGAAATTCCCACCTAAGAACTGGTTGAAGAAATCACAAGGGCCATGGTGCTGCTTGTGTGGAAGACATAAAATCCCCTAGTGAAGCTAGGTCAGCAGTTATACATATTTGTATTGATTATACTAGTTCGTATTGTTTCTCATAAACAAGGAGGACTGAGGGAAATCTTTCAATCTTCTCTAGCTGCCCTTTGAATAAAGTAAAACTGTGACAGAGACCAGATTTCAGGCAGAAGCCTGTAAATCAAAATGTTCTACTACTTCAAAACAAACTTATTTCTGTACTCTAAAACCAGCTGTCAATGAGAGGCCCTCTAGTTTTGATGAGTAGCTGCTATCTATAAAGAATGGCATTTAATATTATGGAAGTTGGTACTGAAGTCAATGTTCACACTGACTACTTCTGTATTGCAGGCCTCAGGTCATACAGCGTGGATGTTTACATCAAGAAATGTTAAGTACTGAAGACATGGTAAGATATCAGGGTTATAATTAAGGAGGACTGAGGTTTAAGATCAAGAAGGCAAGAGACCAACTACGCTGTCTTGAGGAAAATAACCTAATGAAAAAAATATTGTACTGATGAGATTACTGGGGGGTTTCATGGCATAAAAGTAACAAGTTAGATGATATTTTCAAAGTCATACTCATAAATCTAGAAGACTGACAAATTTATAATAATTTTTAGATTCAACTCGAATAATTTCAACAGAAAGTTTTACAGAAGGTTATGGAAGAGCGATAAGCAATAGTCCTATGAAAAGCTGGAAAGGCTGTGCTATATGATATGGCATTTACCATGACAGCTTCTTCCTTCTCCCTGCTCTGACCCAGCCAAAGATGTGAGACAGCGTCCTCAGAAGACCACCAGTGGGACCTGCAGGATGGTAATCTCTCCTGGTGTAGCTGTCCTTCCACAGGACTGAAGGGGTTCAGAGAGGCTGCAAAAACTGCATAGCATGACCGCATTTCACTGAATGTTTCTAAAATAATTTAATTTTCTTATTGATTTGGGAAAAAAAAAAGAAAAGAAAAATCAATTAATTACTGACTTGCATAGAAGATAGCCATAGAATCATGTATAAAAAGATTTGAAATTAGCATATTCCATTTATCACCATGACAGTAACTCAGTAAATTATTGAATCTTCATTTTGTTCCACTACTCTGCTTCCAGTATGGAGTTTTCCACTCAGTAGTATTGATTATCTAATGATTAAAACTGAACAAGCTGCAGATGACTCTGGTGTCTATACTTTGAAAAGTCTAGCCAGTTGAAATTGTTGTGACATGCCAGCTGTATTTAAAGATTCTGAGATTACTTTTGTTTTTATTTATTTTATAAGCTCCAAACACATATTGAATTCCATATCACTAAAAGAATGGTGCTGGTTAAAACTCCCACCGAATTTAGTTAAAATGGTCATAGAGATTAGTCCTGAAATACAACTCAAAAACAGGGGCCTTGGTTAGCAACCAATATGCACTAGAAAAGCATTCAGAACACTGAACAGACAGTCTGACATTACAATAAATAAAACTGAAAATTCTAATAGATTAAAGGGATCTCATCATTTGACAGTCTATACACAATGTTAGAATTCCTTATATTCAGTAAAATTATCTGTAAGTTATAATTTTAAGGGCACTAGGATTTAAATCAAAGTGTCAACTAATATTTTTGTATTTTTTCTTTGGCTCACAAAGACACTAAAATACCATAAACATTATTTAGAACTTCAATAATATATAAATAGGATACATTACAAATGGAAGAAAATACAAGACAACTCTTCAGCATGGTAAATCTCTGCATATAAATAAGCAAATATTTCATATACCTACAATTCAACAGTTATCTTGCTGTAAAACTATTACATTTAAATCCTTTTACACAAAGTCATTTAACAATAATATACACAATCTACACAAATTAACCTCTAAAAATACAGCCATAATATACCTGTTACAATGACTCTGCTACTATTATCCCCTGATGTGACACTAAAGGGGAAATACAACTATTTTACTCAAAGGTGCTGTTAGAGATTGCTGTTTTGTATGTGAGAGAAGCACCAACAATAAGATTTAATACTGTTATACATTTTCTTTAGCTCCTAAGAATCTACATTTTAGAAATGTTTCTACATGTCTATTTTTATCTGGCAGAAAATTTTGTAGCACATTATCCACATCATTAGTTGTTGAAGGAAAAGTTAATTCTCTTAAAGTGGAAAACATGCTGTGGCTTAGATCTAAGTTTATAACCACTTTTTTTATATATATGTATGTATATATATATAATTATATATATTTATTTATACTGTACATATATACTGTGCAGAGTTCTTAATTTGCTATTTTAGTACTTATTAATTTCCTGCTGACTACAATAAACAAGACCAATGTCAGAGTCAATAGTACTTCAACTTCAAGATAATACATTTTCCCTCAGTAATATGATCTACCAATACATATATGTTTCAGTAGCCTATAGTTGTTTTGTTTAAGAATGTCTTAGGAGATCAGAACTTAGAGAAAGAGATTTTCCTTAAAACATGTTCTACAGAACTGGGTTAAAAAAATAGCCAGTGCTGGAAAACAGTGAATTAGAGAAATAAATAATTCAACCACTGTACTACAGCTCCTGCCCCAATCTTTCTATTTCCTCAATGAGGAAATCAATGTCAGACTTAGTTGCTGCTGGGTTTGAGATGACCATTCGGAAGAAGTTGACTTTATCGCCCTGAGGCTGATATCCAACCATGGTAGTACCTGACTCCATCATCAGTGCTTTGATTTTCGGTGCCACCTTTATCATTAAAAAAAAAAAAAAGAAAGAAAAAAAAAAAGAGAGAGAGAGGAGAGTAATTAAAAAAAATTGTCCTTTCTTTGTCTGTCACGACATTTCTTAATTTGGAAAAAATAAATGGACAGATCAGAAAGGCACTAGTTTTTATAAAAAGATCTGTAACAGAAAAAGCTTGAAAAACGAAATATGTAGGACTCACTATTTAAAGGAAAATTGACAACAATATCTATCTTTTTGATTAATAGACTAAGAGCATCCTAGAGTATTCACTACGTAATAATTCTATATGTTAAATGTATTAAATGTGCATGTAATTTCTTTGTGCTGAAGACTTTGTCATGAAGAAATGTTTTCTTTTTATGAAAACCTACTCTTTTTGAGGGTAACAGATGTTTTCCGTGAGAGTATTATGTATTATCAAAGTAATTTTCTGGGGGTGGAGGTGGGGAGAACAACAACAATGGAAATTTTTCAACAAGATCTATGTCATAAACAATATTTTCTGTTACCATAAGCCATGGAAACCTTCCAGTAGTTTTGCAGTACTGTGCATTTACTGCAATCTCACTTCCTCACTTTAATTTACAAGGAATAATGTTCTGACAATCTTAATATTTGGTATTGACTGAGCCCAGTTTTTCCATCCAGACCATCTTTCTCCTGCTCTGCTCTCTGCCAGCCAAGGTCAGATGACTGGCTCTTCTACTGTTTTGCAGGATGCTTTATAATGTCTTCTAACATTTAACAGTGACAAGTCAAACACTTCATCCTTCTTTCCAGTCTTATCTATCTTCCTCTTTTCTCTCTTTTCTGGCAATTTCTTTATCTAACATGTCACTGGGTTGACCCAGGAATTTCTGTTCTCTTCTGTTCTCTTTCCCAGGTGTAATGCAGACATAAAATCCTCTACAAAACCTCCCAAGTTTGCCCATTCTTCTCCCTTCCCAAATATAAAAAAAAAAAATACAATTCATTTTGACAACTATAAAATCATTCTTTTGTCCCCTGAATCTATTTCATTCCACTTCTGTCTGCCTACAATGCTACTACAAAATTAATGTATTTCACGTCCCTCAAGTCCTAAGTAACCCAATACTTTTCTTGGTGGTGCCTCTACAATGCCTTCACTTCCCTCTATCGTTTCTTCAAATAAATTTATCCCGAAGTCCTCCAAAGGGTATTCATTTTTACTGAAATGCATTAATGCATGACTAATCAAGCACATTTAAAATCAAAATAAAGACCTGACAAGGACTTACAGGTTTCCATTTCCTTTACCTGTCCCAGCATTTTCAAGTAATTACCTTTCCATTTCTCTTGCTGATATGCTGTCCTACTCAAACAGGACTGGGACATCTTTATGCCTAGCTACTTTTTAAAGATTCGTAACACTTTTGGGAGCACAGAAGCGATACAAAACAAAGAATAACTGAGTATGTCCTGTATCTAGTTCTATAGGGGAAACATGACTTCAACCTCAGTATAAATAGGAGACAAAGGTGAACAAATATCAAGGTCATAACAAGCAATTGGAGAACTGACGTCCCAGAATTTGGAACATGTGTCAACACACAGATATGTTATTTTTAATAAACAGAATACTTTGGGTTGAAAGAGTAGACTATATTTTAGCATTTAACAAAAGCCACATACCCTGTGTAACTTTTCTCTTCTCTCATCACAGTCTGGCATGCCCCTGAGACTTGGCGGAATATACCAAAAACATACATTTGTATGCTCTGGCTGCAAAAAGAACCAAATACATACATCAGTAAACAAAATAATACAGATCAGTCACACACTAAAGGCTAGTCAGTAGCATATTTTAACATAGACATGAAGGACAAAATATAGTATTAACTTTCCTAGTTCTGCATGTTAAAACAAAATAAATGGATTACAGTACTGCTGGTTGCATCTGCTGGTTTAGATTCTCTATACATTGTCCTATTTACAATGTTTTGGGGTGCTAATGAAGTGCAGATGCTTTTCACCTACACGCAGTTTTACGAGGAACTGTTTTCCAGGATTGCAGCAAGCGCAACCAAATTTTCCTTTTCGCAATAAATGGAGATACAAAGTATATTTGTTATTTTATCAACCAAGAGCTTATGCAGTGGCACTAGCAACAGAACATACAGCAAAAATAGCAGATGCTCAGTTACGTATGTTATAAAGTGGAATCTCAGCATGAGTAGCTTGTATTAATGTTGTCTTCATGCCCTAAACTGAGAAGTCCTCTGCAGAAGAGAAGGAGAGGAGACAAATCAGACATTTATGGTACAAAACCACATAGTTTCTGGCCAAAAAACTGCCCAGATGCCAACAGTCATGTAGTTCTCTAGAAAATAAGAGCAGTTTTGCATAGCTGGCTTGCAGAACTGTAAGAAGTATGAAGACCATTTTCAAAATTCCATACAGATTTGGCTCCTACACACAGGTTAGATGAAAGAAAGCTTACCTCCCCTTCAAAAACCATCTCAAATTCTTCTCTGTTTTTGATTTTAGTGTAGAGATATTCTGCCAGCTCCAGGCATTTGTTGATCTGATTTTCAAACCCTACTGTACCCTGTTTTAAAAAGAAAGTATTAATTGTATGGTCATTTTTCCCTCCTCCAATGCCATCATCTTTTCAGATAGGCTTCACCCTTAAATGTTTTCAGTCAGAAAACATTTAGCAGTATTACTTCTTGTAATTTAAAAGTAAAGATAATCAACACTACAAAAGTGGCTAAATGTGGCAAACTGTAATCACTGTTTGGTTTTGGTCTCATTTTAAGAGAATTTATTATGAAAATAACAAGGGATTTTGATATTTTTAATAGATTATTTTTAGCTCTTTTTTTTTTTTTCAGTTTCCAAAAATATTATGAATATTACGTCTTGGCTTCCCAGCTATTGCTGAAAGACTAGGAACATGGAATGGAAACTCAGTTGGTAAGGGTGAAAGAAGAAACTCAGTTGGTAAGAGTTGGGAAATAAATTATTTCCTCTGAACAGTTTGCTAGAAATTTGCATTTAAAAAAGTCAGCAAGTAAAAGCTTGCAGTGTTTGCTAAAAGTCATTTGCCCACCCACTGATCTTTTGTCATATCTGATTTGTTTTGAAAGATCATAATCCCAGAAAAAGTAGATCAATGTTGATAATAAATAAGAAAAACCAAGAAGTTGTACTTTAAGAAAAAAAAAAACACACTTTGTACATGAATGAACAAGACAGACAAGTACACTCTTAAATTATTGCATATTTGGGGTAAGTTTTTTGTACTGAACAAAATGACTGAAGGTAAAGTCACAGGAATGCTTCTGGACCTAGGCAGTGTATTTCTACTGTGAGGACAAGAGTATGATCACTCATGGTGGCTAATGATGAAGGAAAAACATCCATAGCTCCTAATATTTTGTTTTCTTAACATCTTTGTAATATAATCACGCAATCTGCTAGAAACAGATTCTATCTAATACCTCAGAGAACTCCAGCCCAAGAAATCTGAATCTGTCTCAAGACCAAGCAGAAATCCAAGGTAACTAATTTCTAGAGAAATTTAAATTCCAGATATACAGATCAACTTAACAATTTTAATCTATATTATTTTTAAAGAATCACATCCACAAAAATCCTACTTCTGAATTTTAAATATGACCCATATCCATTATGGTTTCCACTGTATTTTTTTTCTTTATTGTGAAGTGCTCTACTTCTTTAGTGAGGTCAGTTTAACAGGTGAATATAACAGCAGAGGTAGAATCAGCATGCTAGTTTTAACAAAATCTGTTCAGCTGGTATTTAGAAAAATGTTCAGTCCATGCTTTGATGGTGTCTGTAGTCAGCACTTGGTAATTAGAACCATAAACAACACGCTTCAAAGTTGCTAGTCACAGCCCGATTCTAATGTGTCATAAGCAGTTTCATGTTACTGGGTTACAGTACCAAAATGATTTATTTTGGAGGAAGAACTGAGACTGAACTGAAATATAATTAGCCTGGTAATCAAATCTATGCTGATTACTAAAGTAATTGTTATAAGTATTTTGTGTTGAAGTGTTGCGTTTCTTTTTCTGAAGTACTTTTTTAAATAAACAATGGCAATTCTACAATGTGTTTAACAGCAACTATATATCTAAAGTTCTGTTACTTTCTTCCCTCAGTCTTCAATATTGAAGAAATCTGCACAAAAACATTTTATCATCACAGGTTATTTACTATTGCTGTCTAGCTCTCACCCAAAGTGAAAACTGTTTTATGATTGTACATTTTGCCGTTAGAATTAATCTCAGTTTTATAAAAAAAGATTAGACTGTGAACAGGTTAACCAACTTAATTCCCATTTTGTCAGCAGAAGAGCAAGAAGAATAGTCATATGATGTCTGCAGATAAAGAAATAAAAATGAAATGTGTTTTCTTGACTACATGGACCCTCATCTTGTGAACATGTAAGCCTGTACATAAGCCCATGCTTAAATTCAACCATCCAAGTATACCACAGTAGTACCAGGGAATCAACTGTTAAATCATCAGTTGGGCAAAGCTTCCTAAGTAAAAGGCTTTGTTTTCAAAGTTGCTTATAAAATCTATGCATTGAAACATGATGCTCAAAGGACCCTTGTAGGTCATCAAGTCTACTCTGCTGCTACTACAAGTGATCTGTCATAAAATACATATGGAAGTGTATAAAATCACAAAAAAAGACCATTTCGGTCTCACTGGTTTTACTACAGGACTCATCTAGTGACTTAAACCTTTTTTCTAATTTCCAGCTGAATTTATTGATGGCTAACGTTGTTCTACAATTCACATGGCTCTTTTCTGACTTGATACTCAGATACCTGTGTGTTTAGAGATTGTAATTATACAAATATTTATGTTAAAAAAAGTGTTCCGTTACATGAGACTTACAAATTAAATATATAAATTTCTGATTTTTGAGCTGAACTTTTATTATTTACCTTTGCCTTCCACATCAACCAGAATTTGAAGATGTCCACATGTCGACCACATTGTATTGCCTTATCTCCAGTGTCATAGGATACATCATATTGTTTGTCTTGCTGGAAGAGATAGCCTGCACACATTTGATTGCAGCCTTGAAGTATACCCTGTAGTGAAAAACATGTACTTATATGACTTATATGGCATATGTGCATATGAAACTGTATGCACTGATAATATATAAAAAATGTATTTCAAATATATACAGAAGAATTGTTCTTTAATGGGCCAAATTATAAAATACTGACCTTGTTTTGTAAACCTGAGCCACAAAAATAATTTCATAACCTAAGGTGGTTCTCTTAGAAGTCCCTGAGTAGTCATATGGTTTTACACACCCACACACCCACACCTGAAAAAACATTCTCAGATTAATTTGGATTCTTAGTTTTTGGTACTAACTTTGTCCACTTCACTTTTAAGGCTATGTTCTTAAGACTTAAATTTTTGATGTGTTAAATTACACACTAGAATAAAGCTGTGGTCTCTCAGTGCAGCAGATAGCTACAGAAAATGAAGAAAAAAAAAAGTAATTGAAGGCTTCAACTTTATATATTGTCCAGCTTCATGACCCTTAACATTAGTGATAAATATAAGTACAAATGACCTAAACCAGACATTTTTTGCTTACAAATAAATATGGCCCTCAGACCAACAGAAACCTATGGATTCCTGGTAAATATCTCTGAAGGAAACACAGAGGGGAGCAAATTCCTGTATGTTACACAGAAGTCTTACACATGTGACTTTTCTAAAACGGTCTGCGCCTCCTTTAGAATTTATTAGTGGTTCTTTGAAGGAGCTCAAAGACACTGGTGTATCTGATAAATACAAAACCACCTATCAAAGTTCTCATATAGAGAATAAAAAATGTTGCCAAAATCCTGCAATAGTTAGCATGATAAGCATGCATGCCACTAAATAATGGCTAGTGCTTCCCTCCAATGGATGTCAAAGTGTTTTATAAAAGGAAATAAATGCTGCAGTCCTCAGTTTAGAGATGGGTCACCTGGAAGAGCAATGACAGACCTAGGGCTCGAATCCACAACTCCTTCATCCCAGTTCTATGCACAGGGACCACTTCTTCAACTAACCTCTTCTAGCAGCAATTGACATGCCAGAAATTAGTAGACAACAAAATTAGTCCTATCCACAGATGATATAACTTTTTTTTGTCATCTAATGAAAATACATATTGCTTAAAAGAATTAAGACACTGGTCTTACTTTCATTGATGACAATGAAGTACCTAGAAGAAACCCCTAAAAATATACACGGAGTCATAATAAAAGCAGCATGTTTTCTTTTCAACAGAACTGAGAAACTTTTAAACAACTATGCAATGTAAAAAAGTTGCTTTTTATTTAAGCAGTTTAGACTGTGACAAATTACTAAGACCAAGAGTGTATGTTCAGTATATCACAGAAACAACGGGGCAGATGCTCGGATGAAATATTAGCATGGCTCTAGTGTTGTTATTAGAATATGCAAAGATTCAACAACTAAAGATCTGACCCATACTGTCTGCGTCTTTAACAACAAAAAAAAAAACCAAAACAGAAAAGATAAAAAACAACTTCCTAAAGACAATGTAAATCCACACAATTATTCCTTCCAAAAGAAGTTTTGAAATTAAATTGATTTTGCACTACCCTCTTAAAAACTAGGGCTTGATATTTGCTTGCCTTTTTTTTTTTTTTTTTTTTTTTAACTGCTTTATTATTAAATATAAGGCAGACCTTCTCCCGGACAAGAATGGCAGAACATTGTAACAACACTCCCATCATCTTGTGTGGATTCCAAGTGACTGAGTTGGCTCTGCAAAAAAATTACACATTCAGATAGGTTTGAAAAACAGAAATTTAACCTAAAGCAGTCACCTTTGTTTTCTGCTTTCAGATAGAACTGTATGGAGTTTTGACCATGATGATTTCACTATGGAGATTATTACTGTCTCAAGTGTCATCTTTCCCAGCTATACTGTCCAGGAAAGGAATTTTTCATGCGTTAACATTGCAATGTCAGACTTCTGATTAGTTTATATTATTACTAATACCAGCTAATTAGTGTCAGATTATGCTGATTAGCTGATACAGTAACTTTATCCCCAGAAGACTCCACTTCTAGAAGTAGCACTAATAAAACTAACAAAAACAGTTTGACAGGTTATATCAATTCAAGGTACTGACTGGGAGAGGGGGGTGTCAGAGAATTAAGGGAATAATATGAATTCTGGGAGAATACAGTTCTTTACTGAGCAGCTGCCGCAGAAGTAGAAAGCAAAGGAAAAGACACTCCTCGTACTTACCTGCTTTTCCAGTTAGAGCCACAAGAGACCTTTTCTGTACTAGCTTGTCAAACCCATGGACTGTTAAAAAGCTATAAAACTACATCACAATCCTACCATTCTGTATGTAAAGCTTAAAACTTTTTACGTGTAAACACATGTGGATGCACAAGATCACCTAATTTACTAGCCAAACAGATGAGCTGTTCTGTATTATTAACATACTATCCTAGACAGTTTAATGATGACGCCAAAATAAATGTGCCAACATCGCACATCCATTGACCTCTTCACCCTAAGTAATTAATTAACAAATGTCCCCTTGATTCACTGTGTGTTCCAGAGAAGGAAAGTGTATAATCATATTTCACAGACTATGCATGTGTTCTTACAATGTCGTTGAAAGAAAATGCAAAGGTATTTCCTCCTCTTCTACAGCCTGCTCTCAGAGGACACAGACACAAGCACAGTTCCTCTGTTTTGAGCAACACAATGACTACTTCACGCCTGTCTGAGGACCACTAATTCCATAAAGATTCCAGATATGATTCCAACCTCTGCCTGCACTAGGTTAGACCGCAGCACCCCTCAGCCAGAAGAACAGCACAGTCTGTGCTCTGACTGGGGAGCTCACCACCCTTCTAAAATCTCCTGCTTAGGCAATGCAAACCTGCAGGTATATAGCTCAGACTTCAGAGGCAATTACCTTTTAAAAAAACTTCACTAATATTTCAGATGGACTAGTCAAGAAACAGGAATTTATGTAACACCTCATTTCCTTTTGAGAGTGCTATGGTTTCAGCTGAGCTCATTTATTTAATTTTCAGGGTTCCAAACAAAGACAATTTCAAGTCATTTTCACATGAAGCATTAGGTTTATTTTAACATGAAGATGTCACTCTCTACCCTGCACAGCCAGCCAGCCGGAGGCTATCCCACACAGGCAATCCCAGCTCTGTACCACGGCAGTGTGCCAGTCCTTACACACTCATGTCTCTGGGCAGGCCAAGTCTGGCCTGAGTGTTAACAACAGACCCCAGCTGGGGCCCGTGACGGGCAATTACACAGCACACGTGGGCCCCATCCCACTTCTGCAGATCCATACAGCTGACCAGAAAAGAAATAATATCACGCTTTGTGGCCTGCAGCTTTCTGTATTTGCTTAAGATTACGGTCTTAATTAACACCTCTGGGTTGACCTCAGGTCAAAAGAGGTGTGCAAACTACTGTGACCAAACCTGTGTAGCTTAAGGAAACCACTTTACAATGCTGACCTCATACTAGACATGTTGCCATAACATGAGTGACTAGCAAATTGGACTGGGCAGGGGCTGATACGATTCTGCTACTTCAGAGCACTCCTCCCACACCAGACACGGCTGTCCCTGCGACAGAAGGGTCCACATGGTTTTCCTACCAGTTCTTCTGTACATTATTTTTTATGTTGTACTTGCTCTTCACTTACTGTATGAGATGCCCACCACTAGGAAAGTTTTTTTTTCCCCTGAGGAAGAGCTTTGCTCACTGCTCTCGTTTTATGCCTTTACACAGTGCCCACATTCAGCACCGTTGACTCAAGGAAGCAATTTGGTGCTAATTTGAGAGTACATGGGTAGAGCTTGTTTCAAATCTGTTTCACTTCCCTGGAAGCTGGTATCTGCAATGATGGGAAACATCTTATGTTTCTGGTTCTTCATTGCTTTTCTGATTTTTATTCAGACGGGCAGCCTTTTATGGTAGAGCAGTTTCAGAGGAAATCTAGAGACAAACACGCCCATAGGGATATAAACATAGCATCTTCTACAGACTACAGCCTTGTCATCACTGGATATGGGAACAACTGTGCCGAAGACTACACACGGGACTCCTCCTAAGTCTGAATTGTAAGGGCTAGGGGGAGGGACACACTCTCACTTTCAACACAAATGCTTTGCCTTTTCAAATTTGGTTCAATTAATTATTTAATAAAGGCTGGCTTCTGGTCTCAGTGGGCACCTTGGTAACCTGGGTTATGTGCTTGGGGGCACACATGCACTCTTTTCTGCCGACTTCACTCTGGCCTCTACAAGAACTTCCTGCTTGTTTCATGTAATCGCCACGTGGCACCAACTCATAAGCCCCTGTGCCCTGAGACACGGTGAGTATCTGTGACTCTTTCTGGCCTCCCTGTAAGTTCCCTCAGTCTTCTGCCTGGCACAGTAGAATTGTACCAGCTCTGTGCTATCATAGTCCTTTCCAGCCTTATAGGTACTGAAATTTGCCCCTAAAAATTGCTGCTAATTCAGTCTCTACCATGTGTTCCTCTCTTTGTTGTATACACATATATATTTGTGTGTGTGTGTATAGATAAGCTATACAAAAGCAAGCATATAAATATATTTATAAACTTTCATTTATAGAACACTCCTTTTCAGGCAGAACATACACTCTTTATTTTCTGGAAATAACTGCAAACATCTTTCAGGAGAGAGTCTCTACAAATTTCCACCATGTCATGGCTTCCCATCATAGGTATTCATACTCAAACACCTTCTCTGGATTCCTCATTTCTCACTGCTATTCTTAAAGCCCTACATTTCAGAGATCGTCTAGCTCTCAGGCTTTGTTTTTTCCTCAAATCCTCCTTCACCCATTCCCAGACTTATGATCCCTTCAAAGCTATGGATAGAACAATCTCCCTTCCTTTTTGCCAGGCAATACCCCTGTCCTCCTTCAAATCTGCTGAAAACTTACCTTTCACTCAGCTGTACTTCACTGTTTTCTTCTGTAGTATTCTTTCAGTCTTCCTAGTGTGAACCTTTCCTGTACGTCTTGCTTTTGTTTAATTTAGTGTTTAAACTCCTTAATGCAGCAAATTCATCTTTTCATTAATTTGTGAAGTGTCCTGTACCTTATGAAAGCACTTTAATAACAGTATTACAAGTAAGCACTGTATAGTACCTTTCTATTCCATTCAATTTATGACGATGCTTTCGGGACATTAAAAGTCCACCTCCCCAGGCAGCCTGGAAGAGATAGAAAAAAGAGAAGACTCATTGTTTTGGAAAAGCCTAACATATTTTAATTTACTTAGGATCTAGTAATAAATATTTTAATTCAAGACAAAACGTGTAAAAAAAAAAAAATCCTCTTTTGCCTGAAAAACAGCACTTCATTTAGTTACTTACATCTACATGGAGCCAGAGGTTATATTTTTCACATATATCTGCAATCTCCTGTATTGGATCAAAGGCTCCATATACTGTTGTGCCTGCAGTTGCATTTACAAAAAGAGGAATGTATCCCTATGATAAAAATAAAAATATTAAATACAAAATTGAACCTCTTTCAGAAAAAAAATATATGTGAAAATCATTTTAGAAATGTTGCTATCCCATTTTCTGGCCTAGAAATGTTTTTCTTTCCATGTGAAAGGTACGTATAAGCAACAGTAGAAACTAACAAATTGTATACATAGTAGGAACAAACTCTGGTTTTATTGTACTGTAACTTCACCAAATTAACTAGTCAGAAGGTAAAGAATATTATTTTGTCTCATCTCTTTCAGTGAGGAGATTCAAACATCCTAGTAGAAGACTAGCAATAATCAAGTAAAGTTGAGACTTTTACAGCAGTATAAAGGAAAATTAATGTGATTTGTAAGTTGTGATTTGAAGGCTTGAAGTTGTTCTTTTAGTCTTTATCTACTAATAAACAGAACAAAGCAGAACAAAGCAATCCAAAATAAAAGCAATAAATGTGGAACTATCAAAGTGAGTCAATTATGAATTAGATGAAATAAATGTGAACTTCAATTTCATAGACTGCTCAAATGTAAAGAAATAAAAAAATAATAATCGATTGCTCTAACTTTGGTGGGTTTATAGAAAATTAATGGATTTTTCATTGCATTGATTCAAGAAATAACAATGAATGCCTCAAAAAAATTAAACTTAGTGGCTATATTTACTAACCCTGCAGTCTCACACTTGAAATCTATGGGAATTTTTAGGACTTCAATAGAATTTTTGACGGGTTTGGATAAAAGTAGGTTTAGTTTCATGTTTTCATACTTTTTTCCATATATTTCCAAACAGAAAGTTATTTTTAAAAGTCATAAAATACAGATGTGGTTCAAGAGTTAAAAATACTTTGTTTTTAAACAGTAAATGAAACCTTAGCAAGACATATAGATAATTCCCTAAACAATACATGAATGTATAATTAAGCAGCTGAAAATATTATTGTAACATTTATATCATTATAGTCTTCTCTTTTAATGTTAACCCTCAGCCTTCAAAGGAAGAGGTAATTTTACTAAGCCAAGCATTTAAGCACTGATTTTTAAAACCACAAACCTTTTGTTTTGCTTCCAAAATTTTTGCCTCCAAATCAGCTGGTATTATTTTGCCTCTGTAATTATTGTAGAAACAGAAAGACAAAGAAAATTAAAGAGTGCATATGGAAATACTAGCTACAGTTGAAATAATTTAATAGGATTTTCTCAACAGGCCATTAGCAACTTGACACACTGTACTGAACCAGTCCTTAAGCACAATACAACAAATTTAACAGATGAACACATTTAATATATCAAAACTTTAGCATTCATCCTACCTTTCATTGCATTTTATCAAAATCACATTGTCTGTTCCAAATCCAAGTGCAGCTCCAGCTTTCTTTATTGAGTAGTGACTCTGCAGCAAAACATAGGCGCATTTAATGGAATGGTTGTTTAATGATTAAACATCTTCACAACATACATCAATAAATTAAGAATTAGCAGTGTATTAAAAGCTCACATGTTCTGAGGTAAAGAGAACCAGTTTAGGGACTGCAGCCATGCCTTTGGTTTTGACTTCAGGGAAATACTTGTAGCGTGCAGCCATTATGCTGTACATGTTGGAGATGGCTCCTCCTGTGAATGAATAATAAAATAGTGATAATGAGAAAAAATGCATATTAGACCAAAGACATACAAGTCTCATTTGCATTATGCAGTGGAAGCAGCAGTGAACTATGGAAAAATAAATCTCAGAAATGCATGGTCATGTGTCTAAACAGCAGAGGGACAGACCCTCTAGAAAGTCATACTGATAGAATTTCCTATCCGTCATCTCTTTCAATTGCTAACATTTTGTAACACATTCCTTAAAAGTTCAGCTTTCATTGTGCTGCTTTTGCATGACAACTTCTTGTTAGCAAGAAAAACAGGAAGTTATCAAATGGTCTGACACTGAAGAAATGTCGCACACTGGATGGATTTATCCCATCTCACTGTAGGTACAGAAGTAGATGCCTTAAAGGTAGATTTCTACAGCCAAGCTAGTTATTCTAAGCTTCCTCATAGTCAGTTAAGGGAAAGAGGAACTTTGCTGGCTATGATTCAGCTAATCTATTTTGACACTTACTTTTGAAGAATGTGAATTGAGGGAAAGCACCTATTTCTCTTAGTTTACTGCTAAAAAGAGCCCAGGACAATTAGCTCAGTTCTACAATGCAGACCTCAAGATTTAGTAAGATGAATCTCATCCATAAAGTCTAGGATAACTTCCTCCTCTAATATTTCTTCATCAACAAGAACACTGAGAAAGATCTGTATTTTTCCAGCAGATGGGACTGGAGACGAAGCAAGTGTGCATTCCTGCATTTTATGTGGGCTGTTGCAAAAGGAGGTGGAATTGTCCTTCATCCTCTGAAACAGGATGGTGTCCCCCCACGCCAAACCCAGAAATATGGAGTTCTGCTGGGCACCCATGTTGTCCACACGTGGGTCCAGGACCTCCACATGGTTTACCAGTCTTTTCAATCACTACTGACTGCCTTTATATCACGTTCATGGGAAGACACTTTGTCTTGGTCTTCATACTGGAATCATACTTGTGAATCCAGTCAGATTAAGTCCCAGATAATATGTCCCAGAAAGTGACAGGCAGTCACAGTCTTTTTCTGATTGTGAGCCCAAATCCTCACTGACTACCAAAGAAGTCAGTACATGATTCTCAAGAGCTATTGGTCAGCAGGAACTGTGGTTGCTCAGCACCTCCAGAAATTAAGTGCAAAAAAAAGGCTGTTTAAATGCCTAACTATATACCAGAGCTTGTAGCCAAGTTTTAAAATGTTGACCAGCCATGTTACATAGCCACACTGAAAGATAATTCCCCCCCCCCAACTTTTGTGTTTAAACAAAGCATTCCTACTTCTAAATATCTGATGCATTGTTTTGTGTTGCAGATATCGTGGGCATTCAGACACAGCTTATATATATTTTAACTTTTGAAGTTCTAGTCAAACCACCAAAACAGAAAGAAAAAACTCACCAGGTGAGAATATTCCATCACCATCTTTATTTGACCATCCAATAATCTCTCTCATCTTTCGAAGTGTTATTTGTTCCATGAGAACAAAAACAGGGGCAATTTCGTAGGTAAACCTGCATGGATAAAGCAAAAAAGCCCACCAAACAAAATCAAATACAGATTCTAAAAACACACAACAAATTCCCAGTCTATGATTCTTTGTGAAAATGCTTAAGATTCCTAAAAGTTTTTCTATAAATTGAGGTTCTGATATTGCAACCTTTACCCAAACAAAAATCCTCAGGAACACAATACTGGAAATATTGGTCACTAAAAACTGCAGTATTATCTCTTTTGCAACTTTTTACATAACCAACATAAGACCTAATGCTCACCATCATAGCACTGCTGACTGCTGTACAAGATTGTACTGTAAAACATTTGTTTCCCAAAGTGCCAGTTCCACACTTGTGGAGTAAGACATTGCCAAATCCTTATGAAAACAGTGAACTTCACTGAGCTAAACACAACCATAATTAGAAGTATTGAGCTAGGGCTTCAAAGTCTAAATACAATTAATTATGTGGATTTATTCTGTTGATGATCTCCAAGGACAACTTATTTCTACAATACCATGCGATCAATAACTGTCAAGAGTAATTATAAATGATGATTTTCTAATTACCAAAAACAAGTCAGCAGTCAACTATTGTATCCACTTCATGAGGGCAAAAAACATTGCATAGTCTGGTATGCCCTGATGTCACAGACAGATATGTGGATGGAAAGTGACAGCCATACAACCATTTATGATGATTAAGGTACATGGATAAATTGCTACTGCTGTAAACAAACTCTGCTTGCTGTGTATGTCAAAAAGTTAAAAAAAAAAAAAAAGTAAAAAAGGAGGGGGGAAATGGAGGCAGAGAGAAACTAACCAATCAACCTGTGATTTCCAAAGGAATCTACAAGAATATGACACCCTGACACTCTGATCTGACTCATGTCTTCCACTTGAATAATTTCACCAAAACATGTGTTGTCTCTCTAATACCAAAATGACATTTTGAGAATGGCAAACTTTAAGAAGACATGATATGAAGAAGCGAATGTGTGTCTGAAAAGCTTTTATTTACAGCTACACTGGTTAGTTAAAACACTAATTTTTTTTCTTCAATCCTTATGTGTCCTTAGTCCACCACTACTATTTTTAGAACATTCCTTTAAGATTAAACAGCATTTGTAATTTAATTGTTGTAATTACTATTTTCAGAACCCAAAATACTGCTTATTTTGCTTTTATTATAATTAGAACTGTCAGAGACAGACAGTTGAACACCGATCTGAAGTTTGGGTGCTGCCAATATTTAGAGAGACACAAAATTAATAAATCAGTTGGTGTCTGCTAACAGTGTTTTGTTTTTAAGCACTGCAAGTCTAGGATATATTCCAATCTTTACTTAGGCAGAATAACCAACTGAAGTCAACAGGAACTTGGTGGTGTACAAGATCACTGTAGCCTAATACAAGATACATTTAAGTCAATGTGATTTTTTTTCCACCAGTTTAAACACATCTTGATTTTTGTCCTGAGACCTTGGACACTAATCCCTACATACTTCCCAGAAGACTTAAAGGCTTGTACAAAAAAAAATATATATAATGTTAAGCAAGTTTTCTGTGTATAGAATATCAAGTGTTCACAAGGGGAATTTTGAATATACTTAAACCCAAGTAAAATACTTATTTTATTACGTAATTATTTTCTGACTCTCCAAAGACTGACAAAGAAATAAAAGAAGATTGCAGACAATTATAAAGTATAAGGCCAATGCAGCTATATTAGATGATGGCTATTATTTTAAAAATCACATCTCGCTAAAGTTCACTCCAACCTATTTGTTTTAAACTTAAATGATTTTGAAAAATTCAGTTAAACGCAGAAAATGTGTTTGGCTTGGAAGGACCTGTCCAACTTTACAACCAATCTCCTGACAAAAAATGCTGATTAGATTTTTCGTACAGTTACAGTATTTACAGGTATTTCTATGAATTAGCTAAAACAGTCACAAGTCTCAGCTCTTTACTAACAGAATAAATGAATGAGGTTTTTGGTAGTGGCCAGTGCTGCCTTAATTCTGCTCTCACCTAAAGGCCAAATCATTTTATCAGGCCAAATCATTCTAGCTACCTGTTCTCCTGTTTGCCAGTACATAAAAAGCATTCTGAGAATAAACATAAAGCATTTTACACCATTTTTCTATGTTACATTTTCATAACTATAAATGCATAATAGTCAAAATACCAATACTATTCTCTTGTCTTGGCTAACAGTGGGCATAAAGAGAACTTCCAGATAATATTATTGCTTTCTAACCTCAGCTGGCTGCTGCATGGTGAGTGAATGCCCTGTAGTACAGATCCCTAGAGCTGGGTGAATAACGGCAACTTCTGAAATTTCCACCCTGAAGGTCTTATGGTTAGTGATCAAGCTATGAATAGCACATTGATACATTATTTCCAAGTCAATGTGGGAAGCTTACTATGTTTAATTTAATATGTTAACTTCAGAGTGACATTTAAGTAGTATTTCCTAATGACAATTTAAAATTTTAAGAGAGTACAGGTGTTTTGATTACTCAAAACTCATCTGTGAAAGAAAACACATTTTTTAATTGTTTGCAAATATTTTAAGTATTGTTTATAGGTAGAAAAGAAAAAATGGCAAATGGAAAACATTCCCTACCATAATCCAGTGTTACTGTCGCTTGTGTGTTACATGCTTGTGCAGCTGAAATAGGTTAGAACAGTTTCTAGGTAAAGGTCAGAACCTGCTCTTCTGTGCTGGAACACTGCTCAACACAAATAATATGTTCCCTAGAGCTGACAGAGACGATTTGGCTATTTTTAATAACCTTCTCTGTCAGTTCTTTGAATGATATTTTACAAACACCTTGCTTTAACCTTACTTGCAATTACTGTGTTATTTGAAAGCATATCATGTTGACCTTGGTTTGCTGAAAAAAAGAGAACAATGCATTATTTTGAATTTGCTAAACCTCATACAAGCAAATAGATACTCAATTTTCATTCTTGCAGAGTATTTTCAAGCTATGTTCTTGTTTAAAGCATAAATGGATCAGAAACTAGCTTTATAGAAATAGCTATTTAACAATTTACTTTTAAAACCACCAAAGGAAAAAGCAACCTCATTTCAAAAAAAAAAAAACAAAAAACTTACTCTTTCAGAAGTGAATAAGTGAGTGCGATGTTCTTAATAATGATGGCAATATTTCATAATACTATCACAGTCTGCCAGAGAGCTGAATTCTATTATGTCCAATCAGATTTGTGCAATTTCACTGATTACAAAAGGGTAACTAAGCTAGGATAACTTAGTTGGTCAAAGGAAAAGGGGCTTGCAAAAAGTGACAGTCTCTGAAGTATGTGTTTGTCACAGAGGAACAATATTTAAGCAAAGTTTTCCTTTAGAAATGTAATCAGGTTTGTTTTCAGTTTTAATTGTGGTATAAAGAAAAAAGAAAGCACTTTGCAATACTTGTTTTATGATTAAAATATATGTTGCTGGGTTTTCTTCCCAATCAGCTTTTAAATCTGAATGTCTCACACCAATTTTTAGCAAACAGAGAACTAATTGAGAAGATGATTATTACAAAGAGCCGGCTGGTTTTGGCTGGAGCACCTTATGTATTTTTCTTTATTGCTAATGTCACAAAACAAGCACAGCTCATAATCCACATAGAGCTGCTAGTAATCAGCTATACTTAATGAACCATATAGTCATGGATAGGCCAGTGAAAATATTGTTCATTTTCCAATCTGCAGATATATTTCCTGCGTTCTGCCAATTAGCAGCAAACTACCCAAAACAGAGGTAGCTTTAGAGTTAAAACACATCCAATACAGGACTAAACCAGAGCAGCCTGTTACCTGCCAAGTATTTGGTCTCCCATCACATTTTTGAGCATATACAAATCCACATATAAATAAAAACTGGCTAGAAGTTTTTTGGTTTGGTGGGGTTTTTTTCATTAATTACCCTCTTTGTTGCATGTATTCAACATAATACCTTACGTTTACATCTAGCTTTCACTAATTTTGAGGTCAAGAAAAATTAGGAAAAGTTTGCTCGCTGATGTGTTCTAGATGTAAAATTTTACTTTTTTTATACTTCCATTTATTTATTTACACACAACTTTGATAAATCTTAGACTAACTCCATTATTATCAAATTAATTTTTAATGTTACATTTTTAATCATTTGGAAGCCATCCAGAAGCCACTTCTTTACCAGCACACGAACAGGAGAAGGTGGTGCCCCAAGCCTACTACCTCTGAAGTCAACAGGAAAAGAGACAATAAATTTGTATGTATTTTGTATGTTAGTGTTAATATATGGATAGCTGCAGAATTACTCAGTCTAGGGACAAAGCTTAAAAAACAAAATCAGAAAGAGATAAAGAAGATTGGTCCAAGAGAAGAAAAATAATTTCATGTTATTATATTAGACTCATCATGTTTTACTTACCATGTGCTCTGGGATATTTGCATTTCTATTTATCAGAAACGTAAAACTGTTCAGCTTTATATAACTGTTTTCACCATATTACTGCCACATTAAGAAAAATATAAGACGCTTTTATTGAAGATGCAGCAATCATCATTTAAAGAAGAAAATTATACACGCCTGTGACAATACACGTCTACCATGATAGATGGCAGCCCCTGCAAGCACCAGTCACAGACGCTGACAAGGAGACGCTGCTTACATGTTTGTATTAGCGGTTGATGTCAGCCACTCCCCAGCCAAACCAATAATGTCCAGTCCTGTGGACAGCTGATTGAAAAACCGAGGATGACCTGGAAAGAGAATTGAGAGCAACTTAGAACAACTCCACCGGTATCTCTCGGGTTTCAATTTTAAACCGCCCAACTCTCTTGACACAAGCGATGGTTTTGCACTCATAACACACTTGCAGAGGTGGTTCCCAAGCAAGTCCTCCTTATGGGGAGACCGTTAACCAACATTCACGGATGCTTCGTCACAAGCTTGAAAAACCGCTTTGGAGGGAACTCCCGTATGGTGTATCATTAGCGTTTAAATTACAAGAGAGAACCTCAGAGCCGACTGAGCCCGTAAAACACCTCCGGAACCTGTGCAAGGGCTCGGAGTAGCCCATCTCCAGAGCCGCCCCCCGACCTCCGCCACGCTGTGAACTCGGGGGGAAAGGGGGAGCAGGAATACTTGAACACTTGGCAGTAACAGCCTGCAGGTGCTGGGGCCATTTGCATCTGAATGGAGAAAGAGGGGAAGGCTGATCCGCTTGTAACGAGGCTGTAGGGGCGAGGGAGGGGGGGGCGAGGAGCCAGTCAGTCGCTCGCTGAGCCGCACGGCCGCGGGAGCGGCGTCTGGCGGGGTCTCGGCGGGAAACGTCCCGGTGCGGCGGGGCGCCGAGAGCCCCCCAAGAGCCCCTGGGCACGGGCGTTGTCCCCACGTGGTTTAAAAGCTAGGATTCACCTCATCAACAAAGGCTTTGCTGTCAAACCCACGTCAGTCATATTCCTGTATTTCAGCCGAAGTCGCCTTAACAACTTTTGTAAGCGCTAAGCCCGACTATTGGGGGCCCGCTTTTCTAGCATGAAGTGATGACATTCCTAACAAATGATGACGGACTTTGAGAGGAGGCGGAAGGTGTCATGATTTAGCCCTTATCTCTGCTCTCTTGGGAAAGGACACGCAGATAACACACTGGGGACAGCCCAGCCCGAGATGGGGCGTTCGGCGCTCGACGCCCGGAGGGACCCTGTCACGTCGCATTTGGCTCAACACTGGGAACATCAGCATCTTTTGACATAAAGAAATAAATGCGGTTCTGCTCCGAGCGATGTCAGCGGGAACCTTTTGGAGGCGCGAGCCCGCCGGCGCTGCCACGTCTCGGCACATCCTGAAGAGGAGGCTGCCGGGGAAACCGGGGGAACACGGAGGCGAAGCGGCCGGGCTGCTCCCGCCCCGGGAAGGCAAGCGGCTCCGGCCTAAAGCCCAGAAACACCACCGCGGCTTATCTATTTGCTTTGCGCATCAGCACTTCTCTCCCTTGCCATGACACACGGTTTGGGAGGTTATTTTAAGGGACATTTCGCTGACCTCCCAAAGCTGTCAGCGAGCCTGCGGTGTCCTGAGGCTGGGCTGCAGATTCAGCCCCGCTGGCTTTAGAGGGAGAGAGAACGTGAGCCCTTGGGGCCTGGGAAGGCAGGGCCTGTGTCCTGGGGTCGTCACACGGTCCGAGCAGCTCTTCTTCAAAGCTGCACCAGGTACTGCTTTGAACAGAGCTTGCGTCCGATCGGATACCTGCGCCTCAGCTCCCGGGGACGGGTCCTACCGGTCCCGCAAAAGCTCCAGGGGAGGGCGGGGTGAGGGGAAGAGCTTGCCCGACATCCCGGCGCAATGGATAGCGGAGTAACGGTGCGAGCACACAGGCCGCAGGGAGTCTGGCTTTGCTGCTGGCCACCTGTTCAACAACCCACGGGTTTGGGAGTGAGATACGCTCCCCTTTGATTAAGGACACAAAATCAAAATACGCCCCTGACACTCTTGAATAAATCAAACCACCACGTAAAAGGGAAAAGACAGGAAGCTAACCGCCACATTTGTTGTCAAGATTCTGTTCCTTGAATGCACTGCGTTGGGTTTTCACAGCTGCATAACTAAAGAGCGTAGGAGGCAGCCCCCCGTGCTTCAGGAGCCATCGCTCGGACAAAAGCCTCCCTCCGCCAGCTCCCGCCCGCCGCCCCGCCATGGCAGCACCGCTCCCCTGCCCTGCCCCGAGGGCTGCTCGCCGGGCGGAGCTCAGCAGCCCTGAATGAAACGCTGGAGCAGGACTGCGGAGGTGAGACACGGTCCCCGCACCGTTACCACTCCAGTTCCTGACCTGCTTGGGTACGTACAGCAGTCAGGGCTCGTTGCCAGCCCAGCTTTCTGCTGATACAGATGTAAAACGTTCCAGGCCAAACAGCCCGGAAGAGCACAGACTTCGCTCTAGAGCCTGGCTACAGCTCACCCAGTGAAAGAAGTGATCATAAACGGGCATTTCTGTGTGATTCAACGACCTGGACAGGCGGGGCTCCTGGGTAATGGGCTGAAATCCACAGGGTTCCTTTATTGATGATTCCTGGGATTTCAGTCTCTTTTTCATTAAACGTCTGGTGAACATAAAGAAGAAAAACTGCAAATTCAGTGTCATTTATGCCCTCATTTACCTAATGATATTGCTCCCCGGAGATACAGACAGCTCGCATTTCATCAAGTGAAAGAGATTACGTCTTAAAAACTTGTTTCTGGGCTCTGCAAACAGCACCGAGCCCTGCCCGCTGGGGACGGATGGAGCATCAATAACTTAAGTTTCTGAGCAGAGACATTTCCAGTGCCTGCAGACAGCCCTGGAGCTGACCCTCCAGGGAGGCAGAGTCGAGGGCATGGAGAGGGTGTGGGCTTACCTCCATGGGCTCAAGCCCACTCCCTTTACCTTGGGCCTGAGAAAAGCCCCAGGAGGGACTCTCCAGAGTAGTGTGCGAGAACCTACCTGTCCTCACTCCGTACTTCAGCGTGTCCCGGCAGTCCACCAGGATCTGCTCCAGGGACTCGGGGTTGTCCGAGAGCTCCAGGTTGAAGCCCTCCATGCCCTCCAGGAGCTGGTGCGGGTGGTGGAAGTCCAGCACTTTGGTGGATCTGTCAAACGTCTTCCTCACGTAGTTGAGGAGGATGTCCACGACCTCCAGCAAGAACTGCATGGTCTGCTCCTCGCCATTCTTGGCGGGCAGCAAATCTGCGGGACAAACCAGCTGTCAGTGCTTGCTTTGGGAGCCAGAGGTGGAGATTGAACCTGCCGCTGCCCCTGGGGCTCCCGGCCCTTCTTGCCTGGTGGGGAAGGGCGAGCCCAGATCCCACACGGGAACAGCGGGGGCACCTGTGAGGCACCCCGGCCAAAAGCATGCCCTGCAACCCTAATGCTGTGCAGTGTGGGGCACTCACCTCCCAGGGGCCAAGAGCAACCCAAACCCACACCTGCCCTTCTACTGCAAGACTTCCTCCCCCCAGGCCCGCAAAAGGAGTGATTTCCCTTCCCCACCCTCTTTGTCAATGGCCTCGTACCAGCAATCACAGACCGTTTCATTGCTATTTTACGGAGGAGGACATAAAATATAAAATTACTCTCCTCCCAGAGGCTGGATCTGGAGTGACCCTGGAAGATTCTCTGGAGCTGAGCTGCAGAGGATCAGCCCAAAGTACATAAAATTGCATTTCAGGAAACTTG
Organism: Harpia harpyja; assembly: GCF_026419915.1. Taxonomy (NCBI): domain Eukaryota; kingdom Metazoa; phylum Chordata; class Aves; order Accipitriformes; family Accipitridae; genus Harpia; species Harpia harpyja. Next base: position 34,602,659 of record NC_068946.1, read on the forward strand.
TACACATCGCCATTGCAGCTCTCAGCAAACACACACACACAGAGCTTCCTTCAAAAACAACCAAGCAAAAGCACGGTCTAAACGTGGCTGCACTTCCAAGGAAGGCGAGGGCAGACTACTAAGGGCCGTGCCTGAGCTGGAGCAAGCGGAAGCTGTAAAGAGCGTTTACCTCTGGCATACAAATTGGAGAAGTCTGTCTCAGTGCGCCGGAACCTGGATTCCTTCTCGCTGTTCTCACATGCCAGCAGGCTCTTGGAGGACTGCCTTTCCTTCAGGGAGCTGACGATCCGGCCCTTGTCTTCTAGGCTGTTGGTCCTTTGCAGGAACCCTACATTGTTATTGCAAGGTGCACAGGTCAGAGTTTTCTCACTTCCCAACATGTTTAGAAATATCTAAAGCAGCTCTCTAGACAACAGTTCAAAGTGGTGCTGGCCCTGGATCTGACTAATGAGGTCAGGAATAAGAGTATTTATGGGGATTATTTGCCTCCAGGAGGGAAAGCTCAAAATGCCATCAAATGCAAAAACGCAGCCATGCAAAAAACAAATTTTCGTCATTTAGTGCAGTGGTAAATTCTTATTAAGTCGATCAGACAGATTCCACTTCAGTAATCAGCCACTGGAAGAGAGTTCAGGATGAGTCAATGCTATTTCAGCCTGCAGGCGAAGTTTATGGACCTAGCAGACAGGGGCAATGATGTATGATTAAAATCAGGGCCACTTTCAGTTCTCCTCGTGGTGCTGTCACGCACAAAAGGCATGAGAACAAGCAGCCATTCTGGAGCAGCCGTCCTGAGAGCACCAGAGCTCTAAGGACACCGGTAGCACTCATCAACCCCACCTTCCTGTTACCAGTACGTACCAGCACGTGTCCAGGAGACGCGGATTTTCCACATGAAAAGATGTCTTTGATACTAACACTAACCATCCCCGAGCTCTCCAGGAGCTCCGCTCTCACCGGAGACGCAGCCCTGGTGCCCAGGACCCGATCGCAACTGCCATGGTTAGGTGCAACGGCAGCAACATACCCCCTCACCCCAAGAATTACGGCGGTGGGCGCCACGCAGGGCCCGTGGCGAGTAACGAGACCCGTCTGCTTTAACAAGGCAGGAAGAACAATTAATTTTCAGGATTTGATCCGTTAAACCCATGCCCGCTAAAACACGCACAGTGTTGGGCTCTTCGGGATTTTGCCCTCCCAGGCTGCAGCGATCGTGCCTCTACGTCTGGAGCAGTGCCGGCCTCCTTTTTTCTTTCTTTTCTTTTAAAACAAGCAGGAATTGAAACCAACGCTCGTCGCGGCTGTGGATATCCGTCGGAGAGGAGGACTTCGCAGGGAGGAAAACCAGCGCCGTAACTTCGCGCACCCCCGTCCCCCGACGCCGCTCCTCTCCAGCGCCCTCCGCTTTCCGGCCATGTGCCCCCCCCCCCCCTCCGGAGCCCCGACGGCGAACCGGCACTGCGGGCTCCTCCCGCCGGGCGCCCGCCGCCGGCCCGCCCGGCCCCCCTGCAGCTTGGGCAGGCCCCCGGGGGCTGCATCTCCGTGCGGAGAAAAGGGAGCGACACTGAGCCGCTGGGCGAATGGCTCCCGGCACGGTACCTGTGCCTCGGACCCTGCTGTCAGCTTGGGAGTCCCGTAAGAGCTGCCGAAAACGGAGCCCCCCGCCGGCAGCCCCTTCTGCGTCAGTCGGGCACACGAACGCCTCTCCAGGAGGGCTGTTCGCAGGCAGGTTTGTCAAGCCCATCCTTTCAGTGAACACTTGACGTTTTGCCTTTTAATAAATATTGCTCTTCTACTAATTAGTTTCTTTCTATGATGCTTTTAGGAATACGAGTTACGCGAGAAAAAAAAGACTGTTTAAGGGAAACTCTCTTCGTGCGTAAGTTAAGAGTAGCCGTCCAGGATCGATGACTTGTTTGTCTGTTTGCTTTGGCTTTTTTTAGTTTTGTTGTTACTGCTTTTAACGGTCCTGCAACAGCTAGTGCTGCTCGCCTGCTCATTAGGTGGAGCAGCTGATACCGAAGCAGGTGCAGTCTAGACTGAATTCCGGACCGATCCTCTTTCCCCAGGTCCTGCGGCTTCACGCTGCTTCATTTCTCCACTTGTCTTTCTTCTAGGCTCTCGGTGGTGATGCTCAGTGGAAAGAATTACGTGAGAAGAGACGCCTGCAAGAACAGCCGCGCTCCCCGCCGCACAACTGGCGCTCTTCTCGGCGTGCGGGCACGCGTCCCTCGGCGGCTCCGCTGGGAGAGGAGGGGGCAGCGCTTCAGTGACCGAGAAAGGCTGCAGCTGCCGCCAGTTCGGCCCGCATCGGGCTCAGAGAGGCCGGCGCTTCGCCGAAGGGTCTGGCCTAACCAGAGCCGCGCCAGGGAGGCGGTGGCGGCAGCGGCAGCGGCAGCGCGCCGGGGGCGCGGAGCTCACCCCCGTCCAAACGACTTCGCGGCGGTTCTTGCCCGCGGAGGCTCCCCGGCCCCCTCACCGCGTCCCAAAGCCGGCGGCAGCGGGGGGCTCGGAGCGGCCTCGCACGGGGCCTGTCAGCGTGCGCCGCGTGGGGCCCGCGGGGCCGCGCGTGGGGCGGCTCGAGGGCGGAGACGAAAGGGGGGAAAAAAAAAAAAAAAAGCCTGAAGGGAGGAACTTGCTGCCGCCCGGCATCAGCTCGTTCGGCTGCAGACAACGTGTCGTTCGCCCAGGTCTCTCGGCCACGGCAGTATCCCACGGGCCTGGAGGGTCCGGGACATGGGGGAGCCCCGCGCTTTGGGGCCGCCGGACCCTCTTGTTCCCCGAGCTCCTCCCCCGGGGGGGGGGGGGATGCTCCCCGGCGCCCACCCGCGCCCCGGGCTGAAGGGCAGCGCGGCAGCTTGCCCTCGAGGGCTCCCTCGCCGCCCGGGGGAAGCGGGTGACTGCAGCGAGCCTGTCGCCCGTATCCTGTGGGAGAAACGAGGTCGGTGTAGGAGAGATCCAGCAAGTAGCAGCGTATGAAATAGCGTCCGCGCTGCTTCTGTAGCAGCGGAGAGCGCAGCCTTTCCCAGCAGCAGCCGCTACCTGCCGTAGGTGCTCCACTGAGATGTGTTTTCATCGATGCGCTTTAAGAGACCGGGTTTTTAAAAACCGAGCGAGACCAGACTGGCGAGGGAGCGCCTCGGTCCCCGACGTGCCCACAAATCCGGCGCGATTTCACATCAGGCCCCGCACAAGGCAGGCGTGTGAACACCCTCGGCCTCGCCGCCCTGCGGGGAGCTCAGCTTCCGAGGCAGGGACAGACCCGCCGGGTCCCGGCCCGTGCCGTGGCCGCCGATCGATGCACGTCGGTGGCGGCTGCAGGAGATCCGCGGCCGGGGAGGGGTTCAGCACCGCCTGCGTGACTTGGCAGCATAAATCCCACTGACTCCGGAGACGAGCCGAGTTGCTAACTTAGGTGGCTGCTTTTGAAATCCCACTCTCCTGCGTTGCTCGCCGGGCTGGGAATCATCAGCTGGCCGGGGCCAACCAGCTGAAGACGCACCTGGGCAGTTTTACTCCGTCGAGTATTTCCACCGATGCCAAGTAAACGTTAGCAGGATCGGTCCCAGCAGCAATAATAATTGCCGAGGTGGGAGTGAAAGGTGTAGCACGCAACTCCAGACACAGGGGAAAATCTGCCTATGCTTTGCCCGCCGTGACAGTTCATTAAACCGCTTTAAAATATGTTCTCTTTTTGTAAGTGGATGTGTGCAGAGACGAAGAGCGTGGGGGTGTGGCAGCGGCAGGGCGCTTTTAAGGCGGTGGCTTTCAACCAGAAAGAAAAGGAGTTAATCCTTAAATCGGTCAGTTGTTTGAGAAGAAATGACATACGTCTTGGATATGTAATTACTGAAAATGTCAAACACACAATATACAACACAGGTGGAAGAACCGACTAATTGTTCAAGACCTGCCTTTTCTCTGAGCTCAACCCTTATTTAAAGTTTGCATTCAAAAATAATCGATTTCTGTGTGATACACACAGAGAGAACAATTCCGAGACGCCTGGTTTACTATAGCTTTGTGACTGCACGATATTTAAGGTCCGGAATGAAGTCTTGTGAAAGGTAAGGACGAGGGGATATCATCTGTAATAGTCAAACGTCGACTTGTTTAGCATGTTTAATTAGGATTCTTGGCAACCTTAATACTTCACTCTACACCAAAGGCAACCTTCCCTCTCTTTGTGAAGGTGTTAGATTCAAGTGGGAGGGCTCATACAAGCAAAAACAATGGTCGCGATCGAATCCGATTATGCCAAATCACCGTCACTATTCGGGGTATATTTTTCGTGCAAACCAGAAGAGAGTCAAAAAAGGAAAGCGGAGCACCAAACCCGACCCCAAAAATACAGCAGCCCTGCTTGTTTTGAACTCCCTTCACAAAGCCTCTACTACACTCTCTTTTGCCTTTCTCAAATCCAAAATGGTGGGATATTTCATTCTCAGTGTATTTGATCTCATTGAGAGAAGCTGCGATGTCCCTCTGTAACCCCGGTAGTCTAGCAACACGAAACAAGCCTAACGGTGCGTTACTTTATCAGTTCTGCTTGCCGGGCTAAATTAAAATGATGATGAAAAAGCCCATCGCTCCAGCCACTGAAGGGACTGGTAGGGAAACGGTCCATTAAACCCAGATCAGGAGCTATTTATAGAACTAAGCGACTACTCGTTAATGTCGCCTGCGGGTACCAATGAAATCTCGAATAGGCACATGGCTAAACATTCACTCCCCTATTCTTTTCCAGTCCAAACTTCCAGCTAAAAAAACGTTTAGCAAATGAGCTTCGACTCGGGCAAGTAGGGCAAGAGGTTTAAATATACCCTTGCTTTGAAAAAAGGCCCGTTTCCCCCTCGAAATAATTCCCCATCCCCCCAAAAAGAGGTAGCTGGGGAAAATGGGAAATAATTTCTATTCATAAGGGGCACGGGCTAAGGCGAACGATTCTCCCCATCAGAAAATGAAGATTTGACTGTTTGTCTCCGAAAGCGAAGGCGCTACTGAGAAATCTGGAGAAGACAGCTTGTTATCTGCAAATGAATCTCTTGCTATAACGTTGCGATCTGATTGTGCATTTGTTTCCCTTCCTGCATTTCATGTGCCTGCGCGCTGACTGGCTGCCAGCGCTATCTTACCAGCACAGCAAGCTGACGAATTGCTCTTTAATAAGGCTCTCGTTAATCTTTTTCCCCCAGGAGATCCGTATTTTCTAGTCAGATAAGGCTGAAAAATTTCAGACGGTGAGAGGCGGCCAACCCCCCCCCGTTCGTTCCTCGCCGCCGGCTTCCCCGGCGGGCCCTGCGCTCCCCCCGCCTGGGGCGGCCGGCGCCCGCACACCGCCGTTTATCGCAGGAGGGGCGGCGGGGCCCGCGGCCGTCCCTCCCGCGGCGGACAAGGCCTCGGCCAACGCAAAGCCAAGGCGGGGGGGGGGGGGGGGGGAGCGCACGGCGGCCGGTGGCCGGTGTCAGCTCCGGGGCCGGGGCCGCGGAGCGGAGCCGCCGTGCGGCCGGCAGGGGGCGGCAGGGGCCGTCGCCCGGGGCCGGGGGCCATGGGCCGGCGCGGCCCCCGGCGGTGGTGGCGGCCCGCCGCGGGACGGCCCCGGGCGCCAGCGGAGGCAGGGCGCGTCGCCAAGCGTGGGTGTGTGGGGTGCCGTACGGCGAGACACGGGTGGACTTACCGCATATCTTCAGCCCGATCTTCCTGGTGCACCCGTGAGCCACGCCGCACCACGAGTCGTACGCTGGAAGAGAGGACAGAGTCGTTCCCCTGGGGCAGCGGGCCTGCCCGGCCGCCGTGCCCGCCCTCCCGGCCCCCTGCACAGCCCCCCGCGGTCCCCTCGCCGGGAGAGACGGCAGCTTGCCGAGCCCGGCGGCGCCGGAGCGTGCCGGGCGCGGGGCAGCTGAGCCTCGGGTGACAGCGAGGTGACACGCTGGCCCGCCGAGAGGAGAGGGAAAGGCACCCGGGACCCGAACATCTAATAACTTACTGGCGGGGCTCCAGGGAAGTGGCAGCTTAAAATAAAGTGGCGTGAAATGGGGTCACAAAAGAGTTCAGGAATTAATTGGGTGAAAAATAGTAGTTGACTAGATGATCGGGCTTGCATTGCCGAGCCTCGGCCGCACTGACGAGCCGCCGACGGCCGCACTAGGGACGCTCCCGGCCCTGCCCCTGCCCCGGAACACCCCTGGGCCCCCGGCTCGGCTCAGCCCGGCCCGGCCCACTATATGGCGGCCCAGGGGCCAGCGGCCCTTCGCCCGCCGGCCCTGCACGCCCGAAGAAACGCCGCCGGGAGGCTCCCGAGCGGGGGCTGCGCCGGGGGCGCGACCGCACCGACGGAGGGGACGGGCTCCTTCCCAGCCCCCGAGAGCGGCGGCCCGGCCGCGCCCCGGTTGGCCCCAGCTGAGCCCGGGGGAAGAGGGGAGCGACGCCCGGGGCTGAAGTGGAGAGGGCGCCGGCTTCGGTCCAGGGCGCCGCCGAGCCTCTCCGGCCCCTGGCCCGCGGCTCCCGGGCAGCCGCAGGGCCGGCCGCGGCGGACCCTAGGGGGCGACCGGGGGGGGGCGCTGACGGGGCCCCGGCCCCGAGGAGGCGCTGGGGCGTGAGGGGAGAAGGCGGCAGCGGGGCTGGGACGGGGGCGGCTCACCTGGGCGGGGAGGGCGGCGGCAGGGCCCCCGGGGAGGGAGAAGCGGGGGAAGCGCCCCGGCGCTGCCGGCCGGGCGGAGGAGCCCGCTGGGCAGGGGAGCTGCCCGTGCGGGCGGGCGGGGACCCCCGGGCGGGCAGGGCCGGGTGCTGTTGCTGCTGCTGCTGCTGTCAGAGGTTATCTCAGTTTTAGCCGCGTTGCCAGTTAATTCGATTTCTGCGTGTGACACCTCAGCCGAAGGCGGCAGTGCCTGTCACCCCCGCCTGGAACAAGACCCGGTGCCGCGGTTCGCCCCCTCCCCCGTTCCTTCCAGTTGGAGAATAATGACAATAATGACTCCGATGCTCGTGCCTCGTAGCCCTTTCAGGGTAAAAGCTATTCCCCGCTTTGCTGTGCCTGACAGCCTTTCATCTCTTACTGTTGCCCGCTCTTTGTCTCCGATGCTTTATAGCATCGAGCCTCTTTTTTATTTATTTTCAGTAGGCGACGGTCTGAATTGCCTGGCAGTGCTATAAACTGATTCTCTATCCACCTGCAGCAGCCTCTGCTTCCCACTCACACCTCAATAACTCAAGGCGAATTCAGGGCAATTAGGAATACAAGGCTTTGAAAAGCTACAATTAGCATCCAAATTTCGCTTGATTACAGGCTTCAGCGCAGGCTGAAAGGAAGCTACAGCATTAGCATTTATAAAATGTAAAGGGGGGGGACGACACCCGCTTTAAGCCAGTGGTGTAACTTTGCCCTTCAACTGATTCATTTTCTCCACACCCCTTACAACATCCCGATTTTTTGGCCATCTGGGCGTTCAGTTTATTGTCTAAATCCCTCCAGTGTGGCTGTAAGATAAAGGCAGCGCTGGCCGCTGAGGTGGGCTTTTCCTCCCAGCGTTTCATTCGCCACGGTCCAACCTCTCCCGCTCCCACCAGGAAGATGGTTTCTTTGTGTAGAGCACTTTCCGCACCTTGCTTAACGGCGCGGAACAGTGCTTCACCGATTTATCGTTTCGTTTCGAAACCGGTCTTTCCAAGCCTAGGTGGAGAAAGCCTCCGAAACACTTTAAACGAGGAAAATATTAAAACCTACTTGTGGGTCGTAAATTAGTTGGGGTGGGGTCCGGAGCGTCGTTGGAGGACGAGGGAGCTGAGGAAGCCATCCTTTCAGAAAAGCCCCGGGTTTTCTGCGATATTCCTCAGAGGGGTGGGCAGCAAGGAATTTGCTGGAAGGAAGAAAAGGCGGTTTTAGCAGTCTGGTCTCCTGGAGAGCCGCCCCAGAGACCCGTCCGGACGCCGGCGGGCGGCAGTCCGCAGCCCGGCAGAGAGCAGCACAGGTCCCGGGTCGGCGGCAGGACGGGCAGGGGCCGGGCGGGCGGGAGCCGGCCGCGGCGGGGCCGCGGGGCCAGGCGCAAGCGGTGCGCCGGGAAAATGCCTCGACAGGCTGAAGAGCGAAACCGTCCCCTCGCCGGGTGCCGAGGCGCTACCCCCCGCGCCTGAATGACGGATTTAGCAGAGCATGAAGTCTACCGCAATTATATCGGTGGCCGCTGAGCAGGGCAATTACGTGGCTCGCCTCAAAGGGAAACCAACGTGCAAAGCGGGCTTCGAAATTACCAGCCCGAACGACCTACAATCCCAAACGGAACCCGTTTCTGTGCGTTATCATGCGAGCCCGAAACACACGCCAGGCTAAGCGTTCAGGAAAGACGGGCAGATAAACCTCCGCCACCACAAAGGTGCATTCTGCCCAGGTCCAATGACAGGCGGCACACGCATGTGCATTTGCACACACATGTTCCAGCAAATCGGGACCAGTACGTGCTCCAGCGCTCTCCCGCGCCCGCGCTCGCTTTAGCGGCACAAATGGCAGAAGGCACGTCTGTCTGGGGGAAGGAAGGTGCTGGACCAGCCCTCGCTCCTCGCCAGATGTTCAGCTCTTTCCTGGCCGACACGGCGCTCCGATAACCAATACAGGGTCGCTGATCGAGAATTGCCGGGTCAGTGCCCCGCTCGTCTCTTTGTCCCCACGGCTACCTGCGATTTATTTGATTCCCCTTGTAACGAAAATGAAGGTCGCGGTAACGAACGAACGCTTTCTTTGTTAGCTGCTTTTTTCAAGTCGGTAGCTACCGATTCATTTCCACTGATGGGCGGATTTACGCCCGCGTGTAAACGCAACGGATCAATGATTTCGATGGAAAACAGGTATCTCACTTTTTTAAGAGGAAAAGGAAAACAACCATAAAGCAGAAGAGATTCTCTAGACAATGCCTGGAAGTGAAGTAACAGGTTAACAAAATGTCTAAGGCGCTGGCTGTCTCAAAATACCCGTTATCCCTCCATAGGTACGAAAGCGACCAAAACCGATTTTTTTTTTTGGGGGGGGGGGGGGGAAGCTCCAGATCCTGAAAGAGGTGCCCAAAGGTTTGAAAAAAATAAGATGATGTTTAGAGGAGACTTACCGAGGGGGCGAGCGGACAGACACTCTTACTGCCGGAGTCCAGGCAGGCAGGGCGACTCCAGCCTGGGAGCGACCCGCCGCTTATAAACTCCGCCAGAAACGACGTCGGAATACCAATCGCGCCGCGGAATTTAATGCGAGATGACCTTTTTTTTCCAGAAGTACTCGGATTTGCTTTTTTAAAAGCGTGAATCGCCGGTTGATCTGCTTCGACGCAGGCATGAGTCACAGGGCTGCCGCCACCCCCTCCGCGCCGCTCCGCACGGGGGCTGGGGACCGCCGGGGCGGCCGGCTGGGGCGGGGACGGGCGGCCCACCCGGCCCCGGCTGCCGCCGCCGCCGCCGGTCCGCTTCGCCCCGGGGCGGCGGGGCTGGCTCCCGCGGCGGGTGGGGCTGCCCAGCAGCGACGGAGGCGGCACCCCAGGCAGGGGCTTCTGCCTCGCGAGTACCCCGCCGAGCCCCTTGTGCGGACGGCGCCGGAGGCTTTCCCTCGGTGGCACCGGCTTGACCCGAGGTCGCCGGCTGTGCTAACAGGCGGCACCGCACCGCACCCGTCAGCGTTACCGGCAGAGGCGACGGGGCCGAACTCCGGCTCCGACCGTCCCTGCGGCCCCGGCACTGCCCTGCGCGGGGTGCGGGCCACGAGTGAGCCAGGCGGGGCCCGTGGTCAACTGTAGCTTAGCAAACCCCCCCGCTGTGCCGAGGGTTTGATGTGCCCCGCCGGTTCACTCCGCCGTGCCCGCCGCCGGCCGCCAGCAGCGCCCTCCGCCCCGCTCTCCGCCAGAGGGTGGCAGAGGCACAGGCACCGCCGCGCTGCTCGCCTTCCCGGCCGCAGGGGAACACCTGGGGTTCTGTGACTCGCCCTCAGTGTTGCCGTCAGATTACGATTTTATACCGGACACCCTTTTGCTTAAACGGGAAACGTTAAGACAACGTTGGTTTTTTTGTTACCCCCGACAAGCTCCAATCTGTGTTTCTCCATCCCACCCCCCAAACATGGTTCGCCAACGTTTTGCGGCGGTGACCGCGGTGCCACACTTCAGCAAGTCGCGGTAGCTACGCAGATGCCTAAACCAAACCCTTCTCACAAAGATGGCACGTAAGGGGCTGGGAGGAATCTGCAATGAGGCGGGAGGAGGGGAAACAGCCCGGTGGAGCCAGGGAATTTCATTCCGTGAGGGGGGTGCTGGGCAGTGCAACGAGCGGCGGGGACATGTCCTTCTTGAAGGACTCGAGGGAAGAGCAAAAACTTACAAGCCCTTTTTTGGAAAGGAGACCGGCCGACTGACAGCATTAAGTAGCCAAGGCGATCGCTTTGCCGAGCACACCTACTGTCTAGGAACTGGACACGTAACAAAAACACCGACGGCACAAAAGCCAGCTTTTACACATAGCTTTAAAGGTATTAACAGCCCTAGCTGACACGACCTTTCCCCCCCCCCCCATTCCGGGCTATTGTTTTAAAGGTGGTTTCAACCAATCCGGCAAAACGTTTGCTCAGTGTAGAGCGTGAGAAATAACAATATAACTGTAGCTAATTGTCTTTCTAAAGGTAAACAGGCATTCATAGGAAATCGTGGCAGGATTGCAGTACAAAGAGCCAACGACAGGTCACGCAAAGAACCCCTAAGCCATCAGTCACTGCAAGACGCGACCCGGCTGGGTCTGTGCCCGGCAGGCACACAGCGTGTGCGCTCGTTCCTTCCCTTCGGGCCTTCCAGAAGTGCGTGTGTCTGGAGTAAACAGACACGTTTTAACATAAATATTTACACCCTCGGAGAAGCTGCGGCCTGTCGGGGGAAGGGCCCAGACAATGAAGACCAGCGGGCTTTCCGCGGCACGCTGGAAACGAGAGGCGTTCTGGCACCTCGACGCCCCCGGCGGCGCGGCGCCCCCCGCCCCTCCGCGCCCCGCTCGGGCCCGGGCCCCGCTGCTCCGCTCAGCACCGCGGACAGCGCCCGCCCCCGGCCCCGCCCCCGGCGGGCCGCCCCGCCCCGCCAGCGCCGGCCCGGCGCGGTGCGGCGCGCTGCCCCGGCAAGGTCAGCGGCACGGCCCAGGGGGGACGCGGCGAGGGCGGCAGCCCCGCACGGCCCCAGGCGGGGAATGCAAACCCCCTCGCTCCCGGGCGGGCAGGCGAATGTCGAAACCAAACCGAACCGAGCCCGGCACCGCTCCCCCGCCCCGCGTCCCCTCTAGGTGGTGCTGTATCTCAAGCCCAGACGCCCGGGAAGGCCGGCCTGCGCAGAGCCCGCCCGGGAGCGGCTGCGGCGGCTCGGAGCCGGTGCTGACGAGCGTCTCTTCGTCCTGGCCCCGGCGGCGACCAGAGGAGCGGGAGGCAGCAAACCCTGAGGCTCGGCGGGTGCCCCCCTCGCTGCCCCCGCTCAACTACAGCGCGGCCGTACACCACGCAGGGAAACGCTTGGTAACTCTCATTTGCAACGGACCCCCTTAAAGATCCGACCTAAACCCAAACCGCTCCAGCTCTGGAGACTTCCTTCGGTGCTCGCCACACCGACTGAGACAGACCTTTGAAACACCCTTGCCAGATGTACACGCCCAGCCGGGGCCACTCGGCGAGGCCCCGGTTTCGGTGGGAGTTGAAAGCCTTCCCCTCCGGCCGTGCTGCCGGAGCTTCCTGCTCAACCCCTCTCGGCTGCTTTCTCTTTCCAGGTGTCAGCCCCCCCCGCGGCTATCGCTCGAGTGCACTGTAGGCGCGGGTGACAGAGAATCTCTTTGCAGGGTGGAGCCCCGGAAGACTTGGGTTTTGCTTAGAACCCAGACACTGACTGAGGATGTGAAACACACAGGAAAAACCACTGACCCACAGTATCAGCAAGGCAGCAGGATGCAGATGTACAATTCCCTTAGTTGAAGCCTGTAACCAGCACAGCGGTTAGAAATCATGAGGTGAGAGACTGTGGGATATCTTTTAAGTTCACCTCCATCCCCTAACTGGACATGAGCACCCTGGGTGGGCACAGGAACGAAAGCGATGCAATAAATATCTTTAGCAACAAAGACCAGTCAATGATTATACAGTGTTTATAACTGTGGGCATATAAAAAATGACTGTGGAGCAGAGAAAAACTGTTTATTATTTGTATTGCAGCCTGTGTGGGTTTGAAGAGTCTTTGTGTTAGGAGCTGCATACAGTATTTGAAGAGACAGGAGCACCTCCTGCCTACACTACTGTAAGAAGTTCTGGATGTAACTACTTGCCAATGGAAAAGCAAATAGGGGAAAGGCACTGTGCCATAATGTTTCTTCATATTCTGAACTATGGTCATGTTATATATGCATTTATCTGCAGGCAGGGCAGTAAATTGGCCTTCTGGTGATTATGATGATTGTGGTTTTTCCCTCCATGAGTGTGCTCTCTCTGTTGCTTTTTAATTGCCATTTTGTTTGGATTGTCAGTATTTTAGCTGGTTGGGATCAGGCACGCTCTTTCCTTAAAAATGTGTACAACAGTATGGACACTGAACATCTGTGATGTTCCTGAAATTGTGGGTTTGTATTTTTATCTTTGCAGCCTGTGACTCTTTTTTTTAAATCACATAGTTATAATAATTTGTAATCCAGTACATTATTACAAAACATATTCATTGCATCAGGTATCTGCTTCTTTTCCCACCATTTCTGGTACACAATTATGTCTCATTTACCTGTATCTTTGATAGAATGGAATAATTTAAATGATAAATTTCCTTAACTCTTGACAAAGAAAAATTTGAAAACTGTTCAAAACTAAGTATTTCAGAACTTTCCTGGCTATCACCTGCAGTGCTAAAAAATACAGATCTAATTTACTGTGTATCTGTGTCCTGATTTTGGCTGGGATAGAGTTGATTTTCTTTCTATTAGCTGGTATAGTGTTATGTCTTGGGTTCAGTATGAGAAGAATATTGATAACACATGGATGTTTTGAGTTGTTGCTAAGTAGTGTTTATACCAAGTCAAGGATTTTTCAGCTGCTTATGCCCAGCCAGCAAGAAGACTGCAGGGGCACAAGAAGTTGGGAGGGGACACAGCCAGGACAGCTGAGCCAAACTGGCCAAAGGGGTATTCCATACCATATGACGTCATGCCCAGCGTATAAACTGGGGGGAGTTGGCCACGGGGGGGCTGATTGCTGCTTGGGGACTAACTGGGCATCGATCGGTGAGTGGTGAGCAATTGCATTGTGCATCACTTGTTTTGTATATTCCAATTTTTTTATTATTATTATTATTGTCATTTTTATTAATACTGTATTATTATTATCATCATATTATTATTATTGTTATTTTCTTCTTTCTGTCCTATAAAACTGTCTTTATCTCATCCCACGAGTTTTACTTTTTTTCCTGGATTCTCTCCCCCATCCCACTGGGTGGGGGGGTGTGAGCAAGTGGCTGTGTGGTGCTTAGTTGCTGGCTGGGGTTAAACCACAACAATCTGTAACCAAAAAAATGAACATGCCAAGAAAAAATAACAAACTATTGCTCTAATTATTTGGCCAGAAAATTCTACAAATGGAAATTTGGTGGAGACTATGGATTTATACTCCTGTTCTACAGATAATTTCTGCTGTTTTATGGAACTTGCTAAAAATGTATTGAAGGTGAGCGATATGTTTGCTGTCCCGTACTTAAGGATCATGTCCATCACTTGAATTTCAAAGACAGATCAAGATGAGCTGCCAGCTAGAACATTCAGCACTGCTGTGATAAAGGGCATTTAGAAAAGTCTAATCTGAAGCACATTGTTTTACATACTTTGTGGCTTCTTGTTTCAGGATGTCCCCTTCCTGATCTATGCTGGCATGTGTTGCTGTCCGTTTTGATCTGCTTCATCTGAAAAACATCCCAAAGAACAACCCACATCCTGAAACAATAGCAGCAGCAAATCCCAACTCTCAATACCCCCAAGCAAACATGGAAGTAAGCAAAGAACCCCCTTACTTCCAAACTGTAACAAAACAAAACCCAGCAGAAAACCTTATTCATCTGGAAGGATCCAAAAGACAATTACTTAATTTGGGGAATTGCGATCATAGCATGAAAAAATAACAAAAGTGATAGTATACCCAGTAAGCCCGCTCTCTACCAGTTTTAGGGAATTGCAACTGTTTACTCTGTGTTTGAAATAAAATTTATTTCCCGCCTCCCCCAATAACCCCGTAGAGCCAAGACAGCTAATGTCCAGATTTTCCCCTTGTGATATGTTATTATAATTGTTACATGTCTCACTGAATTATATCTTTTTATCCCATAGGAGGGCATCAGTTTACAATGAGAACATTCAGTGATTTCCATAATGCTGCTACAGGAGATAATGAAGTATGGCTCTCCAATCTCAGAATGAACTTGGAGAGCTGGACTCTGGGATTTTTAAAATACATGATTATTTAAATTAAGCATATTTTGTAAATAATCCTCAGGAAACAAGAAACATGGACTTTTCTGCTACTTTTAAAAAACACTTCTCAAATCATAACTCAGTCTCAGGTATGGGTTTTCCTAAGTCTCAAAAGTTTTCAGGATCATTACAGTTGTGAGCTTAACTGTTTTTTTTTTTTTTTTTCTTTTTTCTTTTCCCTCTTTTCTCTGTGGTGGATAAGTCAGGTTTTGCCTTGATGGGTTTGTCAGTTCACCCTGAATAGTCATCAGTACTAGTGAAATAGTAGGCCTTCTGCAGCACCATACTTGAAACCCTTCACCATTCTGGTTTCTTTTTAGCTACAGCATTACAGAAATCAAAAGAAAAACTTTTCCAAAAAGGAAGGTTAAGTGCACCTGATGATTGAAATGAAAGTAGTTTAAGCAGAAAACCAATGCCTAAATTTTATAACAAGGTGAAACATAGCACAGAAAGACAAACAGGATGATAGGAAAAGCTACAGAAACGGACAATTGGCACACTGTACTCTGAGAAGTTAAATACCACGTTTGTCCACCAGAGAAATCAGACGGGCAGGTAAGAAAAAACTTCTTTCTCTCTGAGTAGTTCACATTCCGTAATCTCAGCAGATTTCATTAGCACTCTTACAATAAACAGATTCCTATTTTGAGGTAACAGAGGAGTGCATGAACTTTAAAGCAAAGTCATCAGCTGTTACACACGCCTCTCTCTTCAGTATTAGTATGGAAGATTATGGGAGCACTGAGGGGCAATTTTAAGGAAAAACCCGTTCTCCCAGATCAAGAGACAGGTGATTCAAACTGAAGACATTGGCTCGCAGGCAGAAAATCAGACTCGAGTTGTCATGTTACAGACACACACTGAGATCTATTTATGTAATAAACTCCTGTCTTCTATTTCAGCCCTTCAAAACTTCTCTGCAAGCCCATATTACCTAATGCTCTTGACTCCTCTTGCTGGTATTTTGATGGCTGCACCAGAAGAAGATGACCCCAGGAAAAAGCGGAGCCACTGTCATCTGCAGCAGTGTTAGCAACTCAGCACTAGAACAAGAGATATAACTTAGCCATGCTATCTTTAACAGTTCATATTCAGCCACAACAAAGTTTTTTTAAAGCTTAGCACATCAGATAAAGAGCAGCACTGCTCTGAACAATTAATCAAGTATAACCTCTCTATAATCTTAAGGGATACTTAATGTTTGCAAGGGTTTAAAGGAAATGTCTGGGAAGGGATTCAAGAGAGTACAATGGATAGTGCTCTGGTTTCTGACAGCCCCTGTTCTCTACAGGACAGGTACCAAGGCTGCTTGCACTCCTCTCTGGCTACAATAAGAGAACACCAACCTGGGACTTCACTCCTCAGCATTCTCCTACCAGTCATCTTTTCTCTTCAGAGATTAATAATCTTTTTAAGCAGAAGTCTAAACTAAACTACACTGAAGGTAAGGTGAGCTAGCAAAAATTCTGAAAGATTTGACAGATATCCAGGGTTATGCTATTCATGCCATACAGAAAAACTTAAAAGTTAGAGATGTAGTTCCACTGGCCTCTTCCTTCAGAGAAAATTCTGTACAGAGGCTTTAGGGATCTGAAGACTGCAAAAAGACCAATGCATAGCTTTTCTAGGATGCAAAAGAGTCCAGAATTTCCCCCTCCAGTGTCTGAAATGTTAGACCTGGAATCTGGCTTGTATATTGGTGTAAATTTGCCCTCAGTGCCTTCAGATATTAACATGTCCATTGCTTGCTAGAGGCAGGCTATATAAAGTGCTGCAACAGATTGCAGTCTGCAGTAAGCAAGACTAGTATGACTGCATTCTGGTTACTCTTTTTTAACATGTTAAAAAAATTACTGTATTTATTTGCAAGTTAATAGGCTCTTCCTCAAGACACATACAGCATGGAATCTAGGTGAGTGAAGGATAACTGCTGAGTTTTAAGAAATTCTTGTTCAAGTAAAGGCATTACAGATTGATCCGAGACTTTAAAATGTTTGTTGGTCAACAGCCAGTTTGAAAATGCAAATTTTAAACCAAAAAACCCACAAACGACACAAAGTCCTTTCAGAAACTATATGACCAATTTCAACCACTCAAAAGATCAAGAAACAAATGTTTGCTAATGAGGTTTAAAAAAACCCACATTCAGCAGAGAGTGAAAATTAGTTTTATGTTTTACAGTTATAAATATAACGTGTCATTAGACATAAGAAATGAGATCCAAGATATTTAATCAAATACTTAATTTCCTTAAAAATGTAGGTAAAGGCAAACTGGTTTTAAAAAAGGCCTACTTCCCAGACAGTTCCGAGAAGCCCTGAAAAGCATCATTAAAAGCCTTCAATGCTTTCAGCTGAAGAGGTAAAAATCCGTTTACTATGCTTTGCATATTCAGTTTTAGTTACTCAAAATAATCTCTATCATTATTGAAGTCAC
Organism: Harpia harpyja; assembly: GCF_026419915.1. Classification (NCBI taxonomy): domain Eukaryota; kingdom Metazoa; phylum Chordata; class Aves; order Accipitriformes; family Accipitridae; genus Harpia; species Harpia harpyja. The sequence continues at coordinate 34,619,591 of NC_068946.1, forward strand.
TAGGTTGATCCTCCCTACAGGTTCCTAATTTTGATTAACCAGACAGAATTAGTTTCAGTAAAACTTCAGAGCTCTTCAGAGACCCTCCATATTAGACCATTTGTCTTTGCTCATGCCTTTCTGTCCAATTCTTTAGTAACAGTACGTGAGCTTCTCCTAGTCTCATTTATGGACACTCTATGAAGATAACAACAAAATAGCTATGGTGGTCATTCAAACTTCAGAGCACTTTAAGCACTCCCCATTCCCAGAGGGCCATTTTCTGAAAACTGTGACATGTACCTTGTTTTTTTCATGAGCATGGGACTCTGAAAGCAGATGACATGCCCATTTTGAAAGTAATTCGAAAAAAACCCCCCACAATTATCCTTCTCTTTGCAGTAATTCTAAGAATCATGAAGAACAAGAATATGCTGGTAGTGACAGGGACTCCAGGAATGACCTTAGATGCCACCGAGATACAAAGACATTGTACCTTGTACCAAGATGAAGTACTGGAGAACTGCAAAGGCACCTCTGCAACACAGGAAGATCTCTTCAAGTAAAATAAGTTATTTCAAAATCTGTGATTCCATGTCCTTTGTGCTGCTGGGGTTAAACAAAGAAACAGACACTGCAAAGCTAAGCCCTGTTAAGAGTCACAAGTATTTGATAAGCAATTTCTCTGTCATATTTACCCAAACAGATCTGCGTCAGGAATTACTGAATGAAAAATAACACAAAACAGAGATACCACAGCAGCTAAAGACAGTAAGAAACCAATGGAAGCTTTCTTATATAGGCATATCTATCTGAGCATGAGAATATTAGCCAATTATTTCTCCAAGACTTACAAACTTAGATAGTCTCATTATTACTTGAGCATTTATTTTTCATATGAAAAAGAACATGCAAAGCATTTATTCAATAACATTTAGACACATCATTGGTAAACAGTTTTTTCTTACACTGAGGTAAAAGGAAAATATACCCTTAAAATTATAGCGTGAAATGGCTACTATATAGTCTTAAACATTAATATCAGGCCTTAGAATTTCTGTAGTGAAAAGCAATACTAAACTTTGATGTACTCATGTGTTTATTAAATATGTTTATTGTATCTTTTCTTCTGCCTACCCCAGAACAGCATGTTAGCTATCTTTGGTTTTCATTAGTTGACTTTACTGAATGTGATTACACTCAGTCCAATTCTCCATCCCAATATAACTTACGGTTTTGTACAATTAAATTCTTACTACATTTAAAAAATAAACTGTAAATACAGTAGGAGTTGGGTACAAGTCTTACCTGCTGTAGCACAGCTTAATCAAAGTATTTTTTCATAATTTTAAAGCAAGAGAGTTGCACTATCTGTCAAGTTAGATGCATACCTTTTTACAGGGATGACAGTCAATTTATATCCAAACTTTTAAAAACATTTAACTTATTATCTATTTCTTCCAGCATTGTAACGTGGTTCACTTAGTCCTCACCATGTGGACACCAACTGATTTGAGGTAATACATATGGCAGACAACACACATAGATGTCTGCGTTAAAAATGGCAGAAGATATTAGCACAAAATGTAAACCATCTTGAGTTTATATATCTGATCTCTTCTTGAGATACTCTACTAAAAGGGAATTCGACTCTTGAGCATATCTGAATAATTTTAAAGTTTTAATGTCAGTCCAGAAAAATCAGCATATTTATAAAGTGTGACTTTATAAATGAAGAATGACTCCCAGTCTATGAATTTTCCCCGTCATTTTTAAAAGCATGAATATGAATTAACTGAGGTCTTGAGCAAATCATTCTTTCTTAGAAAAATCTCCAAATTAAAAAAACCCAAGCAATAGGAGCTGAATGATGTGGACACTAAAATGAATATTAGTAATTCAGGAATCACAACCTCAAAGAGGTTGATCATTTTCATTCCTTTCAATTTAAGTGAGAAGGGAGGTGCTCCACTTCTTTCTGGAAAGCAGCTGGCTTATCTTTTATCCATTTCTAGAAACTAAACTTTTGTTCTTTCTACAGCCTAGCTGTGGCCAGAGAAATAGCTGAATATCTGCAGTAAATTTACTCAAGAGTCTCAATCCTATAATCTCTTTATGCAGACCAAACTCACCAGGAGTGTGAATTCAAACTTCCCCAGTTGAGTACGAATATTTCACACCACAGCGACAGCTACCGTTGCTACAGTAGTTCATGCCATCTCACTCCAAAACTTTTATAAATGTTAACAATAAATGAATACTAAATTGGTACAAGTCACAATCTTATCAGTTATGTAGATTTTCTGATCAATTTTACAACTGGTGCTTATTCAACAGTGGTATATGGTTTATCTCCAAGTCTGGACAAGAGACTTTCACTGAAGCTATACGTTTTTACAAAGATCTCAGGTAAGGCTTTTCCAATTGAAATATTCTTAACAGCTATTTCATTAATGTCAAGACTATAAAAATCACAACAGTTTTCAGCAAGCAGTGTTTTTATTTTAAGGCAGCATTTCTGTCACTCAAAACTACATAATCATTTTGCAGACTAGGGAGTATCATATAATCATGTTGGAAGATTAGTTTTCCCCTGTTCAAGTGGTGCAAAGGAGTGTAGAAAGTCTAATACTCCTAAAATACTATGCTTTGCTCAACTGACAATCTATATTACAGTTTCCATGTGACTTGCTGCTCCACTGGGAAAATACTTTATCAATTACTTCTGCATCTATCAAGTTCGGATGTGTCATCAAGTTACAGAACAAGGTAATTTTTGCAGGTATAAGTTTGAAAATATTCAAAGGACTACAAAAATTCTAAGACCTGTTATTAACGTTACTAAAGACTACTGAAATTCGTAAGAAAAATTATGATTAAACGGTATACTTCAACATGCCTGTTGGAGAATCAAAGTCATCAACTGCAATACTGTAGAATCTCCAAACTACTTTTCCTTGTAATCATCAGAACTTTCTTCATTTTCTTCATCATTGCTATTTGAACAGCTAGTACTCTTTGTGTTGCTATCGCTGCTTTCATCACTTGTTTCTTCATCATCTTCACTCTCCCCACTGGCAAGTTTCTGTGCTGCTTCTGCCATAAAAATACACAAGATCATTCATTGCTGCACTGCATTTTACATCAAAAAGAAGTTAAAATCAGGCAAGTAGGGCAATTAGTTTCACCTATTTTCAATCAAAATCATTAAATACTGATTAATCCTCTCTAGCAAGTGAAGAAAGCCCTGTAATGATTGTGTGGCAGACGGCAGTGTTAAAACTATGAAGTCAGCTTGTATCCTGAAATGTGCTGTGACCACTTTGCACTTGGAATAGGCTCAGCATAGCTCTAAAACCAGCACAGCTGGTCACCAGAAGATCGCTCGTTTATGGGAGAATGCTCAGATGAATGAAGCCACTGTTTAAGCTCCTTTGTTGTTCCTGTTTCCTGTAGCTAGACAGCAGCAAGAAAATGGAAGATTTCCCCTTGCTCTACCCCCTGCCCCAGGTATCTTTATATCCTAATTGCTACAGGACTAGAAAGTCTTGATCACGAGTAAGTGGTGTAAACTACAGTTAACATGTGAGAGAAGAAAACGTACGTCTAAACCAGGTTTAGAAGTATCCAAAGATGGATTAAACTAATCTTTGTAATACTTTCCTTCTCACTTTTTCCTTCTCATATTACAGAATTCAGAGGGGCTTCTTGAGGTTAACATCCTTCAGCCTAATACCATTTCATGACAAACACAGCTTACGTTTTGGCACAATTCAATTGCCTTGATCACAGGTAACATTTCACAGCGTCATCAGGTGTCTTTTTGTGAATCTATCTGGGGTAGTTTAAAAACTGATTTCCTTTACTAATTTTTACATATTCTCTGCTGGAAGTTTCCTGCCCAAGTGCTAAAAGAGTTTTCTTGAGCGTTCCTCTTCCACTTCGGTGCATGGTAAGCCAGATTAGTTTAAGGTCTTTACTGATGATACAGACTAAGCTAGTTGATATTACATTGAGACAGATGATGGGAGCTCACCTGGTCCATTCTACTTGTTCTGAGTTTAGAAGACAGTTTCTAAATTTGTAAGAAGACTTCTGACTCTGTCCTGGTTTCAGCTGGGATAGAGTTAACTGTCTTCCTAGTAGCTGGTACAGTGCTATGTTTTGAGTTCAGTATGTGAAGAATGTTGATAACACTGATGTTTTCAGTTGTTGCTCAGTAGTGTTTAGACTAGTGTCAAGGATTTTTCAGCTTCTCATGCCCAGCCAGTGAGAAAGCTGGAGGGGCACAAGAAGTTGGCACAGGACACAGCCAGGGCACCTGACCCAAACTGGCCAACGGTGTATTCCATACCATGTGACGTCCCATCCAGTACAGAAACGGGGAAGTGGGGGGCAGGGATTCGCCGCTCGGGGGACTGGCTGGGTGTCGGTCGGCGGGTGGTGAGCAATTGCACTGCGTATCATTTGTACATTCCAATCCTTTCATTATTGCTGTTGTCATTTTATTAGTGTTATCATTATCATTATTAGTTTCTTCTTTTCTGTTCTATTAAACCGTTCTTATCTCAACCCACGGGTTTTGCTTCTTCTCCCGATTTTCTCCCCCATCCCACTGGGTGGGGGGGAGTGAGTGAGCGGCTGCGTGGTGTTTAGTTGCTGGCTGGGGTTAAACCACGACAGACTCTTTTCTTCCTCCCTTAATATACTGCAAAATGAATACTTGCAATTGAACACTAACAACTAGAGAACATTTACTCTGGCATTTTATAGACCAAGGCAGCCTATTTAAGATGTAGAAAATCCCGATGTAATAGAAGTATTTTCTCAATTACTGGCTTTTTAAACACAAAGTCAGATTCCTATTGGTACATTAATTCTCAGTGTTTATCTGTGAAAGGCAAGAACGCCTCTACAATAAATATTGTAGTTGCGATTCTCAAACTTACCCATCAACAACTTTTCTTCAAGAGGTGGAAAAAACTGCTTGGCCTCAGTATTTTCTGGTTCATAGATCAGAACTGCAATCTGACAACATAATATATTACAAACATGTATATGATGACAAAATAAACAGACCCCCCCCGCCTCCCAAATAAGTCTGCCACTTATGGTTCATGAAAGTGCAATTATACCAATGAAAAGCTTTACATATAGATATATAAGAAATGAATATTCATAACCTGAAGAATATCAATCTTACTGTTACAACCTGTGCTCTTGGGTAGTATAATAATTTCAAGTGTCTGCAATGCAAAAAAAAAAAAAAAAGATTTCTCAGCTAATTGCATTAATAATTTCAGGTAGAACTTTAGAATTAGGATGGAAAGAAGACAAATGACATTTAAGAGCAATAAGATCATAAAGATCTCAAATAGAAATGGTAATTGATATAATAATTATATCATAAATAAGAATATAAAAAACAGAAAATTCAGACACCAGGATAAACCTGAAAGAAACACAAAAATAGTAAGACATGAAAAAGCTTTAATATTATTTGGCATACCACATGCACCATAAAGTTAGCAAGACTAATTGAATTTAAAAATTTCACATGGAAGAATACTTTTGAGCTGAAAACTGCCCTACTTAAATCCCGCAAGATTCAGTTAGACAGCTGCTGTGCAATTGTAATTTTTCTCAAGATAGTACAAAATTCACTGTTCTTGTTGTAAGAAAGTGCCCAGTATTTTGAGTTTTGCCATCCTGCCTCCCCTTTTCAACATTCCTTCTCTATTGCATTTTCTACAAAAAACAGTTAAATGTGTTGAAACGAAGGTTCACTTCCCCATCCTAAAGAACAGTGCATGCAGGAGCTTGTGACCAACTAATGAACAGGGAGCCAGGAGAAATCAGCTGAGGTCACTTGGAGACAACAGCAGTAGAGATCCAAGAATATGATACTAAAGCCAACTACTCAATTTAACGGATGGCAAGCAGGCAGACAAGAGAGAAACAATTGTACTGGAAACAACAACGTGTCTGAGGCCTCCAAAGCTGTGCTGCGTGGCAAACATAGCAAAATATATAAATATATTTATCATCAGGAGTTGTTGCCAAGAAATCATGGCAATAACTGACACAATGTATCATTTTCATCAATGAGTATGTTCTACTACAAGCCAAAATCACATGTAAACCTAGGCCTGGGAATGAAAAGCTGGCTAACTAGGTAATTAATACTGCTGACAAATGCTGACAAGAATTAAGAAGTGTTCACTGCAGAATCGGTGCTCCAGCTTACTGGAGTCCATAATACTTAGTCACGCTGTTAATTTGTTATTTTAATAAAGGAAAATTTACCTCTCCCAACAATTCTATTGGTGCAGTAAGTTTTCCCTCTTAATTTTCACTTTGTTCATTGCTACCTTCTTCATCATCATCTGATATTTCTCCCAGTGGCTCATCATTATTTTGATTTTCAATAGTATTTTGCTCAATTTCAGCACCAAATTCATTACTGAGTGCTTTCTTAATGTTCCTAGATTCTTTTTCACCTGAATTAAAAAAGTAGAATAATCTATTCATGACAACAATAACAAACAATAGCACTTGCAGAGCATTTATTCATTAATGGTGATCACTGATAAGGTCTTTCTGTGTATAGTTTAAAATATTTTTTATTTAACGATTACATCAAAAAGGTTCCTGTTAAAAATTTACTTAAAAGATCTTATGAACTTTAAAGATATTGATATTATACCTGAAGAAAAAAATAATAATCTCTTACTGCAAGAATGTAATGGGACTGAGATGGTATCTTCCACTAGTAAGAACTCAAAATGATAGCTGTCTAAACCTCCCTTGTCTATACACCCATCTGATTTTAAATGCAATCTTCCTGTTGACACATACAACAAAAAGCTGAATAAATGTGTTCATCAATGATTAAGTTTTTGAGTTTAGAAATCACTCTTAGGCTACAAACAGAATCACATTACTGGGCTCAACTTAGTCTCGGCAATATTAATTTTACCAGCTTTGTCCCTTAAGATTCAGTTGCAAAGAAATTTTTGTAAAAGTAGGCAAGGAAATAGTGGCAAGGAAAAAAAAAGTAAAGAAAATGTAAAAATTTATATTATATGAAAAAGTCAAAGAACTGATGCAGACCAGAATGTCTTTACGGAAATATCAGTTGCAGTTCCAGTGTAACAATGAGTTACACAGATTAAAGGAGAGAATTGACATCTTTACTTTAGGTGAAAAATACCCAATGGTGTTTCAGGTAAGAAAAACTAAGCAAAGTCAAGGCAATGAGTCAGTACTGTGTATTTTAGGTCTACCCAGCTGTGAAGGGAGTAGGAAAGTACTAAAATATGTGGTTTTGTACAAGCCTGCACATGTGTGTAAAGGTCCATACAAATAAGGGAAGGCATACAGGAAGGAAGAAAATCAGAAGAGGGTACATATGCTCAGAGAGGGGTATGCAAGAACAAGACTGGGTGGAATTAGGAGGGAGAAATCTGATGCATTTTCCTTAAGAGATAACCACCTTACTCCTCCCGTCCATCCCCTTAATTAATATCCCTTCTATTTGAAAGTACCAACTATCTTTTCTCTTGCAGTCTAACTATAGATATCAATTTAAACTCAGACCACCTTAGTCTTAACTTACACTTAGCTTTGAAGTCTTCTATTTCAATATTAAACCTGAAGAAGTGCTTCTGTGTCCAGTATTTATCCACTTTTCCTCAGTTATGCAAATTGGTCCAACAAAAGACATTACCTCTGTCGTCACACCTTGCCTATATCTTTAGCTCATTACAAAACTAAAATGCTGTCACAGGAGTCATTCTCACACTTGTTCTTTCCTTCCTGCCTTGATGAATATTTAATAATATCATGGGAAAAGGAATAATTTCAGCAAAAATATCCCCCCATTCCCCTATGGATAGCCCCTATCCATAATGGCCTACAATTTGGTAATTTTTTTTTTTTTTCCCTGGGGAGTGGGAATTGAGATTTAAATCCCTACAGGCAAAAGGAACTGAGTTTCAGAAAACCTCAGAATGCACAGCTACTCAGATTTCAGGAAAAGGAGAAGAGCATTCTTGCTCTGTCTTTATCTCTGTGCCTAACTGTCCTGGTTTCAGCTGGGGTAGAGTTAACTGTCTTTCTAGTAGCTGGTACAGTGCTATGTTTTGAGTTCAGTATGCGAAGAATGTTGATAACACTGATGTTTTCAGTTGTTGCTAAGTAGTGTTTAGACTAAAGTCAAGGATTTTTCAGCTTCTCATGCCCAGCCAGCGAGAAAGCTGGAGGGGCACAAGAAGTCGAGTGCTGTGTTCAGTTTTGGGCCCCTCACTACAGGAAAGAGGTGCTGGAGCGTGTTCAGAGAAGGGCAACCAAGTTGGTGAGGGGCCTGGAGCACAAGTCTTATGAGGAGCGGCTGAGGGATCTGGGGTTGTTCAGTCTGGAGAAAAGGAGGCAGAGGGGAGACCTTATCACTCTCTACAACTACCTGAAAGGGGGTTGTAGTGAGGTGGGTGCTGGTCTCTTCTGTCAGGTCGCTGGAGATAGGACAAGAGGAAATGGCCTCAAGTTGAGGCAAGGGAGATTTAGGTTAGATATTAGGAAAAATTTTTTTACTGAGAGGGTTGTCAAACATTGGAATGGGCTGCCCAGGGAAGTGGTTGAGTCACCATCCCTGGAGATATTAAAAAAGCGAGTGGACAGGGTACTTCAGAACATGGTTTAGGGGGCATGGTTAATGGTTGGACTTGATGATCTTGAAGGTCTTTTCCAAACAAAATGATTCTATGATTCTATAAGTTGGCACAGGACACAGCCAGGGCACCTGACCCAAACTGGCCAACAGGGTATTCCATACCATGTGACATCCCATCTAGTATAGGAACTGGGAGGTGGGGGTGGGGAATCGCCGCTCAGGGGACTGGCTGGGTGTCGGTCGGCAGGTGGTGAGCAGTTGCACTGTGCATCATTTGTACATTCCAATCCTTTCATTATTACTGTTGTCATCTTATTAGTGTTATCATTATCATTATTAGTTTCTTCTTTTCTGTTCTATTAAACCGTTCTTATCTCAACCCACGGGTTTTGCTTCTTTTCCCGATTTTCTCCCCCATCCCACTGGGTGGGGGGGAGTGAGTGAGCAGCTGCGTGGTGTTTAGTTGCTGGCTGGGGTTAAACCACGACACTAACTCTTCAAAAAGGCTCAGGATAGAAACTCTTCTGAGGAGACTTAAACTCCTTATTTCCAATTTACTGGCTTAGGAGGCTTCTCAGCTCAGCATGTTGAATTACAGGCATCCATCCTTGGGCATCTAACCCTCTCCAATAGTGGCTATTTATTTATCATCAATGCCAAAAAGGAAAAATTTGAAAAAAATGGAAAAGAAAACTCTACAAAAGGTATTTGCATGGAGAATTAACAATAATTCAGAGTATACTTCAAATATTCATGTCCAACTTCCTTGATTTTTGATTTCTAGATACAAGTAATAGGTTTTAATAACTGATCATTGTATCACCTAAAAAAAAAAAAGTAATCTATTTCTATTGTCTGTTGAGATATAAAATAAAATTTTCACTGAACGCCTCTGTAGAATTTCGTTACACTGGCCAAATCTTCTTGTCTGCTGCACAAAGTTATTGATGCAACCAGAATTTCAGACTCTCCAGCTTCAGAAAGTACAAACTTTATTTTGGAGCAATTATTCTGTAGCGTGTCTGCCATCAAGTGTTAGTTCCATGCCAATCTAGCTAGTATTATGTGTTTATGAGCTCTGTAACACACTGGTAAAAGCCAAATGTTTTCTTTTTGTTACTACATAAAAGACTACTCTCTAGACTACTACAGAGCTATATTCAGGAAATAACAGAACTAAAAAACACTGTTCCCATAGTCTGAAGTATGTTTACAGGCAAATGCTTTACTGAGATAAGCACTCATCCCACGGGTGAAACTTTCTCCATAAAGCCAGATAAAAACAGGTGCCAAGACAGCATATTCAGACCTGAGGGGAAAAAAAATTCTTTTGCACAACTAAGCTGGACAACCACAACTACTGTAAATCAACCAAGTGTCTCAGTTGAACAGTTGCACCCACAAACCATAGGTAACTAAGTAAATACAAATTGTACCTGTATTTTCTTATATCGTCTGGGGAAGAATGCTGGATGAATTCTTATTTTTCACACTTCTGGATGAAACATCCCATATATATATTACAAGAAATTTTCCAGTAGTAGGGGGAAAAAAAAAGGAAAAAAGAAATAAACAAGCATATAAATAAGAGAGATACTAAAAGTTGCATCATTATTCACCAAATTGATGTCTAATGAGGTTTTACAGCCACAGCAAAATAACATATCCTGTGATAACCCTATACTAAATATTAATTCTCTACAGAAAAATGGGTTAGTTGAAAACTGCACACACGTGAAAATGAAAGCCAAAATAGTTCTAGACATAATATGATGCATTAGTAACTCACCCTTGAAGCTGAAAATTCCTCATTTATAAAGTATCGGAAAGGAACAGTCATTTAGCTTGCTAAGTTTCTCCTTTCCTGCCTTCCACAAAGAAAAAGTTTTATCTCACATTTTAACAAGCCTTCTATTATCCAAGCTTTTCCAGGAGTATGATGAATAATGAATTTTTTCTTTGCAATTAATTTCAAGGCAACCCAGATCAAAGCTGGGTTCACTGACAAAAAATAATGTTTTACAATAGCTCCAAATTTTAGAATATGATTATTTTTAAGTTATGTCCAGCAGACAAAACCATGCAGCTCAAACCTTGTTTTCCCTGGCTGCCTGAGATGCTGTTTTTCTCCCCTCTGTTTATATTCACCCTAGGCAATGGCAGATCATGCTGACTGCAGCTGCCTCATCTGTGCCACCAGTCTCACTGGGACATCTACCGTGTATCAGGAAGACAAGCTGGGATAGAAAATATATAGTTCCCGGCACATCTTGCCAACCTGCAGTTCAAGACCGTGAACAGGTGAAGGGAGGAGCCACAGAGGTCAGTGTGGCAAGATTTCTTGCTGAGCATGTCCTCCTAATGGCCATCAGCCACCTCCTGTTGACAGACCTCCCACTGGCCAACCATTAAAAGAACTGGATACTACCTAAATAGTTCAGAGGATTTAACAGCTATTAAAAAACCTTCCTGGTAATATTTACATAGCACTTGTTAATCAAAAGTACATAAAGGGGTGAAATCAGACCTGCTTTTCAATGATATTTTAGAGATTTGTTTTGCAGGGGAGACACCATTGCTTACCACTTGTGGTCCAAATCCTGAACTGCCTTACACTAAAAATCAATGATTTTCCACACAGAGAAAACAAGATACACTTTCCTCCAAAATTATAATAATATTCCAATAAAAATACAGTATTTTTCAGCTTTTGCTGAACAAAGCTAGTGAGCTTCCAGTCTGTACCATGGCAAAAAAAAAGGTTGTGATGTGAACATGAGTCCCAAGAAAAGGTTCTTTTTCATGTTTATTTTTCACTTAAATATAATTTGTGACACAGAAAGCTCCCAGACAGTGAGTACCCATCTGGTGTCGACAGCATCATTCTGTTCTTTGACACATATTAAATGATGGCAACAGCAGAAATCATATTTATTGAGTCTGCATCTCTCAGCAGTTCCGTTCACTTCCTTGAACTTTTTTGTTTAGAACTCACAGATATTTGCCTCCCCTTTTTGATGGTTCTTTGAGAATGACACTGAAAACATATTTAAGCAACTGAAACTGCTCTAAACAGTGAGTGTATGAAGTAACTATGTTAAAGCATAAGGAAAGGTTATTTCTGCTTATTGAACCTTCAAATCCCCTCAATTATTTGTCATTGGAAGTCTTATAAATACATCAGTATTATCAGTAGCTTCCACAAACACCAAATCACCATGATAAATCACACAGTATTTACGTTGTTGGTTATAAGCGTGCTGAAAATAGTACTCCAAAAAATAAACCCAGAGACAGAAGATTCAAATGTACTTCATGCCACAGCCACAAAATTCAGAGTGTATTTATCTAGTGTTTTACAAGGTTTGCCTTCATCTTTCAAATCCAAACCAACAATTTTAAAAGTCTATAATAGTATAGGGACAGGACAGAAACAAGTTTCTTTAAATAGAGTTTAATAAACACCCTCAGAGTTTCCACATAATGGTGCCCACTTCAGAAGTGTATACTACTTCCAAATGGCACAAACATTTGAATTGCCATTTATGTCCAGAAGAGGTATTGCCTGAGTAGTTATCGGTCTCTTTCAGTGCCACATGCAGCCCCAAGCAGAGCTGGGAGCTGCTGGTACTTTTGCCTTCATACAGGAGAAAGCAGTAAGACTGGAGGTACGCCTTCTCCTGGATATGTTCCTGGTGCTGCTCTGTTACATGTTTAATGCGATATCCAGCAAACTTAAGCTGGGGAACTCTTGAGCAGTGCGAGGTTGCAGGCCTCATGAATAGAAAGGCAGTAGTCATTATGTGTCACAATTTTAGTAAACTGTACATAGTTTCACATAACACTACAGGCAAATTCTATTTTTTTAGTCCAGAACATGCTTGTCTAGAGGAAGTATTCTTTTCAAGATAATCCACCTAGAAAGCCATACAAATGTAATAAGTTACAGTAGGTCTATAGTCTTAAGGGATACAGAAGTTCCTTGACCGAGTAAACTATTTTAAACTTCAGCAAAAGTACAGAGGTAATGAAATAACCCCTTAATACTGGAATGTGTTAACCTAGTATACACACTACAGTCAAATAATCTTGTACCAGAGCTGAATGATAAAGAATAACTTCTTTTTATTCTACCTTTCTAGAGCTAATATTCCTACTTTTTAAGTATTTATGCATGTACATACACAGAATTATGACTTAACTCTCTTTGCAGAAAGAAGAGGCTTCCATGCAAGTTGTGGCAGAAAATCACATGTCTGATTAGCATTATATCAGAATAAATCTAGATGTACACCCCTAAAGTCCTTAGCATTATGCCAAATTTGCATTAGCACAAATAAGTTGCCAGTCTGGCAACTCCAGGTGAGTTTACAAATAAAACCTATAAATGCAAAATACAATTTTTAAGAGAGTCACAGACCAAGAGGCTGAAAAATACCAAGCTTTCAGATTATCTGAGGCAAGAAGACACATATTTCAGTTAATTAGATATTTAGGTTAGATATCAGGGAAAAAAACCCACACAGCTTCATTATGAGGGTAGTCAAACACTGTAATAGGCTGCTCAGTGAGGCTGTGAAATCTCCATTCTTGGAGATATTTGTTTCTTCACTGGATGAAGCCCTGAGCAACAGAAGCTGGCCCTGCTTTGAGTAGGGCATTGGGCCAGATGACCTCCAAAAGTCTCGAGACATATATTATTCCACAATTCATACATCTCTTTTCAAGAATACAAAAATCTGAGTCAGCATTTGCTGTGTGTATAAGTTCAGTGCAGAAATTCTAGAAATTAGGTCTCAGTACACTTTCCATATCGAAATTGCTTTTACACTGCCTCTCCCAGGGAGGAGCAGAATCTGGTCATGAAGCATCATTCTGATGCACTGAAATAACAGGGTATCATGACTTCAAGACTAGAAGTATAAAAAAAAGTATAGGATCTGGTTTATTTTGGCATGGCCATAGTTTTCTCTTAGCCTTATAAGAACTTTAGCTTCAGTGTTTGATGTTTTCAAAGCTGTTAAGATAATATAGGGCAGAAGCCTGCACAGACTAATGCCCTTGATAAGGTTTCCGTTAACGTCAGGGCACAGAACCAACCCTGGAGAAACATTTTCACAATATTTTTTTCAGTTATTGTTTCTAATTGCAATGAATTTACATATTCTATACAAACAAAAAACATATTATTTATCCATATGTTTATCTATAGTAATAATAAAAATATTTAAAAAATTAAATGACAAGTCACAGAACATGAAGATGTTCAGTTTCTATAACGTAGCTTACCCAATACTAATAATATTTTTTTATTTGATCTAAATAACAATGGTGCCAAGTGAACCACAGGTTAAAGAGTTCATCCATGTATTTCCAGTCTTTCAAAATTAATTGGGTGACAAATGATTGCATTATCGAGCTCTAATTGCTTAAAAAAGCATGTAATAGATCAGCTGCAAAACCAAAGACATCTTCTTACCGTGGTACTGCTCGAATTGATTCAATAGCCACTTCTGAAAAGCAAATACAAACCAGCTGTTTCACATTTTGGTTCACCTGGTGCAAATTTTGTTCCTCAACTCCAGAATTCTTTAACTTGAAGCTGTATGGTGATCTTTTTAAAAGTTCCACTTCAAATACGCACTACCAAATTGCTTAACCCCATGCTTACTTAGGTTTCCCTGATTAAGTAACAAGCATTTTAAAGCAAGTATTGTTTTAAAAGTTAGTAATTGTTAAATAATTTACCTTTTGGCCCCCCAAAACATAATTTTTCATTTTGCCTATCTGTTTACTCACAAAATAGAAACAGTAACTTCAAAAAGCATTAATTTTCTGTTCATGGTATTACCAAATTCCTGAGGCAGTGAAAAATTTCAGCAATTTCAACACAAATCCACACAAAGATACAAACTGAAACTTTGGCATCATTTCATCTACGGCATGAATATTCACAGCAATGGAATTTAAAACATCATTCAACAGAATATCTAAGAAATAAAACTAATCTATTGCCACAAGGGAGGTGTATGTTTAAGTTCTGGAGTAAGCTGATGCTTACGTTATTGGTCTCTGTCCTTTTTAAACAATTGTACCTAGTAGAAAATTAAAAACAAAACAAAAAACTGTGGGTTGCTTTTTTTTTTTTACAGTAGACTACCAGAATTTGTCCAAATTGACATGCAACATCAAAACAAATAGAACACTTTTTTTTTTTATCTTGGGACAGCATGTTTTTATTTAGCTTCAGTTACTGAAGCAATTATTTCATATCAACTTAATGTCTAACTCAAAGAAAAAAATCCAACAAACAAAAAGAAAACTAACCAGGACTTTCCCAGTGTTTTCTACAAGCTCTTGAGGTGGGCTTATTCCCTGGGGTCTCCATCCCTTTTAGAAGTGATCTATCCAGCAAAGCACTGATACATGTGCTCATGCTCTGCCCAATTATGTAAACAACCACAGCACGTTCTTATGTCCTACTGAGAACACTAAAATTTAAACGTGTGCTTAAATGAATTTCTCTGTGGATTCCTTAGTAAGCAAACCATATGAATGCTACTGTTGTGCTCTTTAGCATTTATGAGGTGCTAGAATTTGTAATTATTGATTTTCCACTGTTAGCAAACCTTCATCAGTACAGACTGATTATGTAGTACTAGCAGATCATAAAAACAGATTTTTAAAATGTGTCTAATGTATGCTCTTTGTCATTAGAGAAACAAAAAATTAAGCTTCTATAACTTCCACATATCTTATCCTAGAGCCATTTGAAGATCATATTTACTACATCTTAAAATCATGTTTAAGCCTACAACAGTTATTTCACACCTTGCATAAGACAGGTACCTTGCCCCATCCCTTGGATAACAGCAGTTTAAACCTCACCTGGGAGAGAACAGATGGTATACAGCCCCTCCTGATTCACTAAACTATTGTTGGCATTCAAGGAGAGCAAGTGGGAACAAGATAGCTTTAGAAACAGAGTGAAGCTGTAGGCCATGCAGTGCCTTTTTCTTTGTCTAGCAGATCCCAAACCAGGTAACTAGGAAGGGTTGTCTGACATTTTATGACTGCAAAATGGTGAAGTTCTTCAGCATGATCAACAGCAGTATCTAGAGTTGTACAGCAGAGACATACCCAGAAATTACTGTGAATTCAAATGAAAAAGCACTTTCACAAGTATCTAAACTAAAAAAGACTCCAATAGGTACAAACCCCTACTTTTTTCCTCAACTGTAGCTACAGCATCACTTACATAACTACAAAAAGTCAAAATACAAAATTTGAATGTAGAAGTTTGAACAAATATTTATGAAAAAAGCTTAACATTTGACATATCATAAAAATGATGCCCAGTGCAGTAAGTACCATACTTAACCTACTTTGCCCTTCAGAATGTGCACTTTTTATTATAATTCTAATCTGGTCCACTGGGTGGATTGCTCCTCTTTTATCCACTAGGCTTGATCAAATCAATGCAATAGAAGAACTGCTGATGCATGAAATGATAGGTCAATGTAACCTTGTCATGGAGTAACATCCCTGCAAATCACAGTAAACAAATAAAACAATTAATGTTATATGCTCTAGGTATTAGGCATAAATTAACAAAACCTAAAGCAGGAACATTTTTACTTCAAATATAATGTATCGCTGCATATTACTATATGAAAAACTCATTTAAATAACTTAACAGGGGAAAAACATTTACAAATAAATGGTAGTTGTAGTGGCCATTACCAAAGCCCCTTCATCCACAACTAGACTTTCCCAGATCAGTATAACTGATTTCTTCTTATGGGCTTTGTACAACGAAGGCTTTCTAAAAACTTTTGGCATGAAGATGTGTCTTTCTTTTCTTGCCTTGCCATCTTACAGATGTCTCTAGAATGAGTTCATCTAAACAGCAGGCACAGTACATTTAGCACAATTTTTACATATAAAACTTTTTTTTTTTTGCAATTTGTATTTTTTCATTTTTAATTACTTTACTATAACACGCCACGTTGGGCGCCAAAATGGACTGTCATGGTTTAACCCCAGCCAGCAACTAAACACCACGCAGCCGCTCGCTCACTCCCCCCCACCCAGTGGGATGGGGGAGAAAATCGGGAAAAGAAGCAAAACCCGTGGGTTGAGATAAGAACGGTTTAATAGAACAGAAAAGAAGAAACTAATAATGATAATGATAACACTAATAAAATGACAACAGCAATAATGAAAGGATTGGAATGTACAAATGATGCACAGTGCAATTGCTCACCACCTGCCGACCGACACCCAGCTAGTCCCCTGAGCGGTGATTCCCCGCCCCCCCTTCCCAGTTCCTATACTAGATGTGATGTCACATGGTATGGAATACCCTGTTGGCCAGTTTGGGTCAGGTGCCCTGGCTGTGTCCTGTGCCAACTTCTTGTGTCCCTCCAGCTTTCTCACTGGCTGGGCATGAGAAGCTGAAAAATCCTTGACTTTAGTCTAAACACTACTTAGCAACAACTGAAAACATCAGTGTTATCAACATTCTTCACATACTGAACTCAAAACATAGCACTGTACCAGCTACTAGGAAGAGAGTTAACTCTATCCCAGCTGAAACTAGGACAGTATGACAAGTGTAAAGTTAGTAAAAAACTGAACTACCACCCCGGTAGTGACATGCTAAGACATCATCCTATAAAACATATCAGAAACATTAATGTGTGATTTTATTCTTAACAGCGTTAGATGTTCTATAAGGATTTTTGCTGTGCATTGCTACTAATACAAAATCTTTGTTTAAAGCTTTTAGAATAAGATACATACATGTTTTTGTGAGCATATACACACACATTTCTACAGACTAGGGCTGGTAAATACAATTTACAGGAGCTTACAAGGCTGGTGGTGTGTAATTCTGAGAGTATATGCTCATGCTGGTTTTATGTAATGACAGTAAAATGTAATTTAAACAAAATTTAAATGGTATTTCTAACTGCAGTCTCTAATCTTGATTGGTTTGCTGTATGTGACAACTGTACAGAGGACAAACTATGTGTACTACTGAGTATCTACTGTGTGTCGAACTTCTGAGGTAGGTGGGGCTTTTTTTCTTTCCTAAAATATCCTTAGGTAGATATAGGGATAATTTTCTTAATTATAAAGTGTTTAATTTTATGAACAAACACAGAGAAACTACTTTAAACTTTAGGGATCAGTAAATGGAAGAAACCTGACATGAATATTTTATGTTAAACAATAAATATTTAGAATATGTTATACATAACTGCATAGTTTGACATGAAAAAATAGTGCAAAATAATTTTAAAATCTGAAGTATAGTGTTCATAGTTATACATTTAACATGGGAAAGAGGTGTTGGAAGCAGGTGTTGAAAAGATTTCATTTTTCATTTGGGACACGAGAGGGAACACATGTGTTCTCATGATAGATATCTCAAGTAGGGTACTCTTGTCAGAGCGATTTTTCAGAAAGTGGACATGTCAACTACACAATCTACACTGTAAAACCAGAGACTACGCTACAATGCTGTTATTGGTTTTAATCAGGGCCTGTCTGGCCACACAGAAGACAAGATACAAATATTAGTAATCTTTCTTAAAAACCTGAAAAAAAATTCAAAATAAAAATATTAGATATTAAATTATGATACTTATGCTCTCATAATTAGCTTAGTAACAAACACACTTTCCAATGTTTTAAGAAAACACTTGGAAATTAGAAACTCTTTAGTTAGCAAAAAAACCCATGTTATCTGTAGTCACAGATATCTCATAATAAAATACATCTGGACTGATCACTTCTGGCGTTCCAAAAACCTGAGAAATAAAATAAAACATAAAGAAATAATTTTTAAACAAGTTTGGCAACCATATCTACTATAAAATCTAGTAGAGTTATCTGAAGGCTCCTATAAACAGAATCAGCTGGTTTTCCTTTAATCTTAGGCTGAAAGGGCCTGTGACACAGGAGTCATATGCCAAAAAAAAAAATTAAGAACATTCAACAAAAAGATCTGCAACTTCTCTGGGTCAAAAATAAAACTATCTATTTTGTGGTCGGTCTTAAGGATACATATATTTTCCTATAGCATACAGATCAGAAGCCCAGTCACAAAAAGCAGAATTCCTCAACATGCAGTAGCTGTGCGTCCTTGAAGGCAACAGACCAATGTCTCTCTGCCCTCCTTGCCAGCACTGGCATTTATAAACGTTTTCTCTTTGCCGCTATCTCACTTTGAAGCAGCCAAAGTGAGCCGTATTTTGTTGCTGGGTTTTGGCCTTTCTTCACAGAAGGCACACAGCTGTCAGGGAAGCACTATGTTTTATGTTTGAATTCCATTGCAGGGCCAGACCCTGCTCCCTTAAAAGTCAGAGAAAGTTTTTCCTTTGACTTAATTAGGAGCAGAAAGAGGTCTTGAGTAGCAAGTTTCTTCAGTAATGTGTGTATTTCAGTGGAGTAAAGTGACAGACAGATAACAGTGCTACCACCCGAGGAAGTGGCCGAAACTCAGACATCTCATTGACACCCCAGATGCAATCCTACTTACTCTTCCAACAACAGGTGGAAAAGGCCACTGAAACAACGACAGCAGCGCAGCATAGGCGATTAGCAGATTTCCCTATGGGTGCCTGTAACTGTGCCTATAGTTAAGAGTTGCTCCACATACAACAAGGTGTCTCCCAGAGCCCTGAGAATGGGCAGCACTGCCACGCGGCTGCCCCTCTTACCGTTGCCCTGTTCTCACCTGCTGTTACTTTTTGTACCCTGGGAACTGATGAGACCCAGTACTCCCCCCTGCTCCTCCAGGTAGGTTATTTTTCAGTTGACTCCTACCAGCTGGATCTGCTTCAAAGACACATTGCAGGGGCTGGTTCAAGAGTAGGAACAAACAGCTCAGGCAGAAGAAGGGAAGAAAAAAGAGAGCAGTAACTACTTCACCTGGCCTAAGTAGCGCAGACTCCAAATGTTGAACCACATCTCTTGTGACAAACATCTGTCACCTGAAGCATACAGGAAACTCGCCAGATTTTGTATGTTGTCTTGGGAATATATCCGTAAGACCATAAAAACATGTTAGGAAATTTATCCTGAGAGAGAAATAAAGTATCAGAAGGGCTATCACCTTTCAGATGTTAACATCTTAACCATTTTCATCTTTTTGTACAATGCAATAAAGGGACAAGATAAAAGTCAGGACTATCTGCTTGTCAAAACACATTTTATTCTTTAAATCAGCTTTCATGTTACACAGGCATATAAAAAGGTTTGGAAAGCAGTAAACCCATATATTTTAACTCATTCCTTTAACTCCAAAGTTTTCCACTAACAGGAGAAAAGATTCTGTGGACTTTGCATACCATGCTTCAGCCTATAGTGACATTTTACAGCCCAGGGACAAGCTGTGAGGAACACAGCTCTGAATGGCAATGTCGGTGCATACATACCTGACCTTCAGAAACAACAAACTAAAACAACACCAGAGCTTACACCACTGCAGTGAAAGACAAACAAGCCATGGTACAGAAATAAAAGGCAGGAGTCTTGCTACCAAATGACTTTTTTGGGTTTTTTTGTTTTTTTTTTTAAAAAAAAACAAACGTTGAGAGGCTTGGACCTACAGTTCTGTGAAATGAGTTTCAATTTGCTGCAAAAGGATCTGAAATATGCCTAACATTCCTGTCAGGTTTATTTTCTCAAGTCCCCACAGCCACCATCCGTCCCAGAGCAGAACGGCGCCCTCGGAACAGGGCGAGCCCACCTGAGGGAACGGCGCCCCCCGCGCTCCGGCGGCAGCGCGACCGCCGCCCTGACACCGGCCCACGGCGGGAGAGCGATACCTCAGGTACCCGCCTCTCACCTGGGGGGGGGGGGTAAGGCGCGGCCGTGTCACGGCGGCCCGGGCCCCGGAGGAAGGCGGGCGGCGCCCCCAGGCGCAGGGCTCGGCGGGCCGGGGCTGCGCTGGCGGCCGGCACCTGCCGCCGTCCCGCCGGGGGCGGTGACCTCCTGCTGCGGGGGCGCGGCTGCCGCCGGCCGGCGCGGGGAGGGGTGCCCCGCCGCGGCTGCTGCGGGCGGGAAGGGCCGGGCTGGGGTCCGAGGCGAGGCCTCGGAGCCGCTGTAGCCCGCGGCAGCGCCGGGCGGCTGTGCGCCCGAGGAGGGCGGTGCAAGCCCATGCCGGTTGGGAATGGCCTGGAGAGCGGGAAAAGGCACTGCTCGGCGCGATTCCTCGGTGTTAAGGGGCGTCCAGGGGAAACTGGAGCTGTTATAAAGCCATCGTGCTCTTTCTTTTCAGAGAGGATATAATCCAGCCGCACAAACGACTATCAAAAGATGTTGCGGACACACAGAGCGTAAATCCAGTCATAAAGGGATGAGAGAAATCTGTGATGGATCGGCCTATCTGCCACTATTAAACACAACAAACGAAATGCGATTCCAGCTCAGGAAGTTTCTGAAGCACTGTTCCCCAGAAGCTGAGAGGCCATGCCAAGGGGAATGTCTGTTTTATATATGCCTTGTTTTTAATCCACTTTCCTTAAGCATCTGTTACTGGAAAACAGGCTCCTAGGTTAAACAGACCTTTAGTCTGGCTCATGATAGTTATGCATCTCCATTATGTTTACCATTTCCCCTGAGAAAACCATTTCAAGCTTCTCCCGTTCCTGCTTGCCAAAGGAAGCCACGTGTAGCAGAGACTCTTCCTGCATTCTGTGACTTTAATGATTATTTGGTCGGCTCCCGGGGCATGTACAGTTCTGCAGCTTCCTTAAGGTCTTACACACACGCGCCCCCAAAGGCACTGAAATGATTTTAAACAGATGTAGCTGGGATACGGTTAGGTCTTTCCTGAGAGCATTACAGTGGAACGGGTAAAATACTCTGACCCCAGAGGCATGAATCAGAGCCCTCCTAAGAAGTTAGAAAAAGCTGCATCTTGGCGGAGAAGTGTTAACAAGAACCTAATCACTGAGGCCTGAGAGCTGAAGGTGGCAAGATGTGCTCCTAACTACACTGTTCTGTTGCCACAGGCCACAAAAACTTACAGGCATTAGCTGTGTTTGTTAACTAACATGCCACCCATCCCTGGGCAGATCTTTAGGGCTGACCCAATCTTTTTGTGAATGTTTTCAGCTGAAGTGTTGCTTATTGCAGTCTAGTTCAAAGCGATTTCCTAATGACTTATTTTAAATGAAAGTAAGTTTGATAAAAGTCAAAATGTGAGAAAAGTGTGACTTTGCACACACAGATGTTAGAATTTATTCGTAGAATTCAAATTGTAAAAACCCTTGGTCTTAATCATCATTAATATAGCTCTAAAAGCATCTTGCACTAACAGGCATTAGTGATACATTCAGATTACTTGGTTAGGATTAATAGAGGATTGGCCTTCTGATCAGCAATTAAAAAAATGTTGCACCTTTCTAAAAACAAGTATTCCTTTGTGTCAGCTGAGCTGCTGAAGACAATTCTTTTCTTTTTAAAAATTCTGATTTTGATACTAGATGGTAACCTGTGCATAAGAAACTTCTGTACATGGAAAAGGAGAACAGGAAGTCAGGTCGGCCACTTAGTTTGTCTCTGACTGATGTAAGACTTTATGGCTTAACCAACGAGAAGGACATCTCCTGCAGGCAAAAAATCAGATGAGACTATTTTATGCTTTTGATTTACCTTTTTGAATAAATGATGATAGATAAAAGTGATATCACTATAAAAAAGTGCTGTGGAATCAGCAGCAAGTCAAGAGGTTAGGTTGCTTTGATTAAGGTTTTTCATGTGGCATTGAGATGGTAGGAACAGTAATTTCTGCAGCAAGATTTCATGAGAGAGACTGCTCTTACTGCTTTTGAGATCAAGAGCAATACATTCAGCACATATTAAGGATGGTATATTACATAGTCTATTAGTTTTAAAGGGGTGAGGCATGCCTATAATTGGAGGTAATCTTGGTTGGATCATTTATCTTATTCTATTTTATAAAATGTGCTTTGTTGTATGCTGTGCTTTCCTCTTATACCTTTTAAATAGGAAGGAATGTTTTCTAAAGTGAAATAAGAAATAATTAGCACATAATTGGCATATGCTCCACAGGTGGAGGCTCTGCTGGGATTTAACAGTCTGGCCCTGGGAGCAGGATGAGGACTGCAGCACCCCTAGACTATTGCTCCCCAGAAGGAATTGTGCAGAGAGGAACAACTCCTTATCCAAAGGCAATGGATAACTGCAGCAGTTCCCTTGAAAGGTAAAGCTCTTGTTGTCAGAGCACCCAACCAGCTCAGGGAAAACAGAACCATGTCCCAGAGCACGCCACCTGCTCCAGGGTGGCTTATGTTCCTGTAGGGCACGCAGCTGTTTCTGAACCTTGTGCAGCTGTTTCTGTACTGCAGCTGTTTCTGGACCTTGTGCAGAGAAGGCAAATTCCACGTGCCCATACCCCACGCTGTCTTGCAGATCCGTACAAAAACCACGGGGAATCTAAGCCTAAATCATCATTCTAATTGTTTTTACCACCATCTAAGTTTTTCATCTTTGATAGTGTGTGTATCTTAATTAGGAGCTGGTTCTCAAGTGTATTGAAAAGCAACCGAACAAACCAAATAATTGTATAATTCTAAATACATCGTTCTGAGTATTCAAAATATCTAATTGCTGTAGCTTATTAAAAACAGGCCTAAACTTACCCTCCTCCTTCCTCTTTCTTGAACATGCTCAGTAAGTGGCAGACGTTCTAATATCTAGATCAGAATCCAGATCTGAGCATTATAGCTGATACCTGACACCTATTTTAAATTAAGTCTAGGATGAATGAATGCATATAATAAAAAGACAAATGAGGTTCTAATGTACTTAGGCACTTCATAAAGAATTACTTTAATGTAACATACTATTCTGCTTTACTGGCTGTTTAATATTTAATATTTCTTAGCTGATTAAAACTGGGGTTCTAATGAGAAAAATAATTGAATGGTAAAACTAGAAGGTAATTCCCACATTTAAGTCTCAGTGATTTCAGTACTCTGCAATCACTGTATTAGCTTAGGAAACTTTCTTCTTCATGCGTACTGAGCTATTTCAAAATAGCATAACTGTGCACAATGATTTGGTTTTTTTGGGACAGGGGAGAGAGCAAGCCCCATGAAGGCAACGCAACAGCTGCATACTGGAACACCCTACAGAGAACTTTGGGGCTGTACCACAAACTCGTGAGTTGTGTGGGGAAACTGGGGGAAGTGAATCAGCTAAAGGCTTCTAAAAATTTTGGGGTCTTGTGTCTCCCCTCTGCATTCAGGGGGTCGAGAAGAGAACTAGGACTCTCTCTTAGTGTTGATATTTGTGAGTGTAAGCAAATGTGGCCCATGAAAAGGAAAGGTTCCCTAGCTGCTTTGTCTTCTGCCTCACCCTCCTGATTGATAGAAGAGTAATGATCTTCAGACCCATGAACATCTTCTTTCCCCTTGTGGGAAAAACTTTTACAAGCCCTTCCTCCGACAAGAAAAAAACACTTCCCTGTAGACTGCCAGGATGTGCTGAGCATGTTTGGTGTTGTTCTTTGTATATTCAAGGTCCCATTGGGGTAGCAGTTACAGTTCCAGTGTTTACATGCATTAACTGAGCTGCTCTGGCCAGTTTTAAATAGTGTTACAGAGAACCTGCTTCCCCTAACAAGATTGCTCACAGTTCTGGTCTCTTTAACTTAACTATTCAAGCACTGAACATAGCCTTGATTACAGCACTTTGCATGCAGCTTCTCAGCATCATTATACAATTTATTCAAGCATTTTATTAAGAAGCTCAGACATAGCCTTAGGTCTCATGTAGGCACATAAGAAGATTTGGTTAATATTTTGGAAAATATAGAAGTGTAATCTTTGCCTGCTTAAAACTATTTCTTTCAGTTCTTTCAGAGCAAATTAACAGAATGAAGACAGTGGTGGAGCCACACTGCTGAAGGATCAGGTAAAGCTGAGAAGAATGGGCCTCCTATATTGGGCTACTAAGATGAACAAGCGATTTTTTATAACATGTAAAATAAGCAGATGGCAAGTGTTTGGCTGTTCTTTGCAGGGTTCAACAAAAGCAAAGCACTACCACTAGTCCTGGTCAGAAGGAAAGCAAATTATTTAGATGTGAGGGGAAGAAATGAAGCCATTTCCATGCTCCTTTGGAATTCACATATGGTAGCTGAGACCACCTGACATTCTCAGGCTGTGTTATCTTTCCTGTCTAATCTTTAATGAGTGAATAGGGCCCATTTCCCTTTCTCTTCTTCGCATGTATATCCTAGACTTGTGGAGAGCTGTCTAAAATTACGGGCAATGTGGCAGCATGACTGACATCTCCCTTCCATACAGATGAGAGATCTGCATGTGGAGATCACAGGCACACCATCTGATCCTGAATAAAGCATGTGGGATATGACCCCAAGTGAAGATATGGGCTTTGGTCTAATAAAATTTCTTTTAAGCTGCTTTGTAATTAGAGCCTGTTTTGAAAGTGTGTTCTGTGATGGCTGGTTCATGTTAAAAAGGAAAATGAAAAATGTTTTTGAGTAGTATATAGATTAGTACCGGAACTTTGTTTAAACAGCTCAGTAGTGCTAAAAGAACAGGGTCTTACAGGTAATAGGAATATATTGGTTTTGCAGACAACCCTACCTTTTAAAAATACAAAAACATAGGCATACACTATTGTTTCTGATGAAGCTGGTGATATGGGTATTTGTAAACAGAGACATTTAACTTGTGAAAAATATCAGAGTTTATGGCATTTGAATATTATTTTTCATTTCAAATATAACTATCTCCTAAAAAAAAGTGTTTTTCTTGTTTTCCATTTTCCGCCTGGTGGTTCATCCTTCCTCTATACTAAATGCTATGGTGATGCAATACTCAGTTTAGGACATCTCAGTCACTGTCATGGTAAAACTCTGTGATTCAGGGGCAACAGGAAATTACAAATGTAAAAAAGATTGCCTTTTATGATGGGACAGGTTGACAGGAAGGGCAAATTATGATGTTGCCTAAAGTGAGTTACTTGCTCAGTATTGGCATCAATGGCCAGCACAAGCTGGTGACCGATGCCCTAGAGAAGGGAGATTAAGATGAGCTAGGTGGAGGTTACTACCTTAAGGCAAAGGTTACATTATATTGTTAGGCTAGAGAGAACAATTAAATCCAAAGCATAAAAAGTCTGTGCTCACTTGAAGATGAGGTAAACCAGGCTTTGACCACATGCTGTTGCAGGCACAATTGTGCCAGTCATGGGTGAGAAACAAACATAACCCTTAACTGAGACATCTGCACCAGCAGAAGACTCTACTGCAGATGCAGCAGGACAGACAACAGCACTTTCACTGGTACAGCTTCTTTTTTACTCTGGAGGAGGGGAGGCAAAAGCACAGGAGAGAAGGGTTGCTACATTGATGCACACACAAAATGGCTTCTAGTATACAATATTCCTACACTGGTAAACTGTTCCTTGCTTAAGCAAAGCTAAAGGGGATCAGATGACATAAACTGGATTATTATGATTTCTTTGGTAGTTCAATTAGATGAACGGAAATTCTAGCCTTATTACCACTAACAGGGAAACCTGAACCTATACAGAGACTCTGTACAAGGCTTCTGCACCATTAAAGAATGTACTTAAATTGTTCAGTGAATAGCGACCCAGATCACACCTCAGTGGAAACTCGCCACTTCTTCAAGAGTTCCTGGCCACTAACTTCAGTACACCACAGCATGGGATTCACCGCACAGCCACCTGCAGAGGAGATGGACCCCTACTATGTACCTACATGCCCTAGGGTGGATATCTGTAACCTTTCTCAATGAGCACACAGGATTTGTACACAGGCTCGGGTTGGGGTCTGGTTAACATGGCTAAGCAGTGATGTAATCACCAGACCTGGGTCAGGGACATGCTGGCATTTTGTGTGTACTTAAGTAAATGTGTACCGCAAAGAAATTAAGAGATGATGAGAAGAAAAACAGGTTCGATGGCCTCCAGGTTAAAGGCCAAATCTCACTATCCATAATCTCCCACTGACTTGTCACAGTCACAAGGTCAAAATACATGTTTTCTTTGCTTTTCGTTATCCTTAATGAAACACCTATATGACTTCAAATCAGTTGGGAGTAAATATTAACAGGGAGTAAAACGCATAAACATATTTAAAAGACCCTTTGAATTACACACACTTCTGCTGATTTTCTCTGATCAAGACTATTCATTCAATCAGCCCAGGGCCTTGGATCCTTCTTCTCTATGCTGCACATTAACACTTACCTGACAACTGGGAGCCTTGCTGGTTGGTGAACACTTCCAGGTCCTTGGTGGCTTGGATGCTGTTTAAATGCAAAGTTATTGAAGATACCTGCTAGGCAATCTGTTTGGAGGAAAGCTTTGCTTTTGAGTTCAGTAGTCTCGAAGACTTAGGCAGCCTGTTTGGTAAGTATTTTTAAAAAGTTTGGCAGGAAAATCTAAGAGGTCTTTGAGTTGACTCCATCACATACCAGAGTGGCAGACCCCCCATCTTTACCAGAGGATTCACAAGAATCTCATAAAAAGTGTAAAATAATTGGAGAAACTAAAAAAGAGAAAAAAGATTCTATAGCAAACCATAAGATCTGACAGTAAGCTAAGCATTATACTTTTGTTTCTCACCACTGAGTACAGGGGTAAGCTGACAAGATCTATTAAATGTTACCAGGGTCATTTAAAAGTGTCTCCATAATTGTGCAACTACTTGCACAGAGATATAAATTTACCCTATTTATGAACTATTGAGTGGTCTGCTAAAATCCTTGAATATCACTGAACAGTAAAATGTATCTTTTGTCTAAGATTTTCAAGACATCAGCATTTTATATTCCCTATTTCTTCAGTATTCAAGACTAGTATTACATATAGCTGAGAATTTACAAACTGAAACAGTTAAGTTGTAGTTACTTTAAAATTTAATGCAATCTCTCAAAATCTGCAAATAATTTAAGATTAAATATTTCTTTCAAAAATTACATCTATAATTTAGTATGGAAGGAAGAATTACACTGTGATGTCTTTAGGACGGATGTGTCCCAATATAGTTTAAAAAAACTTCATCCTACTTTTTCTATAATAGTAGTTGAGGAGGTATGAAACATAACTTTATAAATATGTTGGATTATTGGAGTGAGAATCTGGTCAGTCAGGACCACAAGGTGAATCCTGCAACCTTCTCCTGGGTGAAAGTCTTATTCTATTTGGCCCTTAACTAAAAATAATTTGAATAACAACATGTTAAAAAAAACTACCTGAAGAACAATGTTGGGTTTTTTGGTTTGTTTTTTTTTTTTTTTTAATTTTCTCTGCTTAAAAGTTTGTCCAAGTGTAAAAGTCATTTTTCAAAACAGAAAACATGCCAAATCTCAAGTTTTTAAACCACATCCCTATTTTTTGGTAGAGATTAATTTGAATTAACTACAAGATTAATTAGTTTATATGATATGTCTATTATACCAATGACATTTAAGATTTTAAATTCAGAAATGAATTGACCTTGAGCAGCATATGTACTCAAAATGTATAATTAAAAAGAATATTAATCATTTAATTTTATAAAATGAACAGCTGTTCTAGTTGATTGGAAACAGCTAAAAGTGTAAAATGTATTTTGTGAATGCAAAATTAAGTTAATTTTATTATAGAGTGCAATTTGCCAACTAGAAATAAATTCTTGAGATGTAAGCAATATATTTTTGTAACGCTCTACCCATACATCAGAAAGGTCACATGTATATTTAAATACCATATTACTATAAAAGTTTAACGATTTCAATTGAAAAGCTATCATATGATTTAGCTATTTAGAGATGAATATGAAATAGCTATGATGGATATGCCCTCTTTTTCCAGTGAACTATTTAAAAGTTTTAGAGAGAAATAATGTTTCATTAAATATTTTTTATATTCTAAACTGTTACTTTTACTTACCTTGTGTTATAAATCCCTAATTTTCGGCCCCCCCTTTTTTTTTATTCTCACAGATTAAGATTTTCATTAGCATTTGATATTGTGGGTTTTTACTTAAGTGCATCTCTCTCTCTCATGACAGGTATTTAACTAATTTTGACTGTACATTTTTAACCTGTGCACTTTCATGCTTTAAATGCAGTCATTATACAGATAGTATGCAAGGTGCATAGGCTACAGCATGCTGCTTTTTTTTTTTTTTTTTTCTTAAATCAGATACCACCACCCCCTTGACATGGTGCTGGCACTGCCTGGGCTATGGTCTTTTACTCAAAACCTAAATTACTTGCAGGCTCACACTTAAGTGAGTGGTAGAACTTTCAGTATTTCAGTAGAAGGTCTGTCTCGAGGAATGAGTAAGAACCCAAAATAGTCTGGCTAGACCAGACAACACAGATGCTGGGTAAATTCAGTTTGTCATCCAACTGGAGAAAAATCTTTCCATAATGGTCCAGCTTAGAAATCATTACACCTATGATTATTGCACTATTTTCTGCTAGTTACAGCTGTTCTAATAGGAACAGTTCTCTAGTTCTTAGTCAGGCTAAACCTGTGCCAGAAACCATCTAATACATTGCTTCAGCTCACGTTAATGCTTCATCTTGATCTTGGCACTTACATAGCAGTGAAAGGCCATTACCGTGTGGCAACATCCAAGTCCATGATTGTATCCTCTAAGTGGACCTTGTGCACTCCAGGATACCGTCATTTCCCCTCTACTGCTACCAACCAAAGCACTTGCCATTACTGTCCACTTCAACTAGGTCTGATGTGAACACAGAATTGAAAGACTATGCAGTGAAACAAACACTCTTTTAAACCAGTCCTGAATTCTGTAACACTACATTCTTAATGTAACTTAGTATCAAAGAAAGCAAGCAGGTTGCCACTGTATGCCATAAAACATTTTACAAAGCAGAAACATTATGTTATTCCTGATGACATTTAAATCATATGTCAGTAGTAAATGGGATGTGCTTTTGCCTCAAAGACTTTTTTGACTAGGGGCTTCCGGAACAGGTCCATCAGTTATTTCCTGCATTGCTGTCGCTCGTTGTGGAACACTAAAGGCATCTTCTACTTAATATCCTTCAACAACATACTTCTAGAGCCTAAATCTTTGGCAAAAGGACACTAACCAATGAAGCTAAACGTATTTCTCACAAGGCTTTCTATAATAGGACAGGTTATAGAAGACTCTTCAGTAGTAAAGAACATAACTGCTTGGTTATTAATTTATTAAGTTGACCCTAAGAATATGGTGTGGGAAATTAATTCAGAATCATAAGCATTAAAATATTGTTGAGGAGCTGTACCATGGTAACTATCCATTAACTTCTCATTATCTCAGATGTGAGGGTTCTGGTGGTATTGTCTCATCTCATTTCCTGAGAGAATAGATTCTTTGCAGTATTTGACACACATACAAACACATCAGTTTTACATGTTCTGTCATTATGAACATTTACCGAGCTGTTGCTTTTCTTGACTTAGAAGTCCATGGCAAAGCATATCTACTATTATGGTTGTGCCGAAGCTTGTTTGCCAACTGCCACCAGAGGAACCTGTCTGAGGCTGAATGTTTCCAGATTAGTCCCAGTGAAGTTTTGATGGGACTTTTTATTCGGCCGTCTCATTAGGTAACCAGAAAACAAAGCTGACTTGGTAAAAATATAAAGAGCAAATAACATATTCTCTATGTTAAAATGCAAAATTTAGCAGATTACTAATCAGGTTCCTAATTTGTTTGTTCTCCACAAATTTCAGTTAAAAAAAGAAATAGGGAACTCACTACGATAAAAACAGGCATTATTTTAAAAGAAATTTGCCAAAATGAATGTATGCCTAAGCTCATACTTATGCGATGCCCAATGAGACATAACGAACCCTAAAAGCTGTCGCTGTCTACCAAGTACTTTTAAACAGTTTTGTGCCAAGTATCTTCCCCCGTGTGGGAGAGTGACTGCCATTTTGTCACACTGGGAGGATAACAAGCGTCTCACCCTTAAATTCTGCAATTTTACAGAAAGTTAACATATGGAAAGCATGTTTTGGCTGTGCCGTGCCACAGACAGCTTCAGGCTGGGAATGGCTGGTTGTTGCAGGCCCCGTGGCCTGGATCTCTCTGAGAAGGGGCATTACTAGCCTTGACCACTGCCCACCTCTGCTCGAATGTATATCCCAGTCTGTAGTACTTCACCTGTACGTTCACTCCCAGTATTGGCACCATGGGTTTCTCTTTTCTCTCACGGCTTCATGAGTGGGAAACAAAATAACGGCAATAATTTAAAAAAAACACCCAAAGCCGAACCAACAGGCCAACATCAGTCCGAAGAAGGCAGGGATTTTAAAGGTGTTTACCATGAGAAGATCCCGGGTCACCGTGTGCTGAGCTCTGCTTGGCCGCGGCGATGGAGCCGGGCCCGGCCCGCCGCCGCTGCCGCCTCAGCGGGAAATGGCGGGAAGGCGGCAGCCGCGCGCGGAGGGGCCCGGCGCTCTGCGGGCAGGGGCGGGGGGGGGCGAGACAGAGCCCGGGAGACGATCAAATGAAACCGACGCAGCGGGACCTTCCCTGCGTGACCCCAGTGTTAACGTGTTTATTTCACGCTGCAGCCGCGGGTCGCTTTACAGAAACATCTCATGCTGGAGCCCCGCACGGGGCCGAGGACGAGGAGGGAGACACTTGTATTCAAACAGAACTATTAAATAACCTGTACACAAAACTTCAGTCTTTTCCCCTGAAAGCACCGAGGGCCGGGCCCCGGCACGGCCGCACCGACGCTGCCGCCCCACCCGCGGGCGCCCACAAGCCCCGACCCCCGGGGCGACCACGCTCCGGCCCCGACCTCCCCCCCTCGGCCGCGCCGCGGGGCGGCAGCGGCGGGGAGGAGGCCTGTCCCGGGCCGAGGGCTGCGCAGCGGCGGCCCCGGGGCCCTACGAGCGTCCAGTCCCGGGCCCGAGGGTCCGCGGGGGCCGTGGCTCCTCCCGGCACCGCCCCCAGCCGAGCTCCCTGCTCGCCGGGCCCGACGCGAGTCCGAGAGCCGGCCGCGCTCTCCCCGGCTGCGGAGCACCCTCAGCCCGCGTCCCCGCCGCAGGCGCGGTTCGGGTCGGCCCGCAGGTGCGGCGGCCGCCGCCGGTCCCGGGCCGGTCCCGCCCCGCCGGCCGGCGGTCACAGGTCGCGGCCGTCCTCCCGCTTGACGCCGTCCGCCGCCGCCTTCAGCTTCTTGTTCTGGTGGGTCTTGACGTGCTTGGCCAGGTGGTCGCTGCGCATGAAGCGCTTCCCGCACTCAGGGCAGACGAAGCGCTTCTCGCCCGTGTGAGTCCGCAGGTGCCGCTGCAGCTCGTCGGAGCGGGTGAAGCTCTTCCCGCAGAAGAGCCAGTTGCAGACGAAGGGCCGCTCGCCCGTGTGCCAGCGCAGGTGCGCCTTCAGGTGCGAGGTCTTGCCGTACACCTTGCCGCAGCCGGGGATGTGGCAGATGTGCTGCTTCTTCTTGCCCGGCTCCGCCTCGGGGGCGCTGCCCGCGGCCGACTGGCAGTTGGGGCAGCGGCAGCGGCGGCACCTCCTGGCCGTGGCCGCCAGGGGAGACTTGGTCTGCAGCAGGGCGGCGATCTGCGTCTGGTACTGGGCGAAGTCCGAGTGGCCCAGCACCAGGCTCCGCGGCAGCGCCGCGGCCGCGGGGAAGCGGTGGCCGCAGCCGCCCGGGGCGCCGGCCTGCTGGATGCTCCACCAGGGGATGTCCTCGGGCGGCGGGTTGGGCGAGAGCTGCCGGCAGGGCTGCGTGGGCGGCAGCAGGTTGGAGTAGCCGGGCGGCAGGGCGGCCTGGGCGGCGTAGGGGACGTAGGCGGGGGGGCAGCTGGACGGCAGGGCGGCCATGGAGGAGGGCAGCATCTTGACGGGGGAAAACTCGTAGGGGTAGGAGGGGTCCGCCGGGGGGGTGAGGGGCAGTTCGTGCGACCCCCCGAAGGAGGGCTGCAGGTGGTTCTTCTGCGGGGTCAGCCCCAGGCTGGGGTGCGGCGGCGGCAGCCCGCCCGGGGAGTGCGCCGGCATCTCGCCGCTCCACGGGTGGAAGATCCTGGAGGGGGATCCCAGCGTCGGGTCGTAGGAGACCTGCAGGAAATCCGAGGGCGCTGCGCCTGGCTGCCCGATCCGGCTACAGGTGGCGGCCAGAAGAGCCAGGGGCGAGTGCTTGGCCAAGTCTGGGGAGGCGCTGGGGGTGCGGTCCTGCGCGGGAGCGGGAGGGAGGGAAGGGGGGAGGAGAGCGCGTTACTCGCCGCCCGCCGCCGCCGCCGACCCGCGGGAGCGGCCGAGCCGCCCGCGGGAAACTTTCCGCGCCTCTGTCCGCGCCGCCTGCCCGGAGGCGCCCCGCCGCTCCCCGCACAGCCGGCAAACTTTCCGAAAACAGCGCGCGCCCAGCGGGCAAGACGGGCCCGGCGTCCCCCCCCCCCCCCGCCTCGCCCCGCGACCGGCCCCGCCGCCTCTCCTGGGCCGGGGGCGCTGGGGAAGCGGCCGCTGCGGGCAGGCGGCAGCCCCCGCCCCGCGCCTCAACACCCCCCCCAACACTCCCCCCCCCGCTCCGGGACGCTGCCTGGAGTTACGGCCGGGCTCCTGGCGGGAGGGGGAAGTTGCCGGCCCGAGGAGCCCGACCCCGGCCTCCTCACCCCAGCGGGAGCCCCTGCCTACCCCTCCCGGACCGCCCGCGGGGTGAAGCCCCGGGAGGGAGGCGACAGGCGCGGGCCGCCCCGGCGCAACCCGGGTCACGACGGTGGGACGCGGCGCCGCGCTAGCCGCCGCGGCCCCCGGGCGCGGGTACTGACCTGGAGGAAAGCCTGGAGGGAGTCGTTCCGGAGGACGGCCACCGCGGCCATGGCTACTGTGCCCGGGGCGAGGGGAAGGCGCCGGGGCACGGCCGAGGCATGGGGACGCCGAGGGGAAGACGAGGAGCTGCCCAGTTTCCGTCTCTCTCTCTCCCTCTCCCCCTCTCTCCTTCCCTCTGATCTCTTCGCCTCTGTGCCTGTCCCACCCCCCCGCGCTGCGCGATCTCCGCGGACTGTCTGACTGCACCAGGATCACCTCCAAGAATTTGATAAGGACTTTGCTGGGCCGCCAGCCAGTCAGAGGGAAGATTTATGGCTTTGAAGTTTGCCGCTACCCAATCATCAAAGAATAGCGGCTCTTTCAGAAGCGAAAGCAAATCCTTTGAATCCACAAAGCTCCTATGGTGTGTTTGTTGGTCTGGATAAAAGAACTGATTATTAGGGGGGATGGGAAGGGAGGAGATAAAGGCGGGACAATTAATGAAGTAATCACTATGTGGGAAATGTATATACACAAATAATTGGATTTTCTTGATCAAAGGACCCCTTACCGCCTGGAGACCCTCGCACTGGATGTGCAAGACACTGGATCCCCCCTCCTTTTTTTTTTTTTTTGCAATTAAGGATTTGTGGCAGAGCCCTAAAGTGACAATGTGTCTTTGTTATCGCCCGAGAAATCTGCCGCCGGATTCCGCTGATAGTAGTGTTCAATGGCTCAAAGTAACAGGAGCACAGCGAGTTCACCTGATCGGGGCTGGTCGATCCCAGTCGTAAAACTTCCCCGGAGTAATTGTCGGTGGTTCCTCCCCGCTCCCTCCCTCCGCCCGCCCTTCCCCCGAGGCTGAGGGATATGCCCTCGATATGACTCCGCAAACAACCGCACATATTCCCCCCTGGTAGCTGGGTTTGGTTTCGCTTCGCTCAGCCGGCGCTAACCCTCCGTTATCTGCAGCCCCCGCCGGGCGCGGGGCCAGGCGAGCGCGCCCAGCCGGGCTCGGAGGGGGGACAGCGGGGGGCCGCCGGCAGCAAGCACTCCTGCAGGCAGGCACACCGACAAAGCGGCCAGCGGAGAAACCGAACGGAAAAGTTTCCTCTTGCCTAGCGGGAGCTGGGTGTAAAAGACGTAATTTCCTTAAATGAAGACAGGAGTCTCTCCTGAGAGCGTTTCTGGAAGCGGGACGTGTGCCCGCGGCAGGCGGACTGCGCCCGGCGGCCCTGCTGAGCCCGCCTGGCCTGGGCCGGGGGCGAGAGCGGGTCGGGGAGACCCCTCGGGAGCACGGACGCTATCACCGGGTCTCCGCCTCCCCCCTCTCGCCCACCTCCTGCCACAACGCCAAACTCGGCCCCGCGGGCTCTGCTCCCTCACCCCTCACCTTTCCGCCTGTGTACATACATACATACATACATATACGTGTGCGCGTCTGCATGAAGAATCTAACCTGCTTTTCTCTCGAGCGTGTGCGAGGCTATTTCCCCGGTAACCACCACCAGGCACATCTGGGTCACAGCTTAACGCCACCGCCTGCTGCTCCGCTCAGCGATCCGCAGAGCTGGCGGGACCCCTCGCACTGCACTGCCCAGCAAGGGGCAGGCGGGGCCCCGCGCCCCTCCGCGCCCCTCCGCGGGCCCGCTCAGCGCCGCGCTCCGCCGGGGGCCCTGGGAGCGTGCTCTTCTCCTCGCCGCTTCCCCATCTGCTCCGAGGCCATGGCAAACGTGTAAGCCGGCCTATTTGGCCAGGTACCAACCGAGGACGTTCAGCTCTGGCGTGGGGGGGAGGGTGTGTGTGTGCCCTTTCGGGCAGAGGCCGGCTGGCTCTGGTCCTCCGGAGCTGTTTGCCCAGGTAACTCGATCCTCCCCGCAGTCGCTGGGTTCAATTGTATTCACACGGCCACTGAAGTCTCTTTAAACGCCAGCAAACAGAGATCTTTATCTGGCTTTCCTGTGGAAACAATCACTGTCCGCTCAAAGACTTTCAAGAGTTGTAGGGCTTGAATTAGATCGGTTTCTTTGAAGGGATTAAAGTGCCAAGTCCTCTCCCACGGCTCCATATTGAGTCCTGGGGAGAAGTAAAAGCTGGACCCCGTGTAACGCTGATCCCCTACGCAGCAGCCACTTCAAGCTCTTCCCCCGTGCCAGGTAACCGCTTCACCAGGTCGGTAACAGGCAGCTAAGCGCCCCGCACCCAGCCCTTCGACCACGCACTGAGGCACCGGGGCAGGGCTCGCTGCTGCCGCGGGAGCCCGCGGCCCGGCGGCAGCCCCCGGCGGGGCGTGAGGCTGCGGGCGGCGGGGCTCCCCCTCTGCCTTGCGAGGGTGCCGGGCTCGCGGGGTCCAGCACCTCCACCTACCGCACACAAACACCCTCCCAGCACCGCCGCTGCGCGGTCCGGCGGGGGCTGCGCCGCGTCCGCACGGGACACGGCGGGAGACGGGGAACCGCAGCGAGCCCCGGCCGGCAGTGCAGCCGGGAGGGCGCGCCCGCCCGCCCGCCGGCCGCCACACCGTCGGGCGCCCCGGGCTCCCTGGCCGAGCTCCAGCCGCGCCACTGGAGCCGCATCGGGGCAGGAGCGCGCTCGCCTTCCCCTCGCGTCTGAGCTGCAGCCGGGGCAGCCGGGGCCGAGGGGGGACCCCGACAGGGGGACCCCGGCCCGCACCTCTGCTCCCTGGGGGAGCAGTAACCCGCCCGACAAGGGAAACGGCGGCGCTCGCACTTGCGCCTCCCCTAAACTTCTGTGTCCCCAAACTTGTGCCAAGCCCGGACGCCTACGGGGTGCCCGATTCAATTCCTACCTCGATTTCTGCTAATTCGTTTTAGCTAATAATTGCCAGGAGAACAATCTGAACAGTATTTATAAACGAAAGGAGAGTCGATGGGTAGTTCAGGAGACGCTGAACATCCCGAGGTTCCCCCCAACCTGTAAGGTACATTATTTCCCCAGATATCTCGACGAACCGAAATGATTTGTCACGTTACAAAAGAGTTAGTGGAAAGTTGGGTAAGTTTCTATATAGATGCCACACTACAAATGCCATAAATCTGCATCCAAGAAAGCATCTTACTTAAAAATCGAGAATAATTTCTCATTTCTGGAAGAAACCAATGGGCTGAATAATGAAACGTTGCAGTCATAATTTTCTGTACAAATAATTAGTGTTCAAACTCGGAGCATTTCAGTCTCCTGAAATGTATTCTTAATGAAGTGATGTTCAGAGCTGTCATTAAAAATGCAGGGCTGGAAGATCAAAGTACAATATTTATTTTAGAAATTTGTTTCAGCTATCAGGAGATACAGGTATCAAGGCCAAATGTCAATTCAGTTACACAAAGCACTGTTTCCATGAGAAATGGGCTGCCGCTACCTCCTAGCGTAAAGCGAAGAGGCACCAGAGATGAGGAGCAGCGCGGGAGGGGGCTCCCGGCGGCGCGGCCGGGGCCAGGGGCCGCTCAGAGAGCGGCGCGGACAAGCACACGCCGGCGGGCAGCTCCCTGCCGCAGCCCCGCTTCGGCCCGCCGACCAAGGGGGACGGTCCCTACCGGCGGGGCTGCAGGGGGCCGGGGCGCCCCTTGGGCCCGCCGGGGAGCCAGCGGCAGCGCCGTCGGGGCCGGGGCCGGGATCGGGGCCAACGCGGGGCCGGGCCCCGAGGGGAGCACGGCGGCCTGGAGGCAAGAAGAGCTGGAGCCTGAAGAGCTCCGGCCCCGGGGCCGAGGCGCGAGGGGGGCCCGGCTCCTCAGCCCCGCAGTCTCCGGCGGGCCCTGCCTGCTACGGCGGGCCGGGAGACCGCTCGCTCCCTGTGCCACGGGAACCGACCCGCAGCCACGGGGCCAGAGGGGCTCAGGCTGCGCTGGGCTGGATGGTAACTGGCGATTTAAAGACAGTGGACATAAAACATGAGTCGCCATCACCATCTTCATAGGCAGGTGTCTCCAAAATCAGGAGTTTTCAAATACAGATATCCCAGAGTGACTGACCCACCATGCAGGGCTCTTTGGACCCTAGTTTGAATGCAGGTAGCGCACAAAAAAATACTTGGGAGTAACAGCTGCTTTGGATGCCAGTGATCCCTTCCACGATCTCCGCTGTGCCTCTGCCTCCTGGGCCCCGAGCACCCCATCCTGGAGCCTACCCTGGAGCCTGTCCCAGTGACGGCTCACACTGCCACAGCCTCCCATGAACTCCCCAACCAGGTCCTCTCATGACACCCCCAGTCCCTCCCAAGACCTTTGTGGTCCCCTGCCATGACCCCCCCAGTCCCTCAGCTCTTTCAGCACAGCCATGAATGACTCTGGGAGCCTGGATGGGCTCTGGCCACCTGCCTGCCCCCAGCTTGGGGATCTGGCACTGCCTTCAAGGAAATACTGTTCTTTAGCAATTGTGACAAAGAATCAGAAACAAGAGCGCTTTTAAGTGAACAGCTGCATTAACTTTCAGCCAAGCCTCCTAGTCAAGTTCTCTGTAAGAGTGTGGCAGGTTTTAAACCTGAACAGGCTTTAAATAAGCTTGCTCCAAAAGACAGTGTCTTCACACCATCCCTCATTCTGTCTGGTTTAAAAGCTTACTAAAGCAACTGCCCGGTTTAAAGCCTTACTAAAAGAAACCATCTATCCACATCAGCAAGAAGTTTCACCAGAAGGTAAATTAACCTATGTATAGCTCCAAGCATGTGTGGGTACGCTACCAACAGTTTTGAGTTACGTGCCATTAATATTATTATTTACTTCAGCTTATTCACATTTTTACAGTAGGCAACATGACTGGCATATTAAGAGGAGTCACCAGTTCATGTTTTTAACATGCTAGTGTATATGGTTTGTTTATTGGCTTCAGATTACCAACAAACAGGTTTAACACAATTATATCTCCTAAGTTTTAACAGAGTTTGATTTGAACATCAGTAGATGAAAATAAAAGAAAGATTAAAAGCTGCTATGGAATCTCCTGCATTTTTCTGTGCATAAAGGAAAAACACAAAACCCTAGACAAGATCGGCACATGCAAAGGCATATTTAGGATTTAAAGGCTTGCCTCGACATTTCCCAGTCTAGGTATGGATTTCACAAAGATTAATAGAGGATTTCCCAAACTTCTGAAAGCTGAGCTGCCCTTTAAGAAAAGTAGAATAAATTTTATGCCTCACTACAGTTTTACTGCCTGTTGTTAAAGGTTTAAATATCTTAATATATTCATCTTCTGCTCCTTCCTTGGCTGGCCCTCTGTGACTCCTCCTCCTGCCTTAGGGAACACTGGTGAAAATTTTTGGATATACTTCCTCCCCTTGCTTCCATACTTTAAAAAGGAGTCAGACTCTTAACTATATCAATATTGAAAGTGTTATTCTTGGCTCCACTTGGAATGCCTGGGACACCTTTCAGTTCAAAACAATCGTTTGGAACACTCTGCAAATGCCTTTCTGCCTCTGGCATACACGGCTGCATTTTCTTCACCACTCTAATAGCTAGAAATGGACTTCCGTAGAATGGAAAGCAAGCCAAGACTCTGGTGAGCAGCTGAAAAGGATCTGCTGTGTGCACCCTGCTTGTCCTCTCATTTTGGGAAACATTAGGTAAAAAAAGCCTATGTATTTTTGGTGGAATGCATTTGTTTGGGGAAGACTGGCTGGGAACCTTTTATTTTATGAGTACAGATACATATAGCCACGCTTTTCTGGCATTGTAATTATTCAGTATGGAATGAAAAAGTAATTAAACTGTTATTTGCCTCCTTTTAACTACAGAGAATATATTATCTAAAAACTGGGTCTCATGGTAATTAATTTTAGTTACTTAGTGTATTTATTGACAAATTAAACATCTGTCTGTGTCTATACTGTGTTAAAACTGGAAACAGCACAAAGTTTAGCCAGAAAGATCATTGTTCAACCTACATATAAATATTGGATGATCATATGGCTGCCACATTGCTATCAGTTTGGCTGAATGGATTAATCCAACACTGTACAAATACACCTGTTACTTAATGAACTTGTGTTGTAATTTTAGAACATTTTGGTACAGAAAAGATTAAGTATTTTCTTATGGCAATATTTTACAATATTTCAAGAATCACTTTTGAAATAACCCATTTTTCAAGGACTACTGAACAAGAGTGTATAAAAGATCCATAAACTTTCTTACAAAATGCAAGCGCTCTATACAAAGTCTTCAAAAACTCCACTTTAGCTGGGAAAAAAAAAAGAAAGAAGAGGAAAAAGCCCAATAGTGGGCTTGTGAGGGTCAAAACAGGGACACAGATATGGGACATGACTATGGCGTTGAAGGTGTGTTGGGTAAGAAATACTGTCTTCACACTAAGGGAAATGATCTGAAGACCCTCTTTACAGATCCTCTATGTAAATGCTTTTAAGGTGGCTTGTTCCAGTAATACATACATACTAGTGAAAGGCAGTCAATGCTTCTTGTGCCTATCAACTACAACACAGGTAAGTGCCCCCCAACATGGGGAGAGTTTTTGAGAGGGACCTAGAAAAGCCAAATTTCTAAATTAAGAGAGGATTTTTTAAAAAATGCCAGTCTTCTTGGCTGCCACCACAGGCCCAGGATCCCAAGGAAGATTGGGGAAAGCTTCAATTATGATTTTGAAATGACTTATCTTTCCTTAGCTGAATATAAAGACTTAAAAACACGCCCTCGTAGACTGACAGAAAAGTCTTTTTAGGAATGCAGTGCATGGTATGTTTCTGTGTCACTTCATACCTTAATGCCTTAAGTGATGCAGAATAATATATAAATAGGTAAATGCATAAATTATGTGAACTATTCAAACACAAAGTTGCCCCCTTCCAGTTCTGAAAATAAAAATACCATCAAGAAAATTATTTCAAATGTATACAATGCTTGTATTATGCTTTTCATCCTCACAGACCTATACAAATGTGAAGTCATTCTCACCACACTCTTATGCAGCAGTGTCAGCTTCCTTCCCCTTCTTTACAAAGGGAACAACCGTGGCCATACACACAACTGCTCCAGACTTGGAAAGAGGAGCTCCTTACTTCAGTCCTGCACATAAGATTACCAGACTGCTCCTCACTGAACACTTAAACAAATTAACTCCAGCTCAGCTCAAACCTCAGGAGCATCAGCCAAGGCATGTACCTCCTCCTGCTGGCTGGCTGGCCATGCCAAATGAAAGCAAACAATCCTAATCTGGGAATAAATCACATTTCCCTTCACTCTTCAGTCAGCCCCTGTTGCTCAGGGGCAAACAGCTTGACCAGCTGTTTGAGAACCCAGGACAAGAAGAGGAGAAAGGATATTCCCCTCAAAGACAAGGGTGTCAGCATGGCCATGACTCCTGCTCCAGTCTAATGAAGTGTCATTTTTCTCACACTTCTGGAACCTCTGACATGGAGGGCAAAAAGAAATGACCTTCAAATGGGTACATGTTTTGGCTTCTCTCCCTCACTAAATTTCACATTCTTATTTTTCCTACTACATGCAGGAAGCCCCCATATTCTACTAGAAATGAGCTGAGAGAATCACATACTACATATGAAAGAGAGAACGGTCCATGGTGAAGGACAGATAATGCAATAAAATGGAAATGCATTCTTAAGTCTAAATTACCTACTCCTTATGCTGGAGAATGAGAGAGAGACTACAATGCTGCAGTGCTGGGACTCCAATGCCCAAATGATACAGCTCTATCAAATGAGCCACTTTTAAACCCAAGTAAGTGGATTCAGGAGAAATCTGTGATTGACAACCACTGACTGCTGCTTAGGAGGCCACACTAAACCACAAAGAATCATTTTCCAATTTTTCATCTTAAAGTAAGAAAGTCTGGAGAAAAAACAAGTGCAAAGTCATGCAGTTTTTTCATTGTCATCAGACTATATAAAATGCTGTCATCCTTACTGATGCACTAGAGTATGGCGTTGAAAAATAATATTCTTTTTCTGCCAAAATTGTTACAGAAGTCAGTGGCATAGATGCTCACAAAAACTGAACCGTGCTCATGATTTGCTACTTTTTTTCACTTCCATTGCTACACATAGAGTGATTTCAAAAGAAGCTGCTCTATAGTGCCAATGATTCTCCTTAATGAGATATAGTTATCAGTTGATTTATGAATTTCTCCTGCCTGTTCTCATTTACTTAGCTCTAAATTAAGGATAAGATAATTTGCATTCTAGAACAGTGTTTATAAGTGTTTATAAGAGAACAGAGTAATGAAAATCCCTCTTAAATCAAGTTTTAGATATGTACACAGTGAGGTTAGAGGTAGTTCTAGCAATGTGTGTAGCCTTATCCATTAAACTCTACAGCAAAGACTCAAGAGAAAGCAGCATATTTCCAGTTTTATCTAGTTTTCCATATTAGTATAGCATTCCCTTATCTCAGGAATTTAATGTAGGAATAGACAAAAAGAACTTTCTGCCTCAGCTTTCTGATACCCTGATGACCTCCTCCTGGGAGAGCCTATGCTCATTGTTAATTTAGATACCATATGCCTCATTGGTCATCAATTCAACTGCTGCTCTCTGTTTTATAGCCCTCACAGGGATTTTGATCATACTATCTATAAAACTAATCACTTCTTCTGTTTACTGTTGCTCTACCAGTTAGACAAGGCCCAGCTGATCAGTATTTTCTTATACATACTTACAAATAGCACAATCTAGTCAGCTTTGTTCTTCCCTTTGGTATATGCTGCTCCACTATCATTTACACACTATTTGCAGTGCTCAAAGTAAATCATCAAAAACTGGAAAGCAGCAGAGGAGGGATGTAGTAAAGAGGAAACAGAGCTACACAGACTCTGAACTAACACTACTGGTCAGATGTCTGGAATTGGGAGGGAATAGCCTGGAGACCAGGACTTTCTTGTTACGTTACAGCAGAACTTTCTCTCTGCTGACTTTCCTCCAGTCCCTTGATTGACCAGGATCGGAACCCCTATTTGTGTCTGTTATAGGGTGGGTATGTTTGATCTCCTTTTCCTGTGCAAGCCAGCATTTTGGGAGAGGTCAGAAGCAAAAGGCTAACCATCTAGGTGGAAAGGCTGAAAAGGTAACCTCCAAGTAGGCACCACATTAGTGCTGAGACTGGCCGGAGAAGCTAAGAGTGAGTGTGGACTCACACATGCTGATGCTGGACACACTGGTAACAAGAATACCAAGATGAATGGGGCAGTTCACTCTGCTCTGAGTGATTGACTGAAGCTGTTTTTATCTCTGTGGGGTGTTCTTTTTTGGCTAAAATAACATTTCACTCAGAAGTCTCCTACATAGGCATATACAGCCTCCTCTGACACTCAACCCATATTCAACATATTCAACCTAGATAAGAGATGGAAACTTTATGTCTCCACATCCCTGTTCTCTCCTGCCACTAGCCAATAATGCAATTATTTTTTATAGTTCACCTTTCTTCTTTTTGTAAACTTGCCAAGTTTACCAGTGACAGGGTATGTAAGGAATGAGACTAGCACCCAGGTGTGTGGGGCATATTCAGGATATTTTTCTGAGTAACAGGAGTGCAGCTGCGGAGCTGGGGGAAAATATGGGAATTGGATCAACAAGCAAAATCTTGGGACAGCCCTGAGTAAGAAGGTCAAACTGTGCAGTGAGTGTACTGGGAAGAGCTTTAGTCAATATGAGCACATTGTCTTTAAAGCATTTCTCTTCACAACTCCTCTATAAAGAAGTAGTATGTTATTATTCCATTCTTACCAAAGGAAACACAGGGAGTCCACATGTCCTATGTCACATATTAACCCTACTGAAGAGCAGGGAGTTGGACTGAACAGCCCTACTGAAGAGCAGAGGCATGCAACTTGGTACGATGTTCCACCTCTTCCTCCTTACAAAATCCAAACTCTTTTCTAAATCCCTCCCACCCCCCTGATTTCATGTCAGTCTCTTCTGACACTTGTACACTCTCTGCGCAACCTCAAATTATGAGCAGATATTGATCTTTCTGTGGGAAAGACAGCCGAGGAGTAAAGCCCAGATAACCTTGGGTAGGCAGAGAGGCAGCAATGAGGCAGCAGTGAGGCTGCGTGGAGGCAGTTAGGAGACAAACATGCAGCCTATGCAAGTGGAGCAGTAAGCCAACATGCGCACAACACATATATTTCTACTCTTCCTGGTGAACAGTGATTACAGCATATGGTAAGTAAAAAACCAGAGCCTAACACCTTTGCTTTACAAAGACAAATCTATTAGGTGGGCTTGTACTGAACAGCCAAATGTGCCTCTATAGCTCCAACACTGAAGATACTGAGCAGAAATAACTAGATACTTGCTAACTTTTTCAGCCCATCCTGCCTCTGCTTTAGCAAACTCTTCAGTACAGGATTCTGTCCAAAGCTCTGTTTTCACTTGCCAATCATCAAAACAACTACTCTCAGTGCTGACAACCTCCCCTGCAGAAAGACCTGCAGGCTTTGCTACTGACACAACTTTGGGAATTCAGTAATGCTACCATCTACATTTCCTTGATCTCACACACAGGAGCAGTCAGAAGAGCTAATTTTCCTCCACCTCAGGTAGACCCTCTCTCTATGCCAGTTCTCTCCTCACCTCAGTCAGTGTTCTACGAACCTTTTCCAGTGAATCCTTCTACCACCGTGTATGATCAAACACAGCAAATGTAGATCTATGGTACGCGGCTATCTCCAGTGCCTACTGCTGGTTGCAGAACAGCTGAGCTATGGTAGCATTGAACGTAATATAAATTTCAGGTTTTGATTTAAAAAAGTGAATAGGTTTGTGGCCATCACTCTGTTTCCTAGCTATCAAGAATTTGATGCTCTGTAAATACATGAGGCACCAACACACAACCATATTGTTGGATCAGCCAAGTTTTGGGACACTGTTTTTTCCCTTACCAGCTCCTTCTTGATCCATGTTTGGCTGGTTCCCTCTAACAGTCTTACAAACATTAAAAAGAGTTTAAAAGAGGAATAAAGTTTGGGGTACTTCTCATACTTGGCCATTCACAACAATTCAGAGGACACAGAAAACTATTTCTATCTAACCCTTGTTCAGCACCCTTCCTGCATGTCCTAAGTTTCAATCCAGGTTTTGTTGTTGTTATTTACAGCTATACATTGAGATACAAAGAGCTAAATGAAGACTCATAGGATACTGAGAACAAGCTTGTAATCCTGCCTCTCAGAGTGTATGTGAGCTATTGTTAAACATTATTTTCCAGCTACTGATTAATTATTTTGTCAAAAACAAAACCAGTGTGATTTTAATGAAAGTACCCAGATTTAGTCTGGCTGAGCAGACAGATTATGTATTTAATTGTAAATGGGCTGTAAACATCTGAGATCTTTATGCATGGAGAAAATAATAGTATCTATATTTAGATATTTGAGTGAAGCTTGAGTTTTTACAGGATTGAACTGAAAAAATCAAAGTGATATATTTTGATCTCTTGATATTTTTCTGATATCTCTTGATCAGCTTA
Source organism: Harpia harpyja (assembly GCF_026419915.1). Classification (NCBI taxonomy): domain Eukaryota; kingdom Metazoa; phylum Chordata; class Aves; order Accipitriformes; family Accipitridae; genus Harpia; species Harpia harpyja. The sequence continues at coordinate 34,664,508 of NC_068946.1, forward strand.
ATTTGAAGGTGAAAACATAAATGTATGTTAGAGATATCCAGAGATATCCATCTCTGTGCAATTTGTCTGAAAAAGCAAATAATCTCTTGCAACATAATGAACCCCAGAAAAATAAGGGGAAAATAATTTTTTTTTTTAGACTACATCATTTATACAGAAGAAAACAACCTCCTCAGATGAAGGATTACAACTATTTTTGCTACAATATGCTTATAAATATGAAGGATAAATCACAGCAAAACTATTTACGTCAAGCCATCTAATAGCATATATACGGAGGTTTGTTTGGAGAAGTATTTGCTAATTAAATTTTATTTATTTATTTTTATAAATATTATTTATCACTACCTATGATTTTTATCCCCCACCCAGTATGCTATCTTTCTGGAGTTCCAACTACTAAATTTCTAGCATATTGAAGAATTACTATTTTTGAAAATTATAATCCCAGAAATTTTTTTCCTATCTTTGCGCTGGTATTTTCTGTAAACTTATGACAGGAAAGATTCATTCCAAAGCTTATAGTAGATTTATAAAAGACAATGGGTTTAATGGTTTAAAAACCTGATTCCTTGCAGTACTGCAGGCCTAGAAAAAAAGATGTTTTACTCTGAACCATCAAAAAGTGAAGATTTCTTGTGATTTTTGAAAGGGGAACCAGATCCCAAGATACCGATTTCAATATCATGGCAATTTCCTATTGTAGAAAAGCTAGGAATTTTATACCTGATACATTTTATTTGTCTTTGCTTTTGGAATTCCAATTACTAGTCCATTTGTAGTTTTGTATTCTAAAAAAACTTGGAGCCACAGTAACTATACCACTTGCCTTCTTGAGAAGTTTCCAAAGCATCTCAAAGTGGTTTTCTACCATAGGTGTTACACGCATCTTAAGACACTCTGCAAGATTATTTAAGGCTTTATTATAGTACATGATGAGGATAATCTTCAAAATTTACTAAAGGTTGCCTCTTCCATGAAATCTAATGGTTCATGTCCTTTTTTTTCCCTCTCAAGTAGCTTCCTCTCTTTTCTTCTAAGTCTCCCTCATTATAGTTTTCTACTCCATTGTCCCCAAGTCCATTAATTTTTCCTTTCATCAAAGATCATTGATACTTCTCTCTTCATGTCCATCCTTTAAAATTCTTCTTCCAAGTGTCACCCAGAAATTGGATACAATAGAGATCAGCACTGTAGGAAGCCACAGGGTAAAACAGGAAGGCTTTGCCCTCTCAGAAATAACAAATTATGTGCTCTCCATTTGGTTCTGTGCAGCAGTTGGAAGAAGCAGTGAAGCTGGCACCTTGTCACTGTACTGTGGCAGAGACAATGAAGAATCCGCCTCTAATTCTATGTGACACAAAAGAAGACAGGAGAGAGAAAAACCATGACCACCTTGATCTTCAGTTCCCCCTTCCTGTGAGAGCAGGATGACAGTGATGTTGCCTGCATGCTGTGGCTGAGCAGAAGAAAAGTTAAGGGTATCTGAAATACTGAACATTCCCAAGAAAATACCTAATAGTCCTTAGAGTATCATCCCCAGCTCAAAAATACCTTAGCAGGAGGAAAAGTAGCCTTTAACTCAGTCGAATCAATACCTGTCATAAACACTACATTTCCTTTGAAAGTTTGTATCACTGTATTTTTAGCTTGTCAGCAACATTTCCAAGTACTAAGTGTACCTCTCTTATTATCAAAGCAAAGAAATACTTACATCCTCAGAAGTTCCATCTGCAAATTAAAAAAAAAAAAGAATTTAAAAAATGTAAACTATGAATGAAGCAGTAACTGGAATTTCTGAAAACACTGTATTGAGTTACTAACAAGTTCCTAATAGAGAAAACTCTTTCAAATTACTTATACCTAGTGGTTTAACGACAGGTATGCTCACCTTCTTGAATTTTACTGTTGCACAGGGAGCCCAGGCTATTATCTCATTTGTACTTTACCTCCTATTTTCTTCATAATTTGCAGATATACTCTAAAAATCATTGGGAATTTCCAGCTTAAGTGAAAAAATATGCAGATCTAAGTTCAACAAAGGTAGCTGTTTCTAACAATCTCTAGCAAACACAACACAGCTGACAGCTGAATGTTACAAATGGGGCCTCAGAAAGAGGGCTTAACAATTTTGTTTAAGATCACAGGTTCCCAACCAACACTTGAGCCACAGAAGAATGTCCATTAGCTGCTATAAAGGCAAAATTGGTAGGGCTTTGTGATTCAGTGGAGGGCCTACAAGGCACACACAAGCAGACACACACCAGCACACTGGAGAGTAGTACAAATTCTTCAGTTTGAAAAATTTCCACTCTTTTTTCTTCCTCTCACTAATATGAAATCATGTTTCGTTTCAGTTAAAAACATTTTTCTGCTCTACATTTAATCATGTACACATTTCTTCCCGGTTTAGCTCCAACTAGTCTCTTTACACAGCATCCAGTATGATTTTATAAAGTGAAGAAAAAAAAATTCTGTAGCTAGAGTTGTTTTGTCGCACTGTTGTTTTCTTTAATCTTTTGTTCGATGCATGGAAAGATGCTAACCTTTCTGTGCTATCTTAACCACAGTGATCTGGGAGCAAAGCAAATGAGATTTAGTAGATATGTTTCTGTTGTCATTATTAAACTTCATATGCTTTGCTATGTAGGCAACATGTTTTATTTCTCTTAACTTGAAAGAGGCTTCTGTCTTATTGTTGCAATTTATTAAGGGCAAACAATCTAGGGCTTATAATAGGCCTGTAGGCAGAACAAAGCCCTTGTCAAATGGAAGGGTTGGCTGCTCAGCTGGGTAGCATGTAAATGTGCAAAAGGAACTGTTCTGTTCAAAGACACTAGACATGCTTTTTAAATAAAACATCTCATATAATTGAGAGTAGCCATTTAAGTGTTGTGTTGGAAATGTTAATTGAAAAAAAAATAACTGAAGAAATAGAGTTGCAGTGTATTTTTTTGTAAACTCTTATAATAAACAAAACCCCACATATCACTAAGGTTTTTATTAGAGCCTGAACGTTGTATGTTTCTAAAATGGCAGTTTATTGTCATTTTATAACACCGTGTTATGCAAGTCAGGATAAGTTCACTGATTGCTGTATTCACCTGGGCAGACCGTGTAAACTTGATCTTATTCAAGACATATTTTGGGGTTTGTTTTTAATATAAGAGATCACTCTGCCTGTTACTTTGACATAGTATAATGTCTCAAAAAGTAAGACAGTTTCTCATTCTACAGCTCATTTAAAATTTATCTTCATGTGCCTCCCTTGCAAGCGCTGAAATTAAAATAAGATAAAGATAACAACATAATAGGCATTTTTTTAATGCACTGGTCCAGTTGGGCACAGGCAGTTCTTTTTTCCCCTCTTCTGTTGAAATGGATAATCAGGACAGTATCATCAATTAGATTTTTCACTTTAACTTTTCATAATGTTTCCAGACTTCACTATTTGGCAAAGACAATTGGGACAGATTTCTTTATTTTTTCCTCTGGCCTAAAACTCAAAACCCCCCACTTCCCAAACTGTTACCACCGAAGAGTTTATTAAATGGCTGAAAAAGACAGCTGGTCCCACCATCTGTTAAAAATTTTCAGGGGCCAAATGAAACAGGTTACACCTTTAGCCATGCCAAGTCTTCCAATACCCCCTCCCTCTCACAGCCTGTGGAGGGCTAATCTGAATTTCACGCTCTGATTTTGCTATTGCTAATGTCTGAGCTTCTTATGTGTGCTTCTTGTAGTTGCTTATATTAGTTCTCTAGCAGTAACAAAAGCTCCCCTCTCCTTTTAACCTAGCTCATTTGCAATCAACAGAATCCTGGGTCTATAGTCTCCTTTACAATAAGATACTGTACCTTGAAGGAAACCCACAGAGAACCTAATATCTGACTTTCTGGAGCAACAGAGAAAACCAGGGGTACATTTCTGTTGTTTTGCAGCCACTTTTCTATAAATGCTAATGGAAATAATTCAGATGTGCCAACAAAGACAGAATCTGCAACACACTGCAGGTGTGAAGGGGCTGAAACAAAAGGGATGCTAACCCTAATGGTATTTCTTGTCATTAACAATTCTTTGATGTTCATACTCGAGGCGCTCTTTTATCTTGTAGTTTTTCAGCCATCTTTGTTAACATGCAGTGCAACTAAATCTTTTTTTCCCTAACCTTTAAAGACATCTACAAAATGTTTATGCTAAGTTAGTTTCTATAGCATCTTTCTGTAATACACATTGAAGTAAAATGAGATAAAGATTGCAAGGTTATTATTAAAACATCAGTAAGTTCCTATCATTAAACGAAAGAGCAGATCAATAAAAAGAAGCTCTTAATGTTACTTTAATAAGGATGAGTTTCCTGTAACAGGACTGGGGATTAACTTCAATATAACAGAAGCGGTGTTTATAATATAGCAGCTCTGTTGATAAGAACCAGTTGTTTTACTTGTACTCATTAAAAAAGAGAATTACAAATATCAGTAAGTTCCTATATTAAAGCCTTTCACAATACAATATATTTAAGGACATTCTAATTTTCCAGAAGGGATTTCTCTACCACTAAGTGGGCAATGGCATTCAGTCAAGGTGCTGTAGGTGGAGTTTCTCCATATCCATCTGTCTTTCCATGACTTACAGATGGAAAAACGCTGTGTCTTTTAAAATGTTCAACTCAGTAGGATGACAGTAAAATGAAATGAACAATCAAAGCACATAAGATGCCAGTCTGAACTACTGCTCAGCACTACCAGCAGACCCAGCGTTTTGCTCTCATCCCATCGGTCATGTCCTGTTAGATCACATCCCATTTTATCACAGTCTGTTGCATTATTGTTGCAGCATGCTGGAATGTTAAATGAGCAACACAATCAATCAATACCAATTTCCAATTGGAATTCAGCTGTAAATCTGCACTGAGTTAAAAATGCTGGAGATTGTAATACAAGTTATCAAAAGATGCAGTTTTATGAAGCCTCCCATTTAGTTTTTCTTTCAAAACTTCATTTCTAACAGATCAATTTAATCAAATAAATATAACTCTGTGCCTGCATTAAGTACAGCACTTCTCTTTGAATTTGGATGTAAACTTCCATCACACTAATCCTACAGAACACGAACATAAGCAACAGTGGTTACATTCACACTTTTTCTTCTTTTACAGCTTACTTTCATCTTGAGGCATAAAGGCAAACTAGGAACAGTAGTTAATATATTGTCTTGTCCCAAGTTTCAGCTGTATGGATTGATGGACTGAGCTGCTTTTCTTGTTTCATCTACAGCATTCAGCAGTCTTAGAAATGTGTATGGAAATTGGGGATCTTAGATTATTGACAATTTTATCAAATTAACAGATTATTTTAAATTATTTTTCTTGCAATAGTACTGAGGAGTGTTCATTCCTGGGGTGATAGGAATTATTACAAAACTAAAAGTTTCTCTTTCAAAGCTTTTGCAATCTCAGTAAGAGCCGTTCTGTCATAGAAGCCTTTACATAATCTCTCCTGTTGCATTAACTGTGTTAATTTGTTGCTTATAACAGGGAGCAGCCGCAAGAACAAAAAACACTGAATAAACTATGTCACATAATTTTGTGGAAGTATCTCCTCTGCATTCCTCTCCCTTTGCTAAGGGCCCCAATGTAGCATCTCCATATCATCATTTCCAGCCATACAGCGATGCCATACTCCGGCACCCAGCCTTCTGAGGATTACTTCCATGAGAACCACAATACCCTGCTACCCCTGTCCTGGCCTCATGCATTCCCACCAGTGCATTACACAGCACAGCACCCCAGTTCTGCTATTCCAGTTTTAGACAGGTCTTCATCACAGACTTGCCATGATCAGTAGCACAACAATTTTCAGAAACAGCCCTGACAGGCCTCCCTCCCTCCCTCCCAACACTGTACTCCAGCCCAATGGACAGCATCCGGTCTTTGTTGTGGTGATATTGCTTTCACTGAGAGATCAAGACGAGACTTTCAAGCCTACTTTTCACTGGTAATGGGTCAGAAATTGGGACTTGGGTCTCTTGCAGAAAAATGCATACATGTTGATCTACCTACTTGCCATCTCCATTCGCCAACTATTTTATAAAAATACTATTTAAATTATTGAAAAAAGAGTCTCTCTCTGCAATTTAATTAAAAAAAGAGGCCTGCCAAACGAGCAAGGAATGTAATCTATTACTGGCCTGACCAATCATATGTAATCTGGTTTCTGGAAACATTACTCCAAGATGTGTTTTTCACTTATCTGCTCCTATGTCCTTCAGCATCACAGCACATAAGTACTACAATAAACACTTCCCTGATAACACAATGTATATATTTACTGTTCTGACTGATACTGGTTTTATACATGTAATAAAATAATTTCCAATAATTCTTGAGAAATCCGTTAAAACAATTTAGGGCATCAGCCTGTGTTTAAAGACACAGTGAGCTATTATTATGAATTGTTGGCCTCCTCCCTTACCAGTTCCAGTACCCAGCACCAAGGAGACACAAAGCCTCTCACTGAGTTCTGTAACCTTTAGCTCTGGCCCAGAGGACTGTTTCTCGGCCTTTGGTTTTCATAGCATTCTCTGCTACTTTTGTCAGTCTGGGAGTCCTGCTCTGCTGTCAAGCAGAAACATGTTCTGTTAACTAAGCATTCTGCTACAACTCCTCCCAGGGTGAACAGCCTTAAAGAAAAGGCACATTAACGAAATGTATTTCTAGTGTTAACAACAAAACTGACATTATTTCTTAAATTTTGTTGTCAGAGTTAAAAGCAGGATGGATAAGTTTATTACATGCCATGTCTTGTGCATGTATCAGCACTAAAACTACTTATCTCTTTCTTATGGGATAGTACTTTTGTGCCATATGGCTTTGTTTTTAATTGTATGTACTATACGTATCTGGTTAACCAGAAGACATTAAAAATGCCAGAGCTTCGTTGTCTCTCAAAATTCTCCTTCCATTTTGATTTAAAAAAAAAAAAGGAATGAGAAATAAGAGTATGGCAGACTTCAGTTATTTATCTCATTGCTAACTATTTTACAAAAAAAAAAGCAATACCCCTATACAATTACAATTCTTACAAAAGGAGGAAAAAATTATTCAATTATAACATTGCTTTTTTTAAAAAAGGTAAAATTTTTAAATTGGGACTTAAATCCCATTTTACATCAATTTAAATTTGTTGTAAAATAGCTAGTAGTACCACCCAGACATCTTGACCTCAGCCATTTGCTTCCACCACAAAACTACCTTCTTACTCCCTCTCCATGAAATCATAGAACTTTTTCCCAAATTATGTATTTCCTAATTTTCACTAAAGTAGAAACTTGTGGAGAAACCCTACTTACAGTGATGGACCTGAGTTCTAAAACGTGAGATTTGATCATCTGTCCTCATATGCATGAAATCAAGCAAAGACCAATGGATACTGAAAAGAGACCACTGGGTATTAAAACTGCAGGCTTTAGGCATACATGTCTTGCACTATCAGAAACAACCACATAATGAAATATATGAAACTTATCCTGTTTTCCCACTGTTTATTGAATTCAATATCAAATAAGAATGGACCTAAAGACACTACATATCTTCAATTCCTTATTTATTTTTGATTTTTAATATCTTCTATATTTAAAACCATACCTGTTTTTCATGATGATAGAAGATACAAATAAAAAAATATTTCTTCACAATAATGGATGTCGGTTATGACAATGAAGGTTAGAGATTATCCAGTCAAGACTATTGATAAATAAAGTATAGCAAAAATTGAAGGGATCTAAATATAGAAAATAGCAACACTAGGAGATCCCTTACAAATCTTTATAGTGTGCAACCATTTATATTGAACGAGAAGTGCACTGGGGGTATGTGAAAAGTAGTATAAAGAAAGTAAATTGGTAGCTCCCTTTTACCCTCTGACAGCACAAGTCAGAAGCTCTCCAACTCAATTAAAAAGGACCACGTGTAAATACATTCCTTTTGTTTAAAACTGAAGCAGTAAATCCACTTTGTGTTTGTGTGCATGTGTGTACCGTGTATAGTGTTCAGTACCGCAGTGTACCAGAAGTCAGGAACTTAGTGGAATTAAAACACAATGAGACAATTGCTTGGAAGTATAACCATTCACAGTTATATAAAATACAGAAAAATATCACATAAGTATATAATTATATAAGCATTATGCTTACATTAGCAACTATGCTAAATGACATAAGATAATCAGTAGTTGCCTACTGCTAGGAAGAAATTTTCCTTCTAGGAAGATGACTTTGTAATTGTCCAGTGTGGGTTACTTTCTGTACCTACCACTGAAAAATTTGGTTTTGATTGTTACCACCAAAAGGAAAATCAACTTTTGGTCTGATTGGATTTAGCAAAGTCTTTAGCTTTACATTATTTATAGCCATATTTTATAAGCTTCTAAGTAACAACAACTCCTTGGATGGCCTGATAGGGGCCACTTAAAAGACCTTCAGTGCACAAAAGCCCATTCCACCACTCTTACAGTGTATGGGTGAGGGAGGTCACAGTGGGGGCAAATTTAAGATGGCTGCAATTTACTCCTATTCTAAGGTCCCTTTATGTTACTAAAGTGATGTAAATGTTTAAGTGAGAAGTACGTTTAAAATTACCAAATGAAAGGGGCTAATCTCCAAAAGCTCCCTGACCTATTTTTGTTGGCACAGAGAGAAGTTTTTAAGCTGCCATAACTGAAAGGCAGAAATTGTCCTCAGCAAGAACCGGTTTCTAGTGCCGTTAAGGTCTACAGAAGTAATCTACTAAAATCCCTTGTTGAGCTTCACCCTTTTCTCTCCCAGATGCCGAAAACTCTTTAATATATTACACACTGTCTAAGAAATGTTCTTCTTCCTAACAGGATTTAAAGTCTTCACTTTTATAAAATATTAAGAACAGGATATGTTATGAACTATTAAGCAAAATACATTAATATTTCAGGATAATATACACAAAAGGAAATAAATCAGAACAACGCTTCAATGGTATCAAAACCAAATAAGAAAATCTAAGCAATTCACATTGATAATCTCCCACTGACCACGATCATCACACTGACATGTCTCCTGTACTCCTTTTCATGCACAAATAATTCAACCCAAACACACATATCTATCAATGTGAGAACAGAAGTTCAACTCTGGCCAGTTTTAATGTGACTGCATGGCTCTACAGCAAGCTGAGGGTAATAATCTAAAGGCATATATGTGCTCTAAAATGAGGATGAGAGAAGGCTACCTCACAGGTGTTATCTGGTGAGGGTAAAGTGAATTGATCAAAAACAAATGAGGAAAGGGGGATAAGTTATGAAATAATAAAATGCACAGAGCGGCTTTGTGCACAGTTTTTAGCTAAGAAGTAGCAAGAATGAGAACACGCTACTCAACAGCAGCTTTTAGATAGTAACTTCAGTATAAAAATATTAGTGACAGTAAACTAATTTGAAAATTTATAGCAGATGTAGATAGTGGCATTACATATAACAAGGAAAATATTGTATTTTACCCTTTCCATGCAATTAAAGACTGCTTAATATCTCTTTGAAGTCCATTTCTGATGGCTGAGATTGATACAAGCTTAACAATTGAGAAGAAGAAAAAAGAAGAAACCTAAGGAATGTACTTAGGGAGTGTTTGCATTTTGCTTGCGCTTTACTATTTAACGTTCTGAAGCTGCTCTTGTTTAATTCGGGCCCCCATTCAGCAAAGCACTTAATCACGTGCTGAAATTTCATCGATTTCAGTGGGACTTAGGCTTTGGCTTAAGTGCTTCACTGAATTATATATTATTTTTCACTTTCCCTTACTTCTTTGTGAAATTAATAGAACTACACAGAGTAATGTATTACTCAGTGTAAGGTAAACTGCTGTTTTTTAGACAGGTTTTTATAATACCTAACTGGAAAGCTCACTACCATTTAACTAAAACAATTGATAAACTCTAACTACGCATAATAATGATGTGAATTGCAGTAATAATAAAACTTTATTTTCCCAAATAGTTTTCAAAAAGGATGGATGGAACCAGAAATCATCGATACTGCTAGAAGTCCGTGTGATCTATGCCAATATAAGAATAGAGTAAGTAATTTGACTCTTTAAAAATGTTATTTTCTATCCAAATATGTTACAAATTAATGGAGAATTTATACATTGCATAGGAAAAGAAAAGTTTTATGTTATTTTTTATGAAGTATCATAACAAATACTCATTCTTGTTGCATTTTGACAAAATGTAAAGAAAGCAATCTGCACACATGCATTCATATTAGTTGCCATTCGTATTTGCACTGCATTTTTAAATATCATTAATTCATCTGCAGCTACTCACCAATTCTCTGTTGTTTAAAAAGTCTCTAAATTTTAAAGGCTCTAAAGTGCCTTTAAAGTACATCTACCCAGATGTACAGCAGAGGAGAATGAGGAGTGAACCAAAGGACTTCAATCTCCGGCAGGGTTTTAGCTTTTAGTTTCAACCTTCTGTCACATTTTAGGTGAAGAATGAGTGAAGGATTGTTCTTCCTGGAATGGCTGAATCCTTTTCTCATCATCATCTGCCCTGCTTGACTTAATTTCTGTGTTTATTAGGAGAGACAAAGCTTTTACTGAACTATCCATTTCATTACCTTTTCTCCTGTCAAACCCTATTCTGGCTTAGGGATGGCCTGACTGCACTTGGGTCTCATTTCCCATGCCAGCTTCCCTTGTCCTGTGGTCAAAAAGTTGGTGCCAGTGAACCCTGATGGTAAGAAATTCTGCAGCTTAAGGAACAGGTGTGAACTGCACCTCTGCAAGGAAGAAGTTTTGTTAGCACAGATCAGGGTAAACCCATAGGAGGGGAGATAAAACCAAGGGTCATAATTAGGTCTACATAATACAAGGTCAGATTTAATCAGCATGGTTTCTCAAAAAAAAAGAAAAAAAAATTGTGAGCAAATTTGTAAGGCGGTACACATGAATGTGTTATTACCAAAAGTTTTTGACAAGAGCTTGTATGGAAAAGAAGCAAAGAATTGTCACAGATCAAAACTGTGGCTCAGAAACAACAAGAGTAAGGTAAAATAGTCAGCTTCTGTCACGGAAACAGTTACCAGCAAAGCATCTCAGCGTTCCACAGAAAGTTACATATTGTTTCATTAAGGATTTGGAAAGAAAGTGAAAAGCAAGTAGAAAAATTTGCAGGTGACATTTTTTTCCCTGCTACATACAAGAGGGCTGTGGAAATGTACGAATCACTGGAGCCCAGAAATACAGGTTAAGAAAGAAATTAAATACTTGCATGGATAACAAGAATAACTAGTCATAATGATGGTTTCAGTCACAAGGACTATATGAAGTAGTGTGTGAAATGTTAGCTTTAAAACTGTTTTGCTTCTTATATTTGAAATAATTCTTCAAGATAAGCTTATGGTAAACTAATACTTTATAAGAAAAATATTTACAAGGTAAATTGAGTCACAATCATTATTTTAGATGATTTTACTCTGTACATTTTTATAGTGTTAAAAGCCATACACAGCACAGAAAGTTATAAAGGATAATGTTTAATACCAGTCTAATGAAATGCAAAATATTTTCACTATGACCCCAAATGAAAATTTTTAGTAGAGTTCTTTTAATCCAGTTCAGTTCCTTGATCTTATTTTTCACACAGCTCTACCAGCAGTTGTGCCAGCACAACAGAAGGGATGGCACAGGGTGGGAACAGCAGCTGGGGGGGAGCAGGGAAGAAGGGGTTAGAACTGTATAAACTAACCTTGCTGCTAAAGAAATGTGTCCGTTACCAACATCAACACATACAGGTAGTGCTGCTCCCCTTCACTGGAACTGCTTATAGAAATACAGCTAAATGGGACAATCCACAGTTGCAAAACCAGGTCTAAATTAGTGAAAGAAAGTTACTAGCTGAAATGGTATTTTTTAATATATAAACACACGCACAAAGTTAATTGGAAGAGATTACCATCATGAAAATACTCTTACCAGTATTAGTCAATAGAGTAAGTGAGGTTCAGCTTTGAGCAAAAGACACACCTCTTGAAGAAGGAGGAGATGGGGAACTAAGAAAGCTCTCATCTTCAGGGATAGATTCAACAGCTGACAATGATTTGTAATACTCATCCTCTCCGTCCAGCACTTTGATTTGGCTTGAAAGAAAACAAACAACATTCATTAAGTTAAAAAATTAATTCTGTCAGTATCTTCAGAAATAGAAACTTCTCCGTGGATGTGAAAATGAAGAGTCCTAATACAAGAAAGGAAAAAAAAAAGATGGGATGATTTGATGAGAAAGATATAGCTTTTATACATTTACTTTGCTATTACTTTATTATGATTATACTCTGAATGGTTCTGAGGATCAGTGAAATGCAATATAGTCTTTCATTTTGGGTGTACAGAATGACAGACCAACTATTTGCATCAAATAGGCATTTCATTTGAGCAATGTGACTTTTTTGTCTGTGTATGTTCCACAAGTAGGGTACAATTTTGATAACGCATTTGATAACCTTGACTCAAAGACCTCCTATTCATACAGTTATATTCAAAAGATTAATTAAAAACAGAGGATGTAACACAGAAAGTTCTTGTATACTTTTGGAGTACATGCATTTGCAAGACCAAGCATCCATCAGTTCTCTCTGGTCCACCTGATCAGTCAATGAAATATTTTGGCAATTGTATAGTAGCCAGCCTGGCTTTTGTAAATTGTTTTCAGTGATTTCTACCTATCACCAGGTGACAACTGCTCATGTGACAATGAGAACCGACTCAGTTCAGTGGAGAAGGAGCAATTCCCTTTTGGGCTAAGTGGCCTCTCTGTCAGTTCTTAAAATGAGCTCCCCCAGGAGGGCTGAAGCCCATTGCGAGTGTAATGCTGCAAAGCTGGCAGGGCTTCTGCCCGTGTTCTAGGTCAGAGAACTTGTTTCAACACCCTTCATCTGGCACCTTTCACTATGGCTAAATGCACTTAAAAACATGAAGAAAGCTATTTTTTTGTAGTAGTAGTACTCGGAGAAAGCTGGGGAGCATATTTTGTAAGAATCAGTTCTAGTGTCTGTAGACAGCAGTACATGCAAGTTTTACATTTGATTCTGCAGAAAATGTCCAATGTCAACGCACAGAAATATGTTGTTTATTTTTAGAAACCTCTCTAGAAAGTTTTGCATATTCTGTAATATCACAAAGGACTTCTTCTGTTTACAGTTGCTTAGAACTAAGAAGATAGATATTTACCCAAGTTTTCTTGGCTTCCTCTTGCTCCCTTGATATTCTAGAGTTCCCTGTGGAGAGGGCCAAGAACACACAGTCAAAGCAAAGCAGCAAGTCGTTAATTTTTAATTCAAAGTGATTTTGTGTTGAATGCAAGCAGATGCTGATAATATCAGAAGTCACAGCATAATTTTTTTGATCAAAGGGCTCAAGTGAGCCTGATGAAGCATGCATCTTGCTCGTCTTTGATAAACCACATCAATTATTCACCGTGAAGGCAGACATCCTGACATGAAAGCAACAGATAAAGAGCATAAGCACATGTTCAAGACGAGAGCAGAAGAACGTGGGGGTGGGGCTGGAGGGGCTGAAACAGGTATTAATAACAGAATTATTAACTGGAAACAAAGCCAGTAAAACAGCTTTATTGCCACTTTGAACTCACGTTTAACTGGTTATAGTACATGTTGTCCTCGGGGCTATTCAGCATTTTGGGCTGCTGACATCGTCGACGAGGTGTTCTCAGCTTCTGTTCAAGACAGTTTTCTGAACCTACAGTAAGATAACACAATTTAGTTTTAAGCTGTGCCAGGTGCTGTGAACATCTTAGCATATTTTAGTCCGTAAACAGTCTTCTGTCCTATTTGGTCCTGGATTTATTAGCAAGTCTGTCCTATCCAAAGTAAGCACACAGAAACTTGGGAATAGTTGTCTTCTCTTTTGAAACTTAGTTCAAACACAAGTTTTTAAGCAGAACTTAATTTTTACTTTTATAACATTTTTTATTCTTCCATATATCTATATCACACAGCTCCTTATTCCTTTCACACTTTATCTTAGTATCTTCTGTTATCTAAGCAGGAAATGAGGTATATTGTGACCAGCTAGGGATATATCATTCAGCAGCAGCAAAACCGTTTTTCTACAGTAGACAGTAATAAAGCCTTTTGACCGATGAGACTTAGTCTATTATCATCATTTTTATATAATAAAAAGGCTACCTTCTTGACATGGCTCTCTGATTAATCGGAGTAATCGGACTGGTTTGGAATTATGTTTTCTTAATATCATTTGTGATGCGCTGTAAAGTAACAGTTGCTTAAAGTCATCTGGAAAGCAGAGTTTAAAGATGAATGAAATATTTCAGAAAGGGTGGATTCTGAAAAGAACTAACAGCCTTTTCATTCTTTTTTTTTTTTTTTTTTTTTTTTGTATTATGGAAAAAAGACATTATGGTGTGCTGTACTCTATTTTACCAGGCATTTTCTGTGGCACATCCTCTAGATTACCAGGACAACTATTTTCAGTATAAATCAGAATCACTAGGTTACTAAAAGACACTAGGGGGGGTAAGGAAAGGTCATTTACTTTTCAAATAATTCTCCCAATGCCTTTGACTTTTCTGATAGCTCCCTGTTAAAAATGATTTTAGTGACAGTAAGAATAAAAACAGGTTTTGGTGGCTCCGAAAGAAAAATACACATCTTACACATTTGCATCCCATACTGCATGGGAAACTTGTGCCGATACAAAAGACCAGCACAAAGATCAAGCAGCACGAGTTCCTTTAAACACTTCAAAACTGAAGTCAATATGGCTTGTGTGGATACAGGGCTCTAATCTCACAAATAACTTGTAAGATCTGGCCCTAAGGAGCAGCTAATATTACAAAGGAGGTTTATTATACACCCAGGTTTACAGTTTGCAACTATTGTACTTTTCTGCAATTACTGAGTGAGGTAGAGGAGGTGGTTGAATTTTGGCCTTTTCAGCCAAATAACTGACTGTTCTGGGACATTTTCTCTCTTTCACTGTATTTCTCCCTCTCACCAGTAAAATTTGAAAGACAGTAGTTTCCTCTGAGTGTGGGACTGCAATCTCTGTGTGGGAGGGGAGCACTTTTTTCGTGCCAACTGTCATGTTCCTTCACAACACCTGGGAGGGATGGTGGGTTAAATGGCCACCAGGGAACTGACTGCAGAGCTGGGTCTAAAAATGAAAAACAATTTTATAGAGAAATGTTACATTTCTCCAGTAATACAAAATAACTTTTAAATAATACGCTCATGTTGCTTGCTAATTTAATACCCAAAGCTTCAATGCTTTATACTTTCAAGTTCAGTAAACCTTTATATTTTTGCTAAAGAGCTTGTGATGGCTGAGCCTCAACCTTTGCTACTTGTATTGTATGTAACCAGACATGGCAGAAGCTGTTCCAGAAAATGCTTCTGGGGAAATTGGGTGCCCAAATAATATCTGTGTCTTTGGAAAGTTTTTTCTCTAATATTTAGATAGGACATAAGTGCAATTTTGTTATCTCTGAAGTCTCTGGAAGTTTTGTGGAAGACCTGCCATAACTACATTCTACTCTCTCCCTGTTTGCTCTGAAAGTTACTCAAATTGATCTTAGGCTTTCTGTCTCACAACAGGAGGGTCTGCAATTTTTGCAAGCAATGTTTTCAGTCGCAAGGCCATCTGAATTCCTTTTTACAGCAATGTAGTTCTTGAATACGTCTCCACAAATAATTTTTTTATTCTAGGAAGAGGCTGGTATGAATAAAGACTCAGGTCCGCACAGTTTTGCATAATTTCACACACCTCTCTGCAGCTTGCCAGAAGTAAAAACACAGCACACAAATATTTAGAAATTTTCAAACAGTATGATAATATGATGGGGTATTCTTTTTTCCTTTCCCCCAAACGCTGTTGTGGCCTTCATGTTATTTTTTCAAAACACCTATATGTAGAGTCTTTGTTTTAAAAATGTCTTTTATTCATTAGGATTCTGAGACACTAATATTTTGCTCTAGCTTTTTATGCTGACACTTAACTATTTCTGTATATTCTATGGGTGGTCTGCAGTTTGTGTCCTCCAAAGGAAATACCCTTTCAGTGGGCCCATTTGTCTTAGTGTTTAGTAGCATACTACACGAACAGTACAAAATCTGGTAACATTTATCATAAACTACCATATCTGGAGAAAACGGTATTAACATGTGCTCAACACTCAGCAATTGAATAGGCATTTTAAATGCTGTTCTAAAATATTTTGCTTTGATGACAAACTTAAAGCCACCAATAATAAAAAAGTCACTTGTCATTTTAATAGCAATAGCAGCACCACCAGTATCATTAACAGGGTATTGTCTACACTGCACCCAATTTGTGCTAAGTGCCTCTGGCATGTCCAGTCTCCTGAGTTTGCCACAAATTTAGAGACCAGATGAGAGAGTGAGCACATGAACTTCTTGCAGATTGTCCTTTAGTACCATTTTAAAAGTAGGAGATCTGCCCCCCTCCTTTTGTCTGGAAGAAAACCTTTCCTTTGTAGCTCTAAGCACAGAAATTCCTTAGGCTACAATTTCTTTATTGGTAAATTGCTTACTGTAGTGCAGAAATAACACAGAGTAGGTAAAATACCTTCTGCCAAGTGTACTATGTCAGCTGATCTAGCAAGTGTAGGGCAGCTGAGGTTCTGGGCATCCTTTTTTCCTCACTTGAACCCAGAGAGGCTAAAACACATGGGTGAGCAGGGTCATGTGGATGCTACCCTGAAGCCACCACAAAATTGATGTTGCTTACAGTGAAGGGAATTAGAAACTGGCAAATGGGTAAAACTCTTGGAGTATAAAGTATTTATAAGTAAACAAACCAATGGCATTTCTGTTTACTCCTCTGTTACCACTATTGGTTATCCTTTTTATTTCTCTGATACATAAGAGCCCAAGTCAATAGACCAGGACCTTGCAGTGCTCAAACAGATTAAAAAGCCGTGTGTTTTCAACTAAATGCAAAGTCAAACATTCGAGTTAGTTACATTTTTAAGAACTGGGAATTGCATAGTTGGAAAGCAGTGTCTCCAAGAGAGAGTTGGGAATCATCATAGATATTCAGCTGAATATGAAGCAGACTGGGTGCAAAGCAGAAGACTGCTCAATAGAAGCAGGAAAACAGTTTTATCATTGAGTGCAGAATTATTTTAAAGTGCCTGCTGTAAACTGCAGAACAAGAACAATTTGAAATCTGGAAAACCTGCCACATGGTGAGAAATTTAAGACGACTGTTCTATTTAATTTTTTTTCAAAAGAAAGTTAAGAGGTGATTTGAAGCAAGTCTAAACCCCTCTATAAGAAAGTGGAGGGTTTTTCACCTTCAGAAATGAAAGTCTGAACTGTCTAATGGTCAGAAGTGGAAGAAAATTTCAGACCAGAAATACAGCACATACATAGTGAAAACAATCAGTCAGGAGAAAAAAAATATTTAGCAGTATGAGGAAAGCTCAGGTTGAGATTGGAAGCTTTTAGAAAAGGTATGTTTTCACTCAAGCTAAAGTTAAAAACTATTCAAGATATGACATATATCACTTCTAGCTTAACATGAATTCATTTCTCTAATGTGATTTTTATCTACGAGTCTCAATCTGCAGAAGATTTTGTATTGATCTTTTCATTTCTGGGATATACTTTCACCTCTGAACTTCCATGTGACTCTTCTTCTTTACTTTCTTATGGCTGAAATGGAAATATTTTTTCTTCAGTTAGCCATCACATCCATCATACTGACATTTTTTATGACATCTCTTGGCTTGCAGATGATTAGCACATTTCTTATGCCATATCTTATTTAGATGATTTTTCTGTTTAAAACCCCATCCTTTACATAAGTTGCAAAGGACCCTTTCAGAAATGCACAAATGGACAAACAGGAAGATTTAATGAAAGACTTCAAAATGCTCTTTAGCACTGACACAAGGACTTTTGCATCTAGGATTTGGGCCCTGACCAATTCTTTCAAAACAGTACCTGCAAAAAACTGTATTTTTCTAATGATTTCCCATGAGGCAGACGACTTCACTTGATATTCAGTGAAGATCTCTTCTTAGATGTCCTGTCTGTCCTGCTTATCTTGGTATTGAAAACTTAGGGACCAGGCACTGGGCACACTCTTCAGAGGAACTGAGATTCATCAGATTTTGCTCTCTGAAATGAAGCTAGGGTCTTCATAAACTCTTCATAATTAAACTCTTGCTTCAAAAACCCTTTCTTGCTGATAACCTCACCAAACATTGCTAATTTTTCCTATATGGAGAATTCTGCAGAGAAGATGGTGATGAGGCAGCTACAACTGCATTTGGAACTTGTAAAATCCACTGATGTGAGTCAGATTGTTTTAAGGTTGGTGCAGCACAGAGTGGGCCCTAAACCCCAGATGACATCTTACTTTTAGCAAGGAATGCACAGAAGGGATCTTTGCCAATGTGTCAGTGCCACAAAGTGGGCTATGTCACCTATTCCCTTGCTGAAGGGACTCCATCCACTACAACACGTGTCGAAGGGTGGAGCTGAGTAGTCTCATTTTCCTTCATAAGCCATTTACCCAAAACAGGTTTGGAAGGGGTTAGTCTTGTCTCTTCTGTTACAGGTGAACACAAACCTAATATCACAAGAACGGTGGTCCTTCTCTAATTAGTCAGACAGGGAGATTTAGAGTACGAGAAGGGGCAGCCTGCTAAAGGAAAGGTAATGGGGCCATTTAGGGAATCATATATATTATTAATAGCGTAGGCAAATAAAGTACATAAATCAGTATGACCAAGAAAAATAGTAAGCATGTGGCTGATTTCCAATCTATAATATCAGATGAAACATGAAAGTGCAACCCTTAATTATAAGCAAATATTAGCACAGACTCATGGGATCTCATCATAACATCTCAAGGTCTACATTCATGAAAATTTAAGCAATGTTTAAAATCATGTTAATTTGTTCTTTGTTTGTTTCTTTTCCTGCCAGTCTAATTTATTCCAAAAGACTTTGGTTCTCAAGCCTGGATATATTGATCATGCCTATGTAAAGCATCATTATAGCCTGGGGAGAAGACTTTTGTGGAAAAACTTGTCTTTGTTCTCCTTTGATAATTTATATGTATTTTGATGTTTTCAAGCTTTTCCAGTTTTGAATCATTTTTCAAGGCAGCAAGTTAAATTCACTTTTTCTCTTGAAGTCTTAGGCAAATGCAGAAATGACCTCACAGACAATGATAATATACGTCCTCCTCCTGGACTGGATGCTAAGTGGATAATTATGTGCAGCATGTTGATTTCAAGGAACAGCTACATTTTCTTCTGTGCCATACAAGTCTATTCAAGCAGAGGGCTCAAGGGGCTAGTGATTCTGGTCCC
This sequence comes from Harpia harpyja, assembly GCF_026419915.1. Classification (NCBI taxonomy): domain Eukaryota; kingdom Metazoa; phylum Chordata; class Aves; order Accipitriformes; family Accipitridae; genus Harpia; species Harpia harpyja. Next base: position 34,683,922 of record NC_068946.1, read on the forward strand.
ACTCATATCAGTGTTAAATGGGAGTGACTGAACATCACTTATGCAGTAAAAAATGCTGTAAATGAACTAGGCTTTATGATTTTAATTATTTCAGCTTTATTTTTAAAAAGAACGATTTACAAAGGGCACATAATGCTGTTTGGCCAAGACTGTTCATACAAACGTATTTTCCTCCCTTTCTCGTTCCCATGATTCTCCACCATTTGCACAAATTAGCATCACACCGTAAGTGCAAAATGGGAGTAAAATGAAAAACTTGCCTGCGAAGCAGAGTGAATACTCAGGCAGTTAGCTTCCACCGAGGTCCTGCTGCACCTGCCTGCCTGCCACACTCAAGCCAGTTAATGCAGAACTATCTTGCACATCCCTGTACAAAACTGCGGTCAGCGTGACTTTAGTATGAGCACACATTAAGAGATACCAGGCCCACATCACAGGGCATTTGTTCACTGCCTGTTAAATGCTACCAACTATAAATGCATCAGAAACAAGGACAGGATAACAGGTCTAATATGCTTCACAGAACAAGTACTGTAGAATAATCTGTAGCTTCATTTGGGAATAACGAAGTTATCAGGTCTATGCTATATACTATAAATTTAATTATGTTATGTGTCCTGGTTTCAGCTGGGGTAGAGTTAACTGTCTTCCTAGTAGCTGGTACAGTGCTATGTTTTGAGTTCAGTATGCGAAGAATGTCGATAACACTGATGTCTTCAGTTGTTGCTAAGTAATCTTTAGACTAAAGTCAAGGATTTTTCAGCTTCTCATGCCCAGCCAGCGAGAAAGCTGGAGGGGCACAAGAAGTTGGCACAGGACACAGCCAGGGCACCTGACCCAAACTGGCCAACAGGGTATTCCATACCATGTGACATCACATCTAGTATAGGAACTGGGAAGGGGGGGGTGGGGAATCGCCACTCGGGGACTAGCTGGGTGTCGGTCGGTGGGTGGTGAGCAATTGCACTGCGCATCATTTGTACATTCCAATCCTTTCATTATTGCTGTTGTCATTTTATTAGTGTTATCATTATTAGTTTCTTCTTTTCTGTTCTATTAAACTGTTCTTATCTCAACCCACGGGTTTTGCTTCTTTTCCCGATTTTCTGCCCCGTCCCACTGGGTGGGGGGGGAGTGAGTGAGCGGCTGCGTGGTGCTTAGTTGCTGGCTGGGGTTAAACCACGACATTATGGTAGTTCTGCAAAAATGCTGGAGGCTGATAGAAAATAAACACACTGTCTCTGAAAGATTTTAATCTCAGTACAGGCAAAACCACACCATGAGACAACAACATAGGGTAGGAGAGAATAAAGAACAAATCTGCTTGGTGACTTAAGTAATGAGGTGTGTCTCTAACATCTTCTTTTCCCTTCTGAGGTTAATGAGAGGGAAAGAGAAAACTAAAGGAAAGAGAAATGGACAGGAAAAAGACAAAAAATGAAACGATCAAGTAAGATACTGGGAAACTAAGGAAGAGAAGAAAGGGGAATAAACAACCATTAATGGTGAAGCAGTAGAACCCAAGTTCTGGCACCAGAGGATTTGATTAATCTAGTAACATCAGGAGCCTGGAGGCATGTCGGCATATTTAATACTATTAACAATTGTAATTCTCTCCAGGATGCTTCATGCTTACCTAGCAGTAGCTTCAGAGCTCTGCAAATGTTCAATAAGGCCATCCATTCTGTTGATATGAGATATAGTATGACGGGAACCATTCTTGCCACCAAATTCCTGCAGTCCCTTCTTCTACAGAAGAGTGTCCAGGAATATTTATAGGGGCTAGTGCTCTTCATGCTGCTAGTGACAAGCAAGCATGGAAAGAACAATAAATCAGATGTCCTTTGAGGAGTTACAAGGCCTCAGCCCTTGCTAACTGTCACAAAATATCTTACTGGAGCTTCACATAAGTGTTGCTAAGGGAAAGGACATTAACTACTACAAAAAATACGTATTAATGCTTAGAAAGAGTGATTAATCCTTCACGAATCCTGCAACTGCAGTGTACTCAAAGCTCTTACTTGGATTTGGTAGGTAAGAATAATAAGTTAGATTTAATTAGTTTCAGTGTCAAGTGCTTTGTAGTCTAAGTCTATAGCTCCAAATGTAGTTACCAGATTCACTGAAAACACAGAATCTGGAGCGGTAAAAAGTCCTATAATAGAAAGATTTAAAATAAAATAAAACCAAGCTTCATGATCACCTCAGATCCCCCACATGACTGTGGTGAACTAGAATTCTGTTTATTCAGATGGAGTGTGCTCACAGTGCCAAAAGCCATAGACTGCTAGGGAAATTAGTGTAGCCTCTTTGATGTCATGTGCATCCCAGAATCTGTAACACACTGCTAAAACTGTGAGCACAGCCTTTTGTTTATAACCCTAAACAGAACCATTTGAATACACACACTGAAAGAACTCCTAACAGAAGCAATGTGTTTTCTTCCACCCAGTGATTCATTACTTATGGCTTTATTTTAGATACTGCAGTTCTATGCAAAGCCATATGCTTTAGATTATAAAGCACACTAAGCAAATCATAAGTTTTTCAAGATGGTATGTAAAGGCTGGTTTTGCATCTGTTTGTTGCCAGTGACCCAGATGATACTGTAATTAGAACAACAAATATTTTATGTGAAATCAATCATTTAGCTGTCTCTGAACCCTGAGACAATGGCTTTTAGATACACTTTGTTGGGAAACAAGATCCATAAATAGTTAGAATCTTGGCTTTTGTTGTTTTTTTCCCTTCCAACACAGTTCTGATCCTTCAGTATTTGTCAGTTCTTTCAGCCTCTATTGTGAGTGATTTAACTGTAGAGGGAAAAGGCAGAGATTAAACAAAACATACCAAAGAACTAAACTGTCAGTAACTAACACGGGTAAGATTCAAACCTGTCAGCAAACAGCATGCTTCTACAAGTATGGTCCTGAAGACATGTCTTCCTATACGCATTGAATATACACAACCCCTCATACACCCTGCATGTAGTAATATCTAATAGTGGGTTCCAGAGGTGTGGCAACTAGTCAACTAACCAGTCAAAGCCAAGAGGTTTACACAGCTACAACTTTAACTTCAGGAAAAAAATCATGCCAAACCATCCTGAATGGCAGGAACTACTTCTGGACAATGCAGAAAACTTAACTGATGATTATTTTTCTTCCCCTCCTTAAACATGACCCAGGGCAGTTGTGGAAGCTGCTTTTTGGTGAATTTTTGTGATCTTTTCAGAAGAGACAGTTACTGGTAAAAACCAGGACATTTCAGGTATGCTGGAATTACTACATATCACAGCATATTTCCCGGTAAAACCTGCTTAATCCAGTAGCCACCAGGTGATAAGAAATACCTATCTTACATTATCATGTGAGGTAAGTGATGTCTCTCTTGCTGCTTGAGCAGTGCTGTATAATCAATACAAGTGAATGAAGAATTTCGCAGGGGAAAAACCTACTGAGAGCAATTAAATACAAAGAGATCACTTCCGGATCGGGAAATCCCTGAGCCACAAACCATGCTAGGCTGGACAGTGTTCTGGGCAAATATCTCTGCTTGCCCTACTTTTTTACTATACCCTAGGCTTTTGCTCTTGGTTACTGTCAGAGAGAGGAAATTAGGCTAAACAGACTTGGATTGGACTTCAAATGCTCTTTCTTATGGTGTTTTGGGTTTTTTTTCCCTCTTTTTCTTCGTGAGGTTGCTAACATTCAAATGACCAGGAAAGAAATCCACTTAGATTCAAGCAGAACAAATCCCCAAGAGACACCTGAACCTGAGGTTGAGGTAACTCCTCACAAGGTGCATATCAGAGTCTTCAATGCAAAGATCATTTCAAGGTCAACTTTAACTTCTTATGGTAGGACGGCTGTATTACACTTGCCTTTTTGTTAGCACTGCACCAGATCAGCCTGAGCTTCTGGAAGGCAGAAGTAGAAATCCCATGCAAAGAGGAATACTAAGGAAAGCCAGGCATTCTTCAGTTTTCTGGACATGCCCCATTTTCCCTTCTCTGGAATTATTCATCTGAGGTACTAGTCTTGAAGTAGAAACACTGGGACACCTACACAGGCATTGTGCACCCGGAGGCTTGCCATGATGCAAGCTTATCCCATCAGCATTATGTCATGGTTGGGACTCAGCCTGTTGGTGCAGTTTATTTGTTTAGTGAAGTTAAAGAAAATAGGATTAGAAAGAACCTCAAGTGACTATTTTGTCCTTCCCTGCCTTCCAAAGTAAAACCACATCTCATGTTGGAGGTATGAGAAATTTTCAAAATTGCTCAGAAACAAAAGATATAAAAAAATTCCTCACAAACATAGCATCAACAATGGAGCCATTCATTATTACTTCTGCACGATACTATGACAGCTATTCCTTCAAAGAAGAATTAGGATGATGATTTAGTCAATCTGATTGATTAAATAGCTTTGGCAACTTTAAAGTATGAATCCTAAATATCCTGATGGTATGATCAATTTTAGAGATATTCTCCAAAGTACATTTGGACTTTGCAATGCAAAAGTTTTTAAACTGCAGGTTGTGGATCTCAAGAGCTGCGTATCATGTGCAAATATGCCTAGAAAACTCACTGGACACTTGGCACTGGTTCATCTTGTGGATTCTAGCTAAGAAAAGCAAAGCATATGGGGAAAAAGATGAAACAAACATAAAAAGTAAACACTGTGATTAACTTTTAAAAATAAAAAGTCAAAACATTCAGTGCATTAGGGAACAGTAACAAATCACAAATACCTTTCTAATACTGCTTCTCTACAGAGCCAAGTACTGAAGTTGCCAAAAATGTATCATACAAATGTGGGGAGCTAGTCTGTGCAATCAAAAGTAGGGCAGGAGGCAATCTGTAAGTTCACACTCAGTTAAGATGTGGTTCATAACGGGCCTGTGTTTCAGAGTTGCTGTCCTAGCATATAGCCTGGATCCTTTTAAAGGTAATCCCTCACCTTCTTCCAAACTGTAATAATAGCATTTTTATCCCATACCCTCAGAGATTAAGCCACTTGATTGACTTTGAATTCTGGACACACAGGAAATTTGTATTAATTTAGCATAATGATGAGGCGCAATAAAGGCTCTGTGGAACCACAGCAGCGTGGTCTCTAAGGTTTTGTTCGTTACAGAAACACAATTTGCATATCTAAAGGCTTGAAACCATGGGTCCATATTGATAGAACTAGTATCTCAAATTTGAGTGTAGCAGATTCAGCATATATTTCAAAGAATAAATGGTAGAAGCCCAAGATAAAACTCTCAGTAGATTTCTTCATTAAGAAAGAAGTTTTTTTCTGAATTCAAGGTAGTTGGCAGCTGTAACTTTTAAAGGAAGTATTAAAGAAAGCTTGACTGAATCCTGCAAAAATGTCACTAGTTAGATATTTGCATCCCAGTGTTGCTACAGTGATTTGGTCTGACATTTGTAAATCTTGGAAGTAAAGAAGGTATCTTGGCTAGATAAAGGAAACTAATGCTGCTGACCTATGTGCTACAGCAATCCATTCTTAAAGGGGCTGTTAATTGCTACTGGGACTTCTAACATTAGACCTACAATTAGTGATGGTTCAGAATTGATCTACAAATCAAACTCAGGCCAGGGAATTCTAAGGGAATGTTTTGAAAGAAAAACTGAAGAAGCATGAGCAAACTATTCAGTCAATGACAGAGTTAGAAAAATAAGTAGGAATAGAAAAAACCTTCAGGCTTTAAATATGTCTGTATCTTGTGAAAGAGCATCTAGGTTTTTTTCCCCCTTCCAAATCCAAATCACAAACCTTTGACTACTTACACTATGAATCTTATGATAGAATGCTAGACATGTATAAAAATAAGGGGTCATTATTTCCAGAGATGTAGTTCATTAACTTTCATCCTGAAAAGGTAGATGGGACCTTCCAGTAGTAGCAAAGTGTGTTCAGAAAATGTAGAAAAGATGTTTAAACAAAACTGGGGGAGGTCTGCAAAGAATTTCAACACTGGGATTTCAATCCTAATAAAGCAATTTTAGGCGATATATTTCATGATACCTAGCCACACCAGCTGCAGTAAGAGCTTTGAGAGTGCAAAGCACATAGAATATGTGCACTTTTCATCCAGTCCTTCCTAAAAGCATTTAAAGAAAAATTTGGCAAAGACTTCAGCTCATGGGAGCAGAGGAATACATACACATATGTGCACATATACAAATAAAGTGAGTTGACTTTCTGATATTACAGTGACTTGCTTATGTGACAATATGTTGTTTTGTTCTGAACTCACCTTTCTTGACAGGGCACAGCTTACATTAGTACATCAGCTCACTATACTATATTCCCCTCTGAACACAGTCTTTGTACTTGAGTGTCACTTATTTTAAATTCGTAAATGCTACAGAATTAGTTGGGGTTTTTTATTTTTCTCATAAATACATGACTAATTCTAGTGACTTTGATGACATTTTATTCCTCAGAGCTTAACAAACCCTTCTTCACCAACGTGAGTGGTGATTTCAGGGTTCAAACTGAGGCACTAGGAGGGCTGATTTTTAAACCATTACAGCTCACCTGTTCTGGAAAATCAGGTTCCTTCATGGTATCTTAGTGTAGGTACACAGAATTTCTTGTCACTCCAGAAAATACAGACAAAGTGATTTCAGAAATTTTTGAGGGGAGCTGATTCGGACATATTTTCCACCTCTTAACTACTGTAAATGTTTGATTTTTTTTTCAACCCCTTTCTTACAACTCTGTACTAGATTCTTGGCTGGTAATTGAATAATATATCCCTATAGAATAGCTTGTGATACAGCAACATCAAATTCTGTTTGTGTCCTGATTCTGTACTTGGGTCTGTGGGTATTGCGGAGCATGCAAAGTTGTGAATTAACACTTTATTAGTTACTGTGTGCTAATTCCTTGTGTGAATGACCTATAAAGGACCACACAGAGTTACAACATGAATAAACTAGTGCATTGCAAGTGCACCTATCGCCATGGAATGCTACTTCTGATTTATCTGTTTTGGATAGCTGAGAAGTATGGCCATATTAACATAACTTTTTTCCATAACATATCTTGCTTCTCAGTAGGACTAATTAGCTTACGCATGGCACTGCACTCATCCAGCTATACTGCCCCCAGGGTCTGATTCACATCTAGCTTGAGCAGCTTTGCAAAGCCCTGGCATGCGCTGAGTCGCTATATCATAAATTTATATTACGGCTTATTCTATACTAACTTTCCCACGGAGACAAAACCTAAAAATCAGTTTTACCACTGTGAACAGATACATCAAAGTCTCCCATTGAAGTAATGCCATAATAATAATGACAATATCCTGTCCCCAGCAGAAAGGCTCATATCCTGAAAATGCTGACATTGATGCACACCTTCCCTACTAGAATTAGTTCCTCTGAAGCCAGCCCCAACACTAAGCATATGAACACAAGGGAAAAAAAGGATAGTCTCAGAAAACCATGTTGATATTAATATGGTTTAAAGAAATATGATTAAAATGGAAATATATAATAGAATTTTAAACTCCTCCCTTTAGTAAGGACTGTCTTAATTATTTCAATTATTAAAAGGCCCTGTGAAGTAAAAGGCTGTGGGCTGAGAGAAATATATATTTCTCTTCATATGTAGAAGATGATACAATAAATTTTAAAAGTCAGCACTCACTCTATCTACACAATACTTGAATTAACTCATGAAGCAGTTTTAATTCAGAGATAATTGAGCGCCATACACTTTCTACAAACACACAGTAACATGTAGGAGCACTTAAGCTAATCTTTGATGAAAAATTCTTATGTTAGGTTCTTCAATAAAATAAGCACAAGAATAACTTTTGCTTTCATGGAAAGTGTCAATTCCACATGTAGCTGCTCAGCATTGTCTAAATTAAATGAATATGAGACTCGTGGGTGGACAGAGGTAAACTGAAGATAATCAGCAAAATTTATGTTTTCAAATAATGTACAAAACACATAAATCACTTTGGAGGCCCATAAAATTGTTTTTGAAAAAAATATTTAAATTATAATATAGCAAAAAGCAAAGAAACATGACCATAAGTTACAGTTCATTGTTTGCTTTTACAAGGTAGAGTGGCAGGAAATTATCTCCCTCTTGTCACACATTTCATTTTTGATCAGGTGATTTTGCATTATTTGTAGCTTCAAAAAGCAGCCACAAAAATATGAGGTGCCAAAGATATTTTTTCTTCTCTGAAGATGCAATTTTCTAGAAGAAAACTGTCTATAACACCACATACAGCAAACCAAGATTTTCAGTTTTTTCTGCAAACACTCACTCATGCCAGCAATCTACATGAAGTCAATGCGTTATGCCACTGCATAATGATAGATCATGTGAGGCCTTGTAGGACGGGACCAATATTCTTTAAAATACATGTTATTGTTTAATGATTTATCCCTTTTTATTACTGTCATATATTGTTCAAAACAAATTACTGTTCTTTCATCATTATGTTGACAACATTTTGTTCAGAACAATCCATGGTACAAAAAAGGCATCATTATTTACAGAGAACCATAAATCCTTATTTTTATTTCTAAAATACATAGTAGAGGTTAACTACACTTATCATACTTTGCTTTCTGTGCGTGTCTCTGCTATTAGGACTTCATCTGGAAAGTTTATGCAGAGATACAAAACACCTCAGGTAGCTGTTTTGGCCTATGAAGTCTTAGCTTTATGTGTTTGTGTATTTACTTTTTAGAGAAAGAGAAAGAGTTACTGTTTCAAAATAAAGCCTTGCAGGGTAGGATGTGAGCAGGCAGGCTACACAGCTGCTGTGTGGCCTGTGATGAGGAAGGTGCGTGTACCACCTGACAGTGCCAGCAAAGGTCTAATGCCCTCATGACACTTGTCCTTCTTTCTCTTTCCCTCATGGCTGCAGACAGCCAGGACTAGGATAACAGTTTGAACATATAGAGAATTTGCAACATCGGCCTTGTGAGGGATGAATTTCCCAGTCATCTCTGCTGAAGCATTAAATGAAGATGTCTAATGATGACATTCTAAACATCATCATTACTTATTTCACTGGAGCTCAACGCACACAGAGGAAGAGATAGTCAATCATATTATGAAGAGCTATGTGACGTACCGCTCCTCTTACACAAGAAACAGCAGTAGCTTGTGCCACTATTCAAGACAGACATGAGTCCCCAAACTCTAGCTGTGAACCTGGGCCCACAGAAAGGAGGCTGAGCCCATCAGAGTTCATCCTTGTAACGAAACACCATGGTAGGAGAGGGTTCAAGGGGACCAAGGAGCTGAGAGAGCACACCTGATTACCTTTTCGAGTTTTATTTGTGGATGATGAAAATAGTCAGAAGTAAATGTTTCATATCCTATCATGTATCACATCACTGGAGAGGAGGCAAAGTTTGTACTTTGTGTAGAACCAAAGGGACAAAACCAGTAATCCTGCCTGCAACCACACTTTTCTTATCCTTTTAAAGAACTACGGCAAACCTGTGGATAAGAAGTGCTCTGCTGCAGCCAAGTGTAACTAAGATGGCATCCAGCTATATTTCTAACACCTATTAAAACCAGAACTATGGCAATTTAACTTAGTATCCATCAGAAAAATGTGCTTATTGTCCATACTCAATGGGAAAAAAAAGTCAATGACATCACAAGAAGTGCCTATGCTTTTTTTTTTTGATGGTATCAAAAAGTTTCTTTAGATTACTGGCATTTGAACATGAGAAACTATTAAAGTAGTGCACAAAGTCAATAAAATGATCTCACTAGACTTGCCGATGTGTATAAGGGGTTTTATCTTTAAAAATAGCCTAGCATTTAGTTGTATAAGCTCCAAATGGCGTTTAATGGGTGAAAATGCTTAAAGATTTCTGAAAGGTATTCCTATTTCTTGGCCATTAGCATGCCATGCCAGGATAATTTAAATCTGCTTTCAGTTCTGGGTACTCCAGATCACAGCTCTCTTTATTTCTAAAGGGGAGGGATTTCCACCTATGTGGAAGAGAAGCATCCCAATAAAAACTATAAAGCCACTAATGGGGCCTCTTCAGGAAGTGCTGTGACCAGACAACTGTAACTGCACCTGAGTTAGAAGTTAGTCAGGCTTCTTTTTTATTCATTTATTTCTTCACTAATACTGGAATTTTAGGGCAACAGAAACTTTTTTGTGAATTCAGGTCATATTAGCTAACAGTTTCAGCTGAAATAACATGAAAAAACTTCAGAGATGTTGAAACAATTCATTCTGGCATCTCAAAAACAAAACATTTTGATTTTGTCACAAGGGGACTCCTTTCCCAAAACAGAGGAGGTAGTGCTGCCACCCCCGATATCCAAAAACTCAGTGATTAGGCCATGTTCTTAGCTTGTGAAAGATGTAGCTTCAAACACCTCCTTAAACTGTTTTGGTACAGGGACTTGAGACCACACATCATGCTTCTCAGGAGAGTAACCTAACTGCTGGGCTAGAAAATATTCTTAGGTAGGTTTCTCTCAGCCTCGTTTGTTGGAAGTGTCCCACTTTGCCTAAAGTAGTTAAATATTCATTGAAACAGAGATTGAAAACCAGGTGCTGGCCCCCTTTTCCTCTGACTGCTCAAATTACCAGGATCTCAAGTCATTCACATGCTCTCTGTTTCTGTGGCCTACTTACTATTTAATGTACATTCCACTGATGGGAGAAAGGGGAGAAGGAGAAAATGTTTTCTTCTCTGAACTTCTGTATCTGCCTTGAGCATAGCCCAGGCTGTTGAAAATATGGGTCGGTGAAAGTTTTGAGCCTTACATTTGGAAGGACGGTAGTATGGAAGGTAAGAAATTATCACTTTCCAACATACAGAGTAGTTAAAAATAGAGTAGTTTAATGACAAGAAATAGTATTATTTAAAGGAGAAAGAAGTGAGACATCTGCATCTATTTGTATCCAGTGTTTATCCCTATTGGCACAATTAATAAAAGCTATGCATAAATCACATGAAGTTCATTAAATCCACTGGCTCAGGCTGCTGACTAATTGGTAAATACACACTTGATAAAAATGTAAAATGTATGCCAACTCCACATTTTAAAACTGGTTTCTAGTTAAGATGTCTCTGCTTCCCAGTTGCTTTTCCAACAGAGCTCGATTTTCACGGTTATTGGTCTTAGGGAAACAATAATGCCCAGAACAGTGCCAAAAGATCTTAGGCCCTAGAGTAAGAAAACAAAAAGCAGCTCTATTGAGCTTACAGAGACCAAGGAGTTAGCTATCCTGTGTCTAGGGCAATTTTCTAATGTACCTGTGAATCTAAGGTCCCCTGATGCCAGCTGTGCACATTTCAGTAGACTCTTCAGGCACTTCAACTCCTTTACAAATGAGGCCTTTAGCATTTGCTTCTGTAGTATTGCCTTCAACTAGTCCGACATGAAGGTATCATCGCTCAGCGAAACTTTGATTGAGTTAAATCTGACAATTCTGACAAATTAAAGGTCCAGGAACTATGCAGGCCTGTGCACACAGACAGTCTGACACTGTCAGAATTACACACAAGTAAAAACTAATTCTGAAAAACATGATGAGTGTGAGAGTGGCTGAGGCTGGAGCCATCTACCCCAACACTTCTCTAAAGGTCACAGAAGACCCATCTCCACTCATGTGGACATGGTGAAGCCTCTGTACTCTCCAGCCCAGCACATCCTCCTTTTCAGAGGAGGCCAGCACCCAGCCAGCCACACATTTTTATAGATAGGGAGCTCAGCAAAAGACTTTCATAGTTATAATGCCTTTTAACAAATCCATGGAGAGCCTTATCTGAAGGGTCTCTTTTTGCCACCATTACTGATGGCTCTGATTGTGAAGGGCCTTCCTGACATCAAACAATCCCAGATGCAGAGAGGCCTTGGGAGCTAGCCCAGTGCTTTGTCTGGGCCTGACCTCAAGTTTTCAGTATTTACATTTTTTCCAAAACATGATTTAGAACAGATGTCACTGGACACCAGAACTCTTCTCCAGGGCTGGAGTAGAAAATCACAGAAAAAGAGGGAGATACAGAGCAGCTCAATTTACATTACATGAGGATATTGATCTGCATAGCAAGGAGAGGGTCGAATCCACCCATTTCCAATTTTAGTTTAATTAGACTCACATTCATATATCAGTGCTGGTTTCCCTCTATTAAGGCTCAAGCAAAATGCTTGGTTTGATTGTGAACAGCCTTATAACTAAGTGCAGTATTTTGGGTTAGGGATGGTTTAGGACCATCTCTGCTTGTACTCTCTATTTCTGCCATTGACTTTGACAGTGCCTGAACAACACATTCAAAGCACTTGCCTCAAACCACACTTATGGTGTGCATGTTTGAAACAAAGGATGAAATAAAGTTGACAAACAGTATTACGAAACTGATATAGCTTTAATAGTGGCTTAACAAAAGAAATGGGAGTATGAAACTCCCTTCTTCTCTAGACAATGTGTGGTGAAATAAGCTGTCCGCAATGGAGGGAAAAAAGCTTAAAAAGAAACATTTGGAAACAATACAATGACATACGGTCCCATATGTTGAATCTATAATGCTTCCTAATTCCTTCAGGGTAAAATTCACTCTTCTCCTGAACAAATTCCAAGTAACTAGGATTTGCCTGTGAGGGCTGAAGGAAGGAATAAAATCTGTCCTCTGTACACAGACAGGAGACATGGCTACAAAGCAGCTTCTCTGCAGTTGCCATTTTACCCCTGGATTGGAGCAGCACGGGTAACGTTTTTTGATCCTTTTCTGGGTATTTATAATTGCTGATCCACAGGCCCATCCTCATCTCTTCTCCCTGGTCAAGTCTGCTCAGGGAATGCTTTCCCTGTAGGGTGCTCCACGGTAAAGAGGGTGTGTGCTCAGCTTTCTGAATCATGGTAGCACAGTGGAATAGCTAGTGTTGCTTTGAAAGTTTTCTATATAGAAAGCTGCATGTTGGTGCTGATAAGGCATGCCCAGGGCAATTACGCTCTACAGCAGTTTTAGGTGATGCCTCTACAGCCCTTAGTTTTTTTGAGATACATGATTTCCACTCATAATTCCTGGTCCTATGCAGTTCACCAATCTCTGGATGCGGGAGTGGGAGAGGAAAAGGCCTGCAAAATCTAGCAACAGTTTTTATGCTCTTAACAGCACTGATTTTGTAAGTGTGCTCAACACAAGTGGTCAAACATCTATCCAGCAATGAAAGTGTCTCATATATAAATGCTCTGAATTAAACTGTGATATAATAATAATTATTGGAATTTTGGCACATTTTAGGTGGTTGCATTGCTCACAGGATCAACTCAAGGCACAGGCAACTGCCTAGGTTAACAAGTTACTGGAGATACTGAAGTGGCCACAGTTCTGTTGAGTCCTCACAGCTCTAGAAAGCCAGGCTACCTAGAGCTAAGGTACACACTTGTAGTTTTCATCACTGACCCGTATGGATGTAACATTGTACTGCAATACCTCTGTTCGTACATTTTTCTCACAATCCTTATTCTTACACTCCTTATTGATGGGACGTTCCAAACTTCAGATGGTCCAAAGATGACATATACTGCTATTTGCCTGGTCATTAAAGTGCAGCTCAATGGCCATTTTATAGGTCATTTAAGCTGTTTTTTAATTTTGCTATTTGTCACCATCTCTAGTCTGTTTCAGGAGCCAGTAATTAGCTGTATTCATTGATCTAATTTCTTTGTATATGAATACTTTTGAAATTGTATGTTACTAAAAAGTTATGTATTTGAATTCTTGTTCATATTTTTTTAAATTTGTGTGAAATACCATACCCTCACCAGCCTGTCTGTTAGGAAGAGGCACCTTTGCATTTTGTAAGTGGGTATCTCTACAGCCCACTAGGACTATCTTTATGCATTCAGCCAAATTCAGCAGACTATGTCCTCTGCTGCTGATGCTCCTCCTTCTGTTTTGACTAGATCATGCAACTGAGCTTGCTGATATATAACTCAGATTAAAAAAAGAAAAGATGATTTTGTGTTTTACACAGATGTGTTGGTAGTAACAGGAATGACCTGTGAACATTGGAGGGAGTAACACTGTAGCGAGTGGCACCTCCACTGAAAAATGACCTGTGAGATGATGTCTAGATTCTTCAGCTCAGCTGAAGTCCAACAACAGGGAGGAGGATTCAAAAGGTATGTTCACGACTGCTATCAGAGAAAGATAAAAAAAAGTGTAGCAGATATGAAATGAGATTAATCGACTCACTAAAAAAGTTCATTTAGTAGAAATCCTACTGTGAAATGGGAATAAAGGCAGAAAAGCCTTTGTCCCCGAATGGTAGGTCAAGGGAACTAAGGCAATATGCTGAAATCAAACCGAAATTTTTAGTTTTATTTTCCCTTAGCTGTGACTAAATAAAGCACAGGATTATTTCCCGCATTCTTGAAGAATACCTTTGTTCTTTACTTTTTACATCAAAGCTTGCATTAAGAGAAATTTTGGGGGAACTGGCATTCTTAAGCATTTCATCCCCCACAAATCAATAAACCTAAACATATGCAGTGACATCTTGCAGTGCCCAGGCACAAGATGAGGAGTCTGAAGAAATTGCAGGATGCTTCTCTGAGCTGCTAGTCTGGAAATGGCAGCATGCGACATCTGGGAAAGACATCTCTCAGTACCAGACACCAGCTACAACATCCTCTGCATGTAGCAGGACAGCGCCTGAACCTCAGGGGCCCTTCAAGATTTTAACATTCAAAAAACTCTTCTATGCTCAGAGATTTGTGAAAAGACTCTCACACTATGGCTTGCACACATTGACTTCCACAAATGGTCAGTAATACTCGTATCGCACACATGGCTACCAGCTAATTGTCACAGACTTCTGGAAATTCATTTTCTCAAAGGCAGAAAAATTCAGATGTGCCTGTACTGAGCATCCTGGCTTCAGGAAAGGTGCAAAAACAGCCAATAAAATGATAGCATGTGCTGCAAAAGATCTGGCTGAGTATGCACGAGATGGTTGTGTCAAGCACTGCTTTGAATGAGTTTTTGTTCTTGAGTATTATCTGAGTTGACTCTGAGATTCTGCTTTGCTACCTTAGCTGCCCAGCTGACTCAGCTCAATAGTGCTGTCCCAATGACTCTGATCTACAGCAAATACGGGAGCCTAGCATGCAGCCCTCTAAACGTGAGGTGTCACAACCCAGGCTTTCAGAAGGAATTTCTACTACAGAGATGCCTCTTCAGACAGAGTTGGAACTGTTGGGAGACTGACCTTATCCTGCAACCAGATTGGAAACCATAACCCTAAGGAAAGACAGGCATGATCGTAGGAAAGTAGTACGTGCTCTAGGATGAGCATCTTCTCAATCCAGTTCTACTCATTTGGGTTCAGCTCCAAGTAGAAGTCCACCACAATGCTTTTTTATTTTTCTCCTGGAAGACAGTTATAAAGCTGTCATAAACTCAGAGGTGGATATGATGGAGATGAGGGCTTTAGATCTCTGATTCCCCCACTAAAAGCAGCAGAGATCTTTTAAGGCCATAGGCAGAGATTAAGAAGCACTTGACTTTGCTTCTCCAGCTGGAGAACAGGGACAAGGGTTATCCAGACAAAAACTACAAAAGAAAAGGAAGGATGCAAAGAAAGGATTTAGGCCTAGAACCACAATAAACTCCCAGAATAAACTTCTGCCCAGTAAGTTTCTAGAAGGCACTAAGCTAAACTCACTGCTGATCCAAGCTGAGTTTTATTATGTGATAGGTACAGAGCCAACAGTACATCCTAAACATATCCACACAGGTACTATACACACTGCGCTACAGGAACGAAAAGTCTTCCCTCTTTGGGAAATCATCCTGTATTGAAGGTAAAAGATGATTATCCCTCTTCCAATCACCACCACTTGCTCTTCCCCATCTCTGAAAAGGGCAATGAAAGCTACTAGAAACCATTTCAAAAACTAAACCAAGATGGGGCCGAGGAGGGAATGGTATGGGGAGGGAAGAAATGATAACTCCTGTATATTTATCTCCAAAACTACTCACTGTTTTAGTTATTTGCCTCTCTTTGGTTCTTGTCTTTGTAGGTCAAAATGGTTACCGACACACACTCTCTCTGTTTATTTGGTGTCTATGACACCTCTATCAGAACATGAATCAGCATCAGCAGTGTGTCAGCCTGTACTGGTGATAAGAGTGATGCCTGCCACTCTCCTTCCACTGTAATGTTTACACTATTTTTTGTTTTAAAAAAATATGTGAACTTGACACTAGCTGCATTAGACCATCACCAATACTTGGAAAAGTCGTCTCTCTTCTTGTTTAATATTTGGAAATACTTAAAGAGTTTGAGGAAAATATTTTCATGGAATGTTTGATGTAAAAAATGCTCCAAGGCAGATAGATTTCTTCAGTTAACATTTCAAAATTGCTTCAAGACTGGATGAAGGATCTGATGAAATACTTCTATGTTTTAATTTTCCAGCTGCAAAATGAAACTCTATTTAATATTTAAAAGATCTTTTACAAAATACACAGAACTATTAAAAACACTACCTGGGCTATTCTGCAGGAAAGGGAACAGAAACAAACATGCCTGGAATACAAGGCCCTGCAGCCACTCAGCAGTCCACGAAACAACTTTGGTGAGCTTAACCACATCCTTCCTTCCCAGGGCGGCCATTCCCCACAGAAAGCACAGAGCCAACACGCTCTTGCCAGATATTTGAAATAATGATTGGGGGTAGAAAAGCATCAATTCACCCAGGATAAAGCTCAGCTTCTTCTAGATGGACTGGGACTGGTACTTATGTGAAATCATCCTTAGACCAACTGTAAAGAAGGGGCACAGTGTGCAATTACTGCATCTACCTAATACTTCCTGGAAGAGGACAAGGAGCAGATGGGTTTATATCCCCACTCATCATCTGGCTGATTGGCTAAATTGGCTTTACATACATGCAGCTGGGAATGTTTTATAGCACTCCTTCACATTCTTTCTCTAGTGACTGCATTTTTTCCTCTTACATCAAATTTCCTCTTGCATTGAGAAGGCAGCTCCTGGATTACTTTGCTCCATGTATCTGTACTTGTTTGATGTGTTGCTGCACCATTTGCTCTAGAATGGAGTAGCACTTTAAAAGTGGATGGAAGGTTGCAGAAGAATTGTGATTTGTTGATCCACTGACACAAAACCTTTGTCCTCACCACTCTGATCTGGCAGAAGGGAACACAGCAGCAACAGTGGAGGTTTATTCAATCCTCAGAGTGTTTTACTGCCTTTTACAGTAGAATCACTACCACTTTAAGCTGGAAGATGGTCCACTGATCAAAGCCTGTTTTCTCAACCTGTGGAGAGCAAGATTTGCTGTATAGTGATGGCTACTTGCTGTAGTTACTATATAAACACATAGGAACCACAGACTTACAGGAAAGAGTAAGAGTTTGAGTAGTGCACAAGACTGAGCAAGATACAACATTTTAGATTTTCCTCTCCACTCTGGCAGGCTCAGCTGTGTCGCAGACAGACACAAATGAAGAAAAATCATTATTTCTGTCATTCTCAGGTCTTTTTCAGTCTGCTACAGCAAATAATGCAGTTTATTCTCACACTTGCAAGGCTCTGCAATACTAGCAAAACTTGTTTTAAGCTCTCTCTGTTTATTTTTCTCATATTTCAAAGGTAACTCTTCACTGCAAGCTCACTTCTCCTCTTCTAAAAGCATACCCCCTACCCTTTAATATTTATAACAAAGACTTAATGGAGAACCGAAGGTCTACAGTCTTGGAGATCATGATGCACTAAATGTATCTCATATGTCTTGCTAGGGCTAATTTGTCTGCATGGAGTGTAGGTTGACACTGCACTAAAGCTTCTAGCTCCTGTGCATCCGGACCCAGCTACCCTGCTGGGAGCACACATCCCAAGGTACTTTCACATATAAATTCCATAACAGTGAAATACAGAAATCTAGTCTAGCCTGAAGACATGACAAACTTACGACTCATCTTGGCCACTCTTGTCTAAAGTTTTCCATGAAGCAGATGGCAACATTTTCTTTACCCACTGTTGCAATCTGTGTACAAGAGTTGACCAAAATCTAACAGGGTTCCCATGAATTGATCTATTTTAGGGCCTAGCACTTTTGCAGGCATGTATGCTTAGGCAACTTGGAAACCATCTGTATTTCAGCTTCTTGGCTAACGAAAGGGAATTTCCATCTTAAAAGCTGGTAGTAGAGCTGGTGGTAGTTTTCAGTTTCAGAGTCATCTGAGATACTTTGACAGAAACGGATACTGCAAAGTACTACAGAACCAGAATTTGGCCTAGCATATGAACTCAGTCTCACCGTTAGAATCTGTGGTTGAAAACTGTTAATTCTTAATTTCTTTAAGAATCCGATCTTAACTTTGCAATGACTTCTTTTTCATCTGCATGCAAGATTTTAAAAATAGGACTGGTGTTTCCTTTAATTAGTATTTGATACAGTATTAATATTCCTATTTATCTTCTACATGCCATATGGATTAAATTCTCATTACTTTTGATCTTAATACTTTTAAAATATGTAAATCAGCAGACAGACACCCTCTTTAAAGCAGTGCTTGCACACCACATCTATTATTGCCTTGGGCAATAGGAAAATATCTGCATTGCTAAAATTCCAGAATTGTGAGGAAATCTTGAAAAATCAGATATTAAACTGATCAATCTAGATGAATTATATAATGACCAAGTAAACTGCAGTTCTTTAGATTCAGCTGTACCTAAAAGTGACATTAAAAGTGGCCAAAGACCACTACAGAACATGTACTTAAAAGGGATCAACTAATTTAATTTCTGGAAGGAGACAAATGTTTTCACAGGTTG
Organism: Harpia harpyja; assembly: GCF_026419915.1. Classification (NCBI taxonomy): domain Eukaryota; kingdom Metazoa; phylum Chordata; class Aves; order Accipitriformes; family Accipitridae; genus Harpia; species Harpia harpyja. The sequence continues at coordinate 34,702,767 of NC_068946.1, forward strand.
AGCTAATTCCAGATGCAATGCCTTAGAAGAATACTACACTTTTTTGAAAAACTTACCTTTAATCTCAGACATTAAAAATATAATGATTTGTTTTCAAGTTTATAGAAGATACTGTTATCTTAATTCATCTCTTATTTTTCCAACACTATAGCATGCTGCTCACTAATAGATTTGCATGGGCATGTATTTCAATTTATCTGAATACTGCGCTTAAGGAGAGAGGAGAAACTTATGGGACTCATCAATACAAACAACAGGCAAAGAGGATACATGGGACTGACCTCTCTGTTCACACTGTAAATAATCTCCAGTGACATGGGAAGCATTTGGATTTAGCGTTGAATGAACATGGTTCATGAATGTGTTAGTCTGAAAACAAAAGCCTATCCGATCATTTTACATTTGATCTTCCTATAACATATGATAACATATTTGTAGCTAGGCCTGTTAAATCTCTCTGCCTACATTATACTCCTGAAGTATATGCCTGAGAGTTTTCAGAAGAAATTAAGAAAATATGGCTGTGAAAAACAGGGCTGACTCCTGCCATGCTCCGACTGAGAGATGGAGGGAGGACACCGTGCAGCTGCAACCACATTGCATGCCCCAGAGCATGTGCGTGGCGCCTGCATGGGGTATCCATTCCCTACCTTTCAGCCCTGGAAAATCTTTACCTGTTGAGAAATACTACATGAAAACTAACGTTCTGGTAACAAAAAACCCCAACCAAACAAACAAAAAAAAATTGCTTTTCAGTATCAGAAAAGGCATTTTCAGGGAAGCTGGGCACTGCTGGGTGCATTTAGTCCCTCTTATTTTTATTTTTCTGATCTCATCTAAAATCGACTGAGTCTGTGGGACCTTCTCCACTTTCTCGACTAAGCTCTGAGTACAGGCTAGCAGCCTGATAGCCTGATGTATTTCTAGCACTTTGCTTTTATTTTGGTTATCTTAGGAACCTACAGGACTAAATACAGGTGTTTATTCAAATATCACCTAAGAGAAAAGATTAAATTTAACCACATGAGGCCATGTCTGGCAGGGTTCATACCAAATGAAAACCTGAGCCTGAGCTCTTTAATCCTATCGTACAATGGTTGTGTATAGACCATGACTTCCCTGGTTGCACACCAAGCAGAAGGTCCAGAGCTTTCTTCCTGAGGAGGCAATGAAAGTTTCGTAAGTAAAAGAAGCAGAAATTTGGCCCTTGCTCTGAACAACGGTTTCGTTTAAGGCCTAGTCTACACCAGCAATAGCTATCAATGCATTTATTTCTTACCATCATCTGGGCTGATAAAAGTCCTCAGCTAGAAATACTGCTATTTTTTTTGACCAGAACAATTCATTCCATCTGGCAAACTGCTTTAAGAACTGCTTTACTGTGATGAGATGCCTCTCCAGCAAGGAGGTTTGCTGGCATACATCTGCAGTACAGTTACATTTTCAAAGTCTTCTAACTGCAGATACAGCTAACCGGCCAGTTCTGTGCATGGTAGTTTCTCCAATGAGGAGACTGCTAACTCTGCTGATTTAAAGCAGGCTTTTTTTTTGATGCCCTCCTGCATAAGACTACACTAAAAATACAACATTTGTTTCACAGAAATCTGCGGGCTGTAGTCATACACATACACCAAAAAGAAGGCACATCAGTGTCCTTAAACTTCCAGGAATCTGATAAGCACCACAAATATTATTCTGAAATTCCTATGCAACTAAATTAAAATGTTTTCTCATAGTTATTTGCAAAGGCATCATCAGTAGGGTATTGCTTATCTAAACAGCAATTGTACATCCACAGTTGTGTTTAGAATAACTCGGTGGCAGAATGTCTCAGAAGTAATTCAAATTTCCCCTTTAAGTGTCTTAATGACACTGTAGGGGACAATGCAGCACTTAGTTATTGCAGTTTAAATGCTTTATGTACTTACATCACAATTATTGCTCATTACTGTTTCTCAACACAGGTATTATATATTATCTTTGTCTTAAATGTGAAACATCAAACAGGAAAGTCTGTTCACGGCCATGCAGTTGCCTATATTGTTCAACCCAATTTACTTTTTGAGTTGTACTATAAAATTCTAATTCTAAGCAGTCACTTAGAATCCACATTTCTATCTTTTTTCACATTGAATGGTCTTATTTAGGCAATGATTGTTATGGACTTTAAACAAGATCTGTGGATAACCACTGCTACACGCTGAAATATTGGGCCCTTCATCATCAACCTCTGCCTCTGACTGCTGCATTTGTTATATGCAGAAGGAGATGTTGCATAGAAGCCTGTGAAACTGTTAATAAATCAAGGATCTCTTGGCTACTGAACTCACAGCTCTGTTCTCTAGTTAGTTCACAAGTATTTCATATCAAAGGGATGCAAATGTGAAGGTTTAGAAATAAAGGAGTAGCTTTCAAATTTGAGGCTAAATAAAAAGCCTGACAAGCAATACCATTAATAATCTGTATCATGTTTACCCAGTCTCTCTTCCTGAAACTTAAGCGCAACACTCCACAGTGGGACTCAACTTCACTTTCACCTCTGTTCCAGGTAGGAGACTTACTTTGTTAATGATATAGCACCTGCAGAAACTGCATCAGAGTATTCCTTGAAAGTGACCCCATTAAAATAAATTCAAGCAGCTATTACAAGCAAAACTTTGCCTCATCTTCCATTTTTTTCATCACGAGGATGTGGAAACATCCTGCCTCCTTCCCTGCAATCCCATGACACATGGCACATTCACATGAAAATAATCTTGGACTACCCCACTGGAAACAGCTTCGTAAGCACCTTTGCAAGTGCCAGCTGAACTCTGTACGCTTTGTGTGATGGTGGAGTCATGCTGAACAGCTGTGTGGGCTATAACTTATTCCAGACTCTTGTGGCTGGTCAGTTCTCCCAGTAGACAAGTGCTGAAGCCAACCACTTCCTCATCTCCTCCATGGCATTAATATAGCTGCACTGAAGCAGATAGAGGGTATAGTGATAGAATATAAGACTACTTTCATGGGCCATATAAAAGAAAGGACAGTTCTCAAAAGCTCTCACCCTCCTGACCCAGCAACACAGGCTGCACATTGACATGAGAATAAGGCACAATCAGGATATCATATTAACAAAGTCTATTGTTTTCAAACAGCTGAACTGTTTTAGATTAGTGATGACTTCTTCTCCTGTGTCCTAGTAAAAAGGGGGCCTTGTTTCAGTTCTAGATCACTTCTGGCAAGTCAGCTGGGAACATGCAGAACACAATGTACACCAGATTCCAGCACACTGCTGCCTTCCTGCTCTGAGCTTTGTCATCAGCTTACATGAAAATAGGCATAGGCCCATCCCACCAAAACTTGTTTTGCTCAGTTTGTTTTTGTTTCGAAAGGTCCTTCAGGGGAAAGAATCTGGTCAAAAATCCAGCCACAATTCAAATTGTTTATATAAAACACACTTGGGGCTCCAATCTGTGGGAGCAATATTTTTAAGTGTTTGTGTTTTTTGTTTCTGATTTGTTGTTCTTACTCAATGTTCTGATGTTGGTATGAATAAAGCCAGAGAAAAACCCAAGCATTAGTTTAACAAATGTAATCCAGATACAATGGGCTAGATTTACAGACCAGCCATGCTTATTTATGGTATAGCATGAGGATCCATGATGAAGTTGAGCATAATAGGCCCAACTTACAGTTGCCCTGAGGCCTCTTCAGAGAACACCCCTAGCACAGAAGGCCTGTTTGCTGCATGCAGAGCCAGCTCTGGGTCTTTGTTCCTACTTGTCCCAGGATAAGAATAATTTTAAGGCAGGGCAGCACAAACCTGAACAAAAGCCACTAGGATAAAAGGCTGCAGTCAGGGACATCTTCCCCTGCTACGCCTTTTTTTTTCAGAGGTTACGAGAAGCATTGGCCCTGCACCAACTCAGTGCCTGCAACCTTCCAGTTAGCTTGCAAAGGAAATGGTGGACACAATCTCTTTTACAGTGAGACTCAGCTCTCCTACAGATCATATGTAGCAGTGATAATTTTCAGAACTCAGCTACCTCTGGAGCATCAAACTAAGTAGCCAGGTTTCCAAGGCAAAATTTGAAACACTTACCAGGAAATGATGGTCATTTAGGGAGTTACTGACTGCTTTGGAAACTGTAGTTCTATTTTTCCACCCAAAAATGACTTTTGGAAACTCTTAATAAGCTGACCCAAAGTTCTACTGAAAATGCATCCTGTAATGTTTGCTTATTACTTTGCTGGTAGTAATGTTCCTCCAGTCAACCCAAATTTACGTGTCTTTACCTTTCAGTAAAAATTCAGTATTTCCATGCTAGAGAACTCCTCCAAGCTTTCTTTGGCTCAGTTTTATCCTTCTCATCACTCCTTTAAGCATGTTTTCTGTTCTGAGTTTGGCTTTTTCTGACTACAGTAAATGGAACTGCAAATCCAAAGGCAGCCAGTGATGTTCTTATGGCTGAGAATTCTTATTTGAAGAATTTATTTGACAATATTGAGTGAATATGCATGTAATCTGCCACTTATTTTTTAACAGAGCATAAGCAAGAACACAAAAATATGATTTCTTCCAAAGTCGTCTTGTGTTATTTCTTCATTAGCTACAGGCTCTAACCAGACACCAATCTGGGACACACTTCCTCTTTCAGCAACAAGGGATAAAAGATCTTGATAACCCCTGATAAAGGCTGACCTTAAACATTGATGTTAAATTGTCTGCCAACTCAAAGAATAAATCCTGCCCTGGTTCTCAGAAGCAACTATCAATTCAGCTGAAAGCTGTTTGTTTTAAAGAATCACATCCAGAAAGCAAGGCACATCTTGTTCTGCTTCAGATGACCCTGCATAGTCATAGGACTTCAAGAAGAGATAACTAGCCACCATGAGAAGCTCTAGAAGAGTGTGAACTTGACTTAGAACTCTTGCCAAAATTCCACTACATTTGGAAAGGTAGATAAGATGCAGAAAGCCATAGGTTAATAAATTCAGGTCTGACTCTAAACACCCCTAAATTAAAAAATGTTAAGCTCTTGCTTAGGTCCAACATTGAATAATGAGATGGAGGCAAACAGAGGAATAAAAATTAACATTAGGAAATAAAACTGAAAAATTCTTCAATCATTTTCTGCAAAGACAAAAACTTCCTGAAAGCTAAGCTTGACTCACTTAAAACCAAACTGTTTAATTTATGCTCTCAATGACCCTCACATAATCCACAAAGAAAATCATGGCAGAATTTAACCCAGCATACATTAGCAGTTTAAGAGCGATTTACTTAGATCCTGTTTGGATTACCAACGTTTTTAGAAACGTAACTTCCAAAAGGTAGAGGGCATTATAGTTGTATGGCTGCTCTGGATGGGACAATGAAGTACAGAATGTAAGACTGTAAATGCCAGAAGTCCAGTGGGGGTAATCTTAATTTCTCCTGTCTCAGCTAACTTCTGGAATGTTGTTCTAAAGCTGAGTGAATTGCTTAACTGACAGTGCTATTTGGAGTCTTGTGTTTTACCTTCTCTCTTCTCTTGATGTGACATTATGTATGGGCATACTTTGCTCTCTTTTTGTTTGTTTGTTTTGGATAGCCTCTAAAATTCATAAATAAGAAATAGAAAAGGGTCACTGAAGAAAAGGTTGTATTACACAAGGGAAAATTTCCCTTATTTCGTCTGGTCTGTTCTTTATCTTCAAAGATTTTGGACCAATTAATACTCCACCCTTTCAGAGACACACACTTCCTAGGCATAATGAAAAACTATGTTGCAAATAATGACGTAAAATGTTGCAAACTAATGATGCATTGATATGGGCACTACTGCAAAGGAAATAGTTCAGTATTACTTACCCTTCAAAAAGATTCTGCCTTTCAAAACAGAGCATGAAGCATACCTCTCCTACAGCAATAAAGTGTTGTACTCCTTTCAAGGGGTCTAAAGCTAGAATTAAACTTTTCCCTGAAAAACTTCAGCAACTAGATACAAGAAAAGCAATGCTACAGAAAGCAGTAGTACATTCCAATGCTAAGGCTACCAAGTGTTCTGTCATAATTGAAACTAAACTTTATTTTTTTTTCATCACTTTTTTAATCTCATCCTCTTCTTTCTCCTTTCTCTTTCCTGCTTCTCTGCATGGGGTTTTCTCTTTGATGGTATATTCCTTCTCCACTCCTCTTTTGGCTTGTTTTTTACTCAGTGTCACCTGTCCATGTCTCTCACCTGTCTTCCCTGTATATGAAGTTCTGCATAGTTTCATCCGTCATGGACAGTGTCTTCTGCCCTACTGATATACTCCCTCTCCAAGAAAAGGTTAGGTTGGTTCTTCTTTTCCTTTTTTCCCACATGCCTCTTTTTTCTTTTTTTTGGAAACAAGCAGTTCAAAGTAAGCCGAAGAAGTCAATTGCCCATCCTTGCAAGTCACACCACAAACCACTACAATTCTACAAGCAAGTTACAGAATTCAAGCTGCAAAGTGACTGTGCATGTTTATTTTGTGTGTGGGAAGAGAAGAGGGAGTTTTGTGAATTAACAGTGATTTTCTTCAATGTGTGTCAATAATTAGTTTGTGCTGTGTGGTACTACCATGTAGGCAATCTTTGAATTAAAAAGTTTGAGGCTGCAAGTTGCTTATGATGGTGAAATGGGATAATGAAAATCCTGCTTCATTTGCAATGCCCTGAGATGTCTCTGCCTGTGGCTCTCTGTGATGACTACGTTCTTCCCAGGGAATGTTTTAAAATAAGACTACCGTTTGCAAATAAAAATATGTAATCTACTCATGTAAAATTTCATTTTTCTAAAGCAGTTAAGTTCCTTTGGATATGGAGCTGAGGAATTCACCCTTCTTGGGCCCTAAATCAATGATCAAAAGGCATGAGAGCCTTGATACAGCAGACAGAAAACTGATATATACTATAGACTCAATGTAACAGCTGTTCTGAATACCATTGCAAGCGGCAGACCCTTATGAGGAGATTAAGAGCAGTACTACTTCCAATTTATCAGTTTCTTATGAATGAAAAATTAATTGGAAGCACATGGACAACAACAGATGAAAGAAATTTATATCACTTCGTCTCCAAGTCTGATGAGCAAAATATGAGGGGTGAGCCGAAACTGGAATCTTATACCTGTGCCCTTTTGGAACATTAGGGGAGAGAAGATGCAGATCTGAACTTCATATATATTCACCTGTGTCTTAAAACGAATCAACAGCTCAAAGATTTTTGTTACACAAATATCCCTTTTACCGATTTTTAACTATAGCAGCTGGTTGTTCTGAATTTTTAAGACTACACCCATATATGCTGCTACTCAAATCAGCTCACAGCTTTTTTGTAGAGCTGCAGCAAACTTTTTTTTTTTTGCAAATAAGCCTTTTAAAACCCACACGCTTACTGTTATTCATTTGATAGTCATGCTTTTTATCGTAACTAAGAATATGCAGTAAAGAACAGCATTAAAAGAATGTAGAAAAAACAATTGCAGCACTTTGCTGGAGGGCATTTTTGGTGTTTGCAAATCCCAGTACTACAAAAAGAGGCTGGAACAATGTAGTATTTTTTTCCTTATTCTGAATGTGACTTTTGTGTGTGTGTGCACGAGGCAAACATAAGCACACTGGTGAGAGGGAGTCCCAGGAATAGCACTACACTCACAATGCAACAGACAAAGAACCAAAGCTGTACTTCGTAGCCTACACAGAAAACAACTTGCTGCAGCTGAAGGTAAAGAGCTGGTATAGCTCTCCAACCCAAATACCAGGCAATCACACATATTCTCTATATTTGATTCCTAACAAAATGTAAGAGAGTCAGATGAGGAAGGACATGTTAAGGATGACCGAGTCTTCCATGGGTATTCTTGATGCTGTTCAGCTTGTTAGCTATCTCTGCATTCAGCCCGTTAGACTTAGCCCAGCTGCTAGGGCAGACCAACAGGGCAAGCAAGAGGCAATACTTAGTAATTACATAGTTGTGTTTCCTGCCTTCTCAAGCTGTTCATTGCTTATGCTTCTACATAAAACACTGATTTGCACAAAGCAGTACAAACCTTAAAGGCAAAGAACGGATACTAAGATATTTTTAGGAAAAGAAATATCAGAATTCATAAAACTGTTCTTTCATATATGTTGTATTATGGCTCAGATACGGTTGTTGCCTGCCTGAGCACACATAGGAAAGCAGCTTCTCTTCCTTCCATTGGCAGCACTAACAATACTTCCTGTGATTTTGGTATTCTTATCTTCCCTTGGGGGAAAGGTGTTATAAGCAGGGAAGGTGGGAGTGTGGCATTATTTTTCTGGTGGCGTTATTTTTCTGGTGTACTGCCAACGTCAGCCAACACATAAGCACAACTGGCTCCCATTAATTCTCTCCATATGCAAGGAAGATCCTCAAGAAAGATTATCCTTGCCTGGGGACAGAAATGAGCTCTGCAAGCTCGTAATTACTGCTACAAGCTAGTATTTGCTGTTGCTGTATTCAGCTTAACCATTGTAATCAACTGAGGTTATCCGTGAGAGAACTGAAATATAAAATACTTCTAGTGAGTAGAGAGAAGTAAGGATAGAGAGCCAAGGAATACAATCATTGTCATGAGCAGAGTGAATGAATAACTGATATAAGGTAATTTTTTTCCACCCAATACTTCGCAGCCAGTTCATGATTTACTGAATGGAATACCTATTTATCAAACTGTATCTATGAATAACTTGTAGGAGCTAGATCTTCACATATGTGGTTGCAAATATTTTGTCCTGAGACACTGCTGGTTTTCATTTACATTGATCAACCATGCAAATTATATACCATGGTTTGGGTTTCTATTAAGCTGTATATGATTTTAGGCAGTTAATCACAACCCACTAGAATAATTACCCAAACCAGAATACAGAAAAAAATCCAAACAAATGCAAAATATGTAAGATTTTGAAATCTAAAATTTTTTTCAGAAATGAATTTGTTACGGTACTTTCTGAGCTATCCCACACCTCATGTACCATTCTGTCATCATCACGTTAATGATGTTACTGCTTTTACCACTGTGTTTTCTCTTCATAGTCTCTATGAAGAACTGTAAAAACGTAAACAATTCAGGAAAACATACAGAGTCTTCTAGAAAGAAAGATCTGAATTCCAGCTATTACTGCTTAGCTGTGGGGAATTCAGCAGAGTGAATTCACATTTTTAAATATCAGCAAAGAACCAGAAATTATTTGGTAACATACAGATAGCAGATGAAATCATAGCTCTATCAAAGCCAATGATTAACTGTCTTAGCCTTTTTCTTACAAAATAACCTGAAATAAAGACACTATCTAAAGTTTTATGATAGTGGGGAAAAGTTAAAAAGCTCTGAATTGTCTCTTCCTTTGCAAAACACAAAATACAATTTGTGAAAAATATTATTATAGTTATTCTCTTAGGAGAGAACTTCGTGTGCACCCTCAAACCTCTGTACCTATTGTACGTTATTCTAACAAAGTTTACTTAGATAAAATGGTGCAATTTTTTAGAAACAGAAGAGTAATAAATTAGGAACCACACTATTTGCCTGAGTAGATCAGTCATCTGAGATATGCTGCTAGTTCAGAGCACTAGTAACTGTGGTAAAATAATAAAAATAAGGTTTCTAGAGAATACTTAGAGAAATTTCAAGCAATAACAACAGAACGGTGAAGTACTGCATGATAAAAAATTACCAACAAAAACTGGCAAAAACAATGCTCAGACAAGCCTGTCTGGATAGAAAATGTCATGGATAGAAAACGAAGACAGAAAGAACAGGTGAGCTGCAGCTTGGATCAGACAGACAGTGGTAGACATCATGTGTTAAGAGGAGAAACTGAACCCCTATTAAAATTTGGGGGTTTTGGCACAGTGTTATTGTGTATATATGATTCAACTTTATTAAATTTCTCATATTTCTTACTATTATTTTTCCATATTTCAATGAGAGAGATCTGCAATCTCTTTTTATTGCAATGCAGCCATTATGAGCTGAATTTCAACTTGTTTTATATGGAACAAGTACTGAGAACAAGCAGTGTCTCTGGAGAACTTTATTGCAGTTTATCTGTGCAGTTTACTTGCATCTTATTTTATCTCTCACTTTTGATACTAATCAGACATGGCTGCAGGTCAAATCTTTTTGCATTGGTAACAATCACAATAACCAATCCAGAAGTAAACCAGCCTATAATGAAATTCACTGCCTAGGGCTAAACATAGAGCTAACGTGTTTAACAAATCAAAGCTTGTATTTATCACTTATCACTGTTTGTGTCTTTGTCTATTGGAGGGGAAAAAACAATTAAGAAGCTGAGCAGTAAAGAAAAACTTAAGAACAGCCCAATTTCTTTCCAGATTTGTTGGTCTGTTACTTTGGCAAATGCAGTCTGGAAATCATGCCATCACAGAGTAGTGAAAGGTTTAACAGAAAGCATCTATGGGTGAACCAGTTCAGAATACAAATGTCATCAGTACAAGCCTCAGCTGAAAACTTTACATAAGGCTGAGAGAAGTTCAACTGACTTCACTTACATTTGCAGTCAGATTTTCTGAATCCACACTGAAACTATATGGTGAAGAACTGAAATACTGAAACTGAGGCACTGTGTTTCTCATCCTAAAGGCTAGTGAAGCTAACAAGCTCCTGCCCAGCACAAATCCACAAAGTGGAAACTCAGGCTTTCCATGGGATGGGAGGTGATGGTCCCTCCTGGGGCCTCCTGCAGGGTCCCACCATGTGCACTGCAATGCACAGTAATAGGCTTACTTGCACCAACAAAATCCATCTGCATAAATATGCCGCCTCACAACCCTGGAAAGGTGATTATCCTTTCTTATAATGATAGAAACAATAATGATTGCTTTGAGACGCAGCTTTATTTTCAGCTTATTTTCTCAAGAAACATCCTAAAAAATATCTTCTCCTTCCTATGATTTCTACTTATACATTTGTAAGGTAAAATGAATGATTTGGAAACACGATTTCTGTTTACTAAGCCCAGAGCCCAGCATTAATCCCAGGTGTGAAGAGGTCAGTAATCTGGTGATACTCTTTCAAGGAAAAAAGAAAAAGAAGCTACTTTTTCTCCTGCTCATGCCCAGTCAGATTTTGGCTCAAGAGTCACGCAACACTACTGTAGCAGGATCCTTTCAATGGAAATTCATTATACAACACACCACATCAGCAACTCCTCTGCCTGAGGCTTCAACTGCAACATGGCTAATAGTAATTGCTCTGTTATAGTGTGATATGTAGTAGGAGAATACTGCGGAGATCTCATAGGCCTTGCACATAGCTACAGCATGCTCAGTACAATCAGGTCATACTATGTAACACTACCTTGGCCTTTTCAGCGTTTCCTGTAATATTCAGACTGTCCCATGATCATGCTATTTTATTTGCATTTTATTTGCAAAAGAATGACCAACTCAAACCTGACCCACTCAACCCCCCCCCAACCACCCAAATCTTCTGCCCCCAAAAACCCTAAACCCCAGATACGTTGGGAATTTTTCATGCCAAATGTTTATAATCAAAGGACCCAATTCTGCTCACTGTTATGATTGTACTGACTACAGTCAAGTTTTTCATGATTTACGTTCCTTCAATGTAAAATTAGTCTCAGTGGGGGGCTTAAAAGTGAAATGAAACTCCTGATTAAACAATCAAAAAATAATTCTAAATAGATTACAAATTCTTTCACCTAAAAGTTCTGAATGATAGGATTCTGAAATTAATGGCATCCATGTGCCAGTATCATCCCATCTGCCAATGACAACTAGTAGCATTTCACACTACATCATGTAGCAGCGGTTTTGTTTTTCATTTAGAAAGCAAGGTTTGCTATAAGGGAATCAAACACGAAGCTGAGTTACACAGAGAGAAACAGCTGAATGCCTTGGATTGATCTCTCTCTCACTTGCAGAAAGTGAAGTGGCATCTTTGGTTACAAGGCATCCAGATCTTGTGTGAGGATACTGCCTGTTCTTTACCATATTAGTCATGCTGAGATGTTGACTTTTTGGAACCAAAGGATAAAAAGTGCCCCCATTTCCAAATTACTAATGATTATCGCTTTGCCATAGCTGTTATCTATTTTAAAACAATGTACAAACAGGAGTTAAATGAGATCAGAGTTAAAATTATGCTACGATGTTAAACTACCGTGTAGAGTAAGATGGTTCCCTATATTTAAGCACCTTTCACTTGCAAGTGCAGGATATCAAATCAAGACTGTGCTCTAGGGCTGAGACTGAGGTAGCTTAGAGTATTTTCAATAACAAAGTCTGACTTGAAGAAAACTCTACTCTGAAGCAAAGACCAATCACCTAAGTATATTCTCTGTGGCTTGGGTGTTTTAACACAATTATGGTCCTGATAGAATTAAAACTGGATCACTTCTTTAAAACTGAAGTTAAGCCCTAACAATTAACGAAGTCTTCATTATTTAAAATTTCCTGTTTAGGGTGATGAACCTGTAAGTATCATCTGTATGATGACAACCACAAAGGAACTTTTTGGGAATAATGTCTCCCATGCCCACCATGCCCCTTACTAAAACTTGTCCACAGTACTGTCTGAGGTGAGCAGCAGCCTTCCTCCCCATCAAACAATAACTTAACACATTTCACTATCTACTTGCCCTCCATCAGTGCAAAAAACAGTGATTACCTTCACATGTTTCTCCAAATCCAACACAGCTACATTCACCAAATTACATTTTTATGATTGGTTTACCAGAAAGGAAGAGAAAAATGAGCAACATAAAAATAAAAATACATATTGCAAGGAGAACATTCAAAATGGGTCACTGGCTAGTGGGAGACCAGCTTGAAACATATTAGGCCCTAATTTCCACTAGTTTTGAGAATATAAAAGATTAAGGAATCTAAAATCAAAGGCTATATCGGAAATCATCTATTGACTTTTACAACTATAGTGCAAGTTTCACTACCTCAGCCTCAGATTGTGGCTACAGACACTGCAGATTGCACAGTTACAGATCTCTCAGAACCCTGGCAAATTTCTCTACCTCTCACAAAGTTTCAGCATTGCAGACAATAGTGTGAGGTGCAAGGCATAAATTGAACATCATCAGAAAACACATACTGTTCTCCCACAAGAAAATGTCCATGGCCAGACACTCTTCACATATTTTCTCACTAGTTCAAAATGCCTGTGTTAGCATTAAGAATTATGTCATTTTCTGGTCAATGCAGAGATACTACTAGCTTTTCTTCTACAAACATATTTCCTTTGCATCTCAGAAAATCTGTCATATTTACTTTTGAGGCAAAGTTACATTGGTCAATTCCCTACGAAGCACTCACTTCTCATTAATAATTTCAAACATTCTCACTATCTATCTCGTCTAAGGGAATACTACTACTTGGCCTCTGGAGATTATATTATTGCGATTCTTTCAGTACTACTTTATTGTGACTAGAATAATTAACTTCTGGCTTAATTGTTACTATTGACTGGACTCTCCTCTCCACCTAGGCAGTGTGTCACAGTGAGACCCTGGAGGGAATCTTTGGCTTTGCTAATAGTCTTGCCCCACCACTATGGCAGAGCCCAGGGGAACACCTGGGCAGTGTAAAGCCAGCCCCTGCGACTCTATGCAACCATAGTGCATGCACGCACTTAACTTGCGCTGCATGCAGTTTGGCCATACTACTCAGTCTTTCTATGACCCAGTGTAAAGGCTTTTGAAGCGAAAAAGAGGCTTTTATTTCTGCATTAATTACAGAGTACAGTCTTCGCAGGATCTTTGTGGAAATTTCCAGGTCTATTTTTCCTTTGCCAATCTACTACTGAGAATGGGCAGCCTGTGTTATTAGACAGCTGGATAACAAGATGCAAGTGATTAGTCTGCTTGATTAATACAAAAAGATGTAAACTTGTATCAACTATTTTTTCCCTTTTGTGTTCTGTCCCCCCTTGACTACACTACAGCCTCATCTACCAAGGCCTCAAGACAAATAAGCAGCCTGTCCTTCCCTTTGTGCTTAAGCCTGGATACAGACTCCCTCCTTCAGCACACATCAACACTACTTCATAACTGGGTCATAGACCAGTGCAGAAACCTGTCACATTCCCTTCCCTGTTGGCCTCTGTGTTCCAGGTCCACAGCACTACCACCAGGCTGACAGACTAGTTCTGCCTGTAATATAACTTGAAAAGACTTCAAAATCAATCTATAACATTGCAGAGTAATGTTTCACTATGAAAAATAACAGTCTTTGCACTGCCTGGACCACCTAGTGGACAGCTTTTTTTCTGTGAATAACAGCTTATGTAGTATAGCCCTACATTATAAAACAAACGTATTTTATACATGTGTTCTTATTCCAAAAAGATATTTGCTATTTCACTTGGTTTTCACAATAGGACTAACAATATTCTCTCCTTAAAAAGTATACTTCACACAATAAGACTGAATACAGATTCAGCAGCGTGTGAAAGCATCGGAATTTCTGAATGCAAGCCTTGCTTTTAAAAGCACCCAAGGAAGTTATTATTCTTCAGCAGGTTTACTTCCTTAATAGTTACTCATTGAAGTGTGATTTATATGATCATCTATCTGAATATCTTCATGCTTACCTAGGAAATTCCTTTCTTCTCTGTATTTGCATGCTTATGTATTTACACATACATGTTTCTTAAATAGTTGAAATTAATGTTGCATTTATCTCTTCTTCAAATTCTATTCTTGTATCACTTCACATTTTTGAAGTCTCTCTAAATTACTGGGTAATAACTCTGAATCACATGCTTGCTAAGGGTGTAATTCTGCCAGTTTTACTCTCTCTAATTGTTTTACCTCAGACACAATGTCTTTGATTTCAAGGAGACTAGTTGCAGGGTAACATACAATATCCAGTGAGAGTAAGGATGACAGGTTCGGGCCCTGACTGCTTTGCTCAAGAGGATTTGCCGCAATGAAGATATTTCTGTTTGACAGGTTTATTGTTTAACATGTAATAATTTAAGATAGAAATGCACACATCCCCTGCAGTCCCACACTATGGATTCAAAACCCATATGGACAGAAATGCATGAAGAGAGAATAATGGATTTCTCAACCTGCTGTGTTTACATACTATTCTGTTTTTTAGCATGGAAAGCACATTATGCCTTTATAGAAGACTAAAACCACGGAATTTGCATTATTTCCTGTAACAGAAGGATCTCCATATAAATACCTATCTTCTTACCTTTTCACTGTAAATTATTTAACTGAACTCTGTAAAGTTTAAACACATAAATTGCAGTATTAGGGCTCAAGTATTCAGATAAATATTTGTAGACTTACAAGATGAAAGGTGTCCCATGAAATATATAAACAGAAATGTTAATGTATGGCACTAAATTACAAACAACTAATTTTCAGTAATAACCTGGAAATTAATGTATTATCATTTATATTTTGGCACTAGTTACAGATATTGCATTATCAACCTACTTAATCTTAAACTGTGGAAGGTATTCTATGAACCGGTATTAAAGTTTGTATTCACGGATTTGCAAGGACACAATGACTACAATAAAAAAGAAAAGTATTCTGATAGGTAATGATTTCCTGGAATATTCAAAGATAAACCAGTTAAAACTCAACAAACGTCATAATGTTTTACCTCAAGATTTTAAACTCTTACTGACCATGGCAAAAATAATGTATCAGCAAATAAAATACAAAAACACATTGCATAGATTGTAGAATTATTGCAGACTTTCCTGTGTTGCTGACAATCTTCATGTGTGTGAACAAACAAGTTGTCTTTCATTCTGCCAAACATGAGAGATTTCATTACTGTCTTCTACTTTTGAGGCTGGAAGGCAAAGGAAAGCTGAAGCTCTTGAAAGTCAATTTGATTTCATTAAAAGGGTATTTCAAGATTATTAACCACATTTTTAGTAGAAACTCTATTTTAAAAATCTTTATACTTCTGTCTCTGTAATTCAGGTATTTAAGGGCTTTTTTTATATCTCCAGGTTGAAAATGTGTAGAAGAAAGTTAGTTCCTTTATGTTTCTTGCTTTCCAAGGGATTGTTAAAAGACTTCATCAATATATAAAGCAAGTTACATGCTGAAAACATGTAGCTTATAAATAGTAAACAAAAGATCTCTGTTACTTCACTATATTTCTTACCTCCTTTTTTATGGGATCTCAAGGGACTTGACAACTGATGGTCTGTAAATGACTGGGATTGGCTAATCGATTGTGAATCATTCATTTCGAACGACTGTTTTCGAATAAATGGAGAAGCAGAAATCTCATCCAAATCCTTCTGGAATAAAGAATGCTAGTTGTGGCACATAAGAAATGTATTGATTCCACTCTGCCACGATAACTTATAGTTGTGATCTCACAGAGAGCAACTTCTTATTTTCTATGACTCTGTGAAATGTCTAATGCTAGATTTAAGTTACACAAGATTCTTGTGGCTTTCAGCAACACCAACTTAGCACCCATGTCACAAACATTTGTTTACTTTTTCCATTTAACTTATTTATCCCCTTTCCTCATGCAGTTAAATCATAGCATGCACTGTATGCTGATTTCCTCTCATAGTTAATTTGTATCTTTAGAAAAAAGCTATAGGAAGGTATTAATCTGCTTAACATTTCTAAGTACATCATCCAAGGGATTTTGTTTTTTTAATCTTACATATGCTCAGCAGAGTTACTGGCAAAAACTGTACATTTTCTCCATTTCATCCTTTCAACATCAAATGGTAAGCAGCAAAAATTGGATCAGACTTCAAAGACTATGCTGTGCTCCAAGTCACAGAGCGACTCCTCCATTTCACATATTGAATTCAAGCAGGATATCAAAGTGCTACCAAAGAACCTCAGGTCCTTACTAAAAAAGAGTCTCTAACATCTGTAGAAAGTGAAGTGCACAGACAAATCACCTCAGGGAGCAGCCAGCATTTATTCTCAGCAGCAAATTTCCAGCCTTTTGATTCTCTTATTCACTGTACCTCCCTGTCTTTCTACAGAACTAAAGTTCTTAGCAAGCAGGCTTTTGTCTCAAAGACTTCAAAACATCACTAACGGTTTCATGTTCAGATGGCTATGCCAAGCAGCCATGAACACATTGCAGAACTGTGGACTCAGGAATTTGAAGTTATAATGAGATGTTATTTTAGAATATAAACTTAGTAGTACCTTTTTTGTTTGTTTGTCAAGAAAATCAGGCACCACAGGAGAAGACTGGTTACTGGTTTGCTGCCTAAAAGCAAAGAAAAATAAAATATGTAGTTTAAATATTGTAATTTCTTCATTCTTATAAAAGGTTTACTGGCATACACATTTTTTTGTTGGTTTTCCCTTTTCCCCCTCCCCCAATTTCTAAATATGCACATACAATCAATTCAGAGAAAACACAGACCAGTTCCATTTCCTCTTATAAGGAAGTGCATGTTATTAAACACAGTAGCAGGCTATGAGCAATGAATTTGTCATTAAAAATTTGTGGATATGTGCATGTGTGTAAAATGAGTTTATGAGAATTCTATGAAACTGAAGTCATGTATTAAAATTAATTTGAGAAGATTTTACATGAAACTTTTTTTCCAGGGCTGTGAAAAGCTGTTTTCACAGAATTCAAACATAGGAACTCAAAATTTGACAGATGAGGAAGAAGTGAAACACACAGCTTTGTGTTCTCCTAAAGCCATTTGTGTTAAGGACAGAACAAGGAGTAAAGAGTTCTCAGATTCTTTGTCTATATCTGTTATTATTTTACCATCACATTATGTCACCATAAAAATATTAAAGGCCAACTCCTGCTCTCATTAATGCTAATTAAAGTATCATAAAAACCTTCTGCAGGCCCTGATCCTTGTTGGCAGGCCTTTGAAGTCAATGGATCTCTTCAATAGTAAAGTCCACCCAGACAGAACTTGCTCCAGAATCTTTAGCTATGCAAAACCAAAAAAAAATGCTACCAATTTCACTTGATGGATAAAAAACTGAGGTTCATAGATATTACTTGATATGCCAGTGGTCCTAAAACTGGGATTAAAAGCAAGATTTTCTGATTATCAAAACACGCCTCAGCCATTGCTTCATTACTCTCCAACCCCCTCACATCTGAAATCTAAGTTTCAGTCATAGATTTTGGTTTAGACATATATATCATAGCTTTTTTCATAAATGGGGAAAAGCTTTACAAGGTACTAAGTAGCTCTTTCAGTTTTACACAGTTATTACAACTGAATACATTTCAGCCCTTTCAGTTACAGTGGGAAGGGGGAATATAAAGAACAAAAATTGCTTTACTGATTAAAAAATACAACATATGTTACCTCAAATTTCATTTGCTGTCAATACTTACGTTTCAATCAGCTACACTAGTTATAAGTTACTCATGTAACAATAGAACAACATTGGAATTTAAAAAATATGTCTGGCCACGTGTGCATTTTACCTTTCAAAATGCAACTTTAAAATGTACCCTTTAAAAATACTTCAGATTAAAATAACACTACTGAAGGACTTGAAATATTTTAGACTATTATGTATAGAATTTGATAACTGTATATCACCATGCATATGTATTAGATAATACATTTATTCTGTGACATCCACTGAGGCTACTGAAGTATTTCAAGCCTTATTTGCAAAAGGGTTTAGGCTCTTAGATTAATTAAGTTTGTCTGAATGTGTTACCCCAGCTCAAGAGCATTGACTTGAATTGTTTCAAACTAGTCACAACAATGATGGCATCACGGTTGTCAATAAGCTACCTCAGGGTGTGGAAACAAAATGAAGAATTCATGAACGTGGTAAACATTCAACTTTTCTGTAATGCTGCAATTTCGTGAATGAAGTTTGGATTTGCTTGTCAGGTTTGGGGAATTTAAATTCCCCTTTATTCTTTAACACTAAGAAAGAGAAGGAAAACATTCTGTCTAAACTGTAATTTGAATTTAAACTGGTGTTTTCCTTGGAGGAAATGGAGGGATCCATTTTAAAAATGCATTCTCATTTTGTACTGGCACGCTTTTTTGTACACGAAAGTACAAAGTATGTCTAGGACTGTATGTGACGTTGCATTTGTGCATGTACCATCTTATCTGTAAAGTTCTTTATTACTATTTATCTTGTATATATATTATTTATATAACCATTTAATAGGATTAGTTAGGTAACTTGCCACTTTTCCCCAAAATTACTCAAGCATTTGCTGACATGATTCATTCCCCCAACCCGCAATACTGCAGAAAATAAACCCAGTATGAACTAAAAATCATGAATAATCCTCCAATATCACTGTGGTGGTTGTCAAAATAAAAATCTGCTGTTGGATCATTATGTTGCAAATGGCCTACAATGCCAAAATGGACTGAATCATCATCTAAATTTAAATATTCAGATTTTGGGGTGGTTTGGATCTGGATCTAAACCTGCAGCTTGAACTAATCTCTACCTTCTATAAAAAAAAACAATCTAAAATTTAGTAAGGTTTTGCCAGCACCATAACTTTGCCAGGGCTAGAACATTGTCCAAATATTTAAAGCATGAAGGTAAAGTTCAGCAACTTGCGTTCTGTACAGCTTAAACTAGCAAAAATCAGCCTCTGGAATTCTGAAGCCCTTAGACCCCGACTCTCTGTGAGGATCCCAGTGATGCTGTGTTTCTGACTAGAACAATCCTAAGTTGAGTTGTACTTGGCACAAGATACCCCATCCTTCCTCAGAATGTACTGTTGCTGATATAAGTATGTACTTCATGATTACTAGCTTTTACTCACAAGCTTTTCGTTGTATTTTTCTCCTCCTGTCCTGTTGAGAAGGGGGAGTGACAGAGCAGCTTGGTGGGCACCTGGTGGGCAACCAAGGTCAACCCACCACCATGTCAAACTGGCAAGGAACACTTCTGAAAACATGGCATCAATTGTAGATGCTGAGCACCTTGAAATCAGCCTCTGAGCTATTCTGAAAATTTGGCTAGTATGCAATATGAAAAATGCAATAGCAACAGGAAGGCAGCCCAGCAGTAGTTAGGTTAGTAGTTAGTTATGTGAGCCAATCAGTGATGATAGCTAACATTTTCAAACGTGGCATCTGAGGCTGATTTTGAGGTGCAGGGTATTTTCAGGTATCTTTGAAGAAACCGCTTTTCCTAAGGTTTCAAAAAATTTTTGTTTTCCACATTTGCAGGAAAGCAGTATTTGGGTCAGAGAGATGAGATCCAGTCAGCACACTTACCTGGGAAGGATGCAAGAGATCCAGGTTCATGTGCCTGGTTTCAATCAGACAATACAACAATTTGCTGCTGAATGTTCAGCTACTGAGCTATAATACGCCTCAGTCTTCACATATGGACTGTCTATAAATCACTCAATTAGCAAGAAACACTGACAAAAAGAGAAACGTTGATTCTTAGGGTCTGTCTACACATCTGTAGAGAGTATAGCCACACTATCCTTAGCATTGAAAGCAGTCAAACCATAGCAGCATAAAACTAGTAGCACAGACTAATTTATGCCGGAGGAAAATAGCTAGTTTTGGAGTTATTCTGGCCATTATGAGTTAAGACATGGAATTTGGACTTTCATCATTTAAATGCTTTTGAAAATGTTAGAAACACTCCTAGATATTTTACTAGAAAGGATACAGCTCATTTTGCAGAAAGAATGTATTCCCAAAGAGAATAAATTTAATTCTTCCAGCATGGGTAGATGAAAAATTCCAAAGGGACGGAAAGGAGGGGAAAAAAAAGAAGATGACACTGAAAAATTGTGCCCAAATTTCCATTTACACCTTATAAATCATGAGTAACTATTTGAACTTATGAACTGTAATTAGAAGCTCACATGACAGCAGAATGAGACCCAATGGGTTCCACTGCACGCCACAGGAATTGCAGACCTCCTATTTCCATCACAAGCAATAAACTTAATGTTTAATATGATTACAGATAGGAAAGTGAAGCAATTAAAGGAGAGCAGAATGTCTTTATACCAGCTTTTACTGTGGAAAGAAATGAAAATTTGTATTCAAAAGATGGTTTATACAAGAAATCGCAGTGTGGTCTTGACAGAAACTGAAATTATCCAAGGAGGAAATTATGGACCAATATAAGAAAGGTGTAAGCAGTAAATCACCAGGACCTGATGGCATTGATCTGAAGGTCCTGAAAAAAAAATAGGTTTAAAATGTGGAGATGTGACCCTTTCAAGCAGCTATCCATGAAGAGTAGAAGCACACTAACATAGTGATTTTTTTTTTCTTTTCCTTTTAATCAAAAGAATCCAAAGAAGGTTTTGTTATTGACTGAGTGAACCTCCCTTTAGTGAGAGTCAAGCTGCAGATCAAGTCAAAGAAAGCAT
This sequence comes from Harpia harpyja, assembly GCF_026419915.1. NCBI lineage: Eukaryota > Metazoa > Chordata > Aves > Accipitriformes > Accipitridae > Harpia > Harpia harpyja. The sequence goes on from NC_068946.1 coordinate 34,724,119, forward strand.
AGCAGAAGATAGAAGAGTTTTTATATGGAACAGTTTACTTCACATTAAGCCAGTTTCTGAACTGATCTGTGCTCATGTGACTGAAAATCTCCACCCTCAGTGATACACAGGATATTTTGTGGTAATCCACCATGTAGGTGAATCCACATTGCATGCTATTTCAGTGGGCCTCCAGTTGTTGCAGAACATTCAGAAATGAACATTGTTCATTTTTGAGGCACAGCAACAACACTGTTGCAAGTAAAGCCGACCCAAGGAGAATTCTTCTGGAACAATTTTTATACTTACTCCCTACACTGATGCAGCAATGACTGCTGGCACTAAGATGCTATGAAAGTGGCTGACTTGCAACGCCAAACCCACTGGCACAGAGATGTCACATTTCAAGAAGTCACTCTGTATTTAGAGATCATAAAAAGAACTTTGGCAAATCACCTAAGCCATCCCCATTTTCAGAGAAAAACCAGTTACACCTACCCATTTTTTTTTGTCAGAAGTTTGTCTAAGCTGATTTTTGAAATCTACAGTGATGGAGATGTCAAAACTTCCCAAGGTAACCTACACAGGGCTTAACTCAGTATACCATCAGTGAGTTTTTCTTGATATCTAACCTAACTCTCCTGCACTGCAATGCAAGCCCATTATTTCCTGCCTGATTCTCAATGGAGAACAGTTTGTTCCTTTCCTCTTCACATCAGCCTTTCATGACTGGAGAAACAATATCACATGTACTCTCAGTTTTCCATCTCTCTTAGAGATGTCCTCTGATCATGGTTTATAGGCATGTGATCATTTTTGTTGCTGAGGGACTCGCTCATTTTCTTGAAGTGCAGTGTCTAATATACTACATAACTGAGGTCTTGACAGTGATGAGAAAATATTATGATGCACATGTGAGGTAGTATGTATCCTCATTGCTACTATCCAACGTAAACTTTGGAGCAGGGTGCCATTACTGACTGACATTCATTTTGTGGTTCATTACAGTCCATGTACCTCTGTTCCTAATTCTAATTCTGCCCTCTTAAACCCCTGTAACCATCACTCACTCAGTACTGATACAAATTTAGTAATCAGATTCTGCTTCATCAGTCAAGCCATTAATGAGTAGAAATAGACCCATTTCTGGAACTTGACTTTCAGATGCATACTTTTGGTAGAACAGAGAAACACTGGTAATTATTCTTTGTCTATAACTTTCCAAACACTTAAACTGGTATGCCTGTGTACTTTTGTTCCGGCTTTATTATCTAATCTTGATTACCTACGTCTCCTGTGAATGTCAAGAGTTTTACTAAAATGAATAGTTTCTGAGAACCTATGCTGACCAAAGTGTGAACATGATACCAACTAGCTAAAAGGGGAAAGATGTAAGGAGAAAAATCGCAATGAATTCAACTCAAGGGTGTAAACTGCTGTTGATGTCAGGTATCTTCTAACATGCATCCTTAACACACAGAGCTCCGTAAGGAAACAAAGGAGCAAGGGATACTCACTGACATGCAGTTATAGTTACAGATATAACTATGTGTAACAAAGTCACTATGTGGAAACAATGCTTTCTGCTACTACATAGTATAAGGCCACTGATAATGTACATATAAGCTAACTTATATTGTGATATTTAGCAGTCAGTGAGCTATAGTTCAGTGAGCTAGAGGAAAAAAAGAACAATAGAGGAAGTATCTTCCAGGGTAAGTATCAAATCAGTATTATTTAACACAATTTTCATTTAGGAGGGAATGGATAAGAAGATGGTGGAACATGCAGGTTACAGATGCTTTGATGAGATTCTAAAGGAATTTAAAGATATTTGAGGATGACAGCTCTGTCTGAACAAGAACATGAACAACGTAGCATAGATTAAGGTCCTTAGACACTGAACTGTAGCTTATCCTGCTAAGAACAAGAACTTTTATGAAAAATATATTCACTAGAGATCTGTCAGTCTGAGTTAAAAATCACAGGATGTTTTAGCAAATTACTTCTCCCTTCTCCACAGATGATTCCTAATTAGCTCAAGAGATCCCCAATACTAACTTGAAATTGTAGCTATGCCATTGCAAAATTCAGCACCTTTGATTTCATGCAATGACCAATTCTAAAGTGGAGGCAGACATAAGGCAAGGCTGGTATCTGCACTGGCCTTGTGAGAGGGGAGACCATGTCGCACTCCTCCCTTCTCTGCTGCCTATTCGGCTCTCTGCAGAAGGGTAAATCTGCTATTCAGCAGGGTTGTAAAAAGGGCTCTGAAAGGTTTTCACTTTCCTCATTTGAATTTAGTCTTGACCATGTCTGGCTTTTTAAAATAACTCTGTCCTTTTTAAGTTTTGAATGAGCTACTTTGGGAAAGGGTTTGATTGTGATTCAGTTCCTTCATGCCACGCAGGCCTGCAGGTTCCTCTCAGTGGCTGATGATGTCAAGAAAAGGTTTGGCAAGTGTTGCATACACAGACTGGGTTTTGGGAGGGGAATTCAGACTTAGTATCAGTCTCCCAGGTGTACAATTAATCCCATGACCCTTTTTTGGTAGAAGGACTCACAGGCAAGTCCACAGCTCTGTGGAACTGAATGTTTCAGTGAGACAAAACCACATCCCTGCTAACATTTAAATTATTTTCTTCCACCTATTTCTATTCATATGAGAGGTATTTGCCAATTCTCAATGTGTCTTTAGGTACCTGTGACATCAGCTTCATACAGGAAAGATTTTTGCATTTGAACACAGTTAATACTGGTTTTCAAATGCAGGAAACATTTAACATGCAATGTTAAATGAACTAATGTGTACATTTAATTAGCATCCTACGTCATTTATTAGCTTGAGTTTGCTTATGTCCTGCATTTGCTGAATGAAGAGTGTGAACTAGGTGTAGAGATTCAATTTCCTTGAAGGAATTCAATTTTTTTTTAAAGTGCCCATTCCTTCTCAACACTTTGAAATTCATTACTTAGTAAAACTGAGTGCTTTTTATATATTATAATACTGTAACTTCTTTTTTTAACAGATCTTTGAAAAAGCAGCAGGTTGTCATACATTTAAATGTATAGTTATATTCCTGTGCATACAACAGAACTGTATATGATTTTGCTTTCTGATCCTGAGTACCTTTAAACTCATTTTTCATTTTCCATAACTACCAGTTAGGAAAAAAAAAGAAACAAAAATAAAAGAAATGAAAAGAAATGAAAGGAAACGAAGAGAAAAGAATATTTTATTATTCTATACTTCAGTTCCATGGTATGTGAAGCCACAGTGAGGCTGTCTTCTCTAGGGACAGATTACCAGCTACTGTATTAAACATCTGTACTATTATTCAGCAGCCTTCCTGTTTCCTACAAGTTTCCTGTATGACCGAACAGCCATATGCTTAAAACACTACAGCCCAGTAACAGCTACATGTAGAAGTGGGACTTGATTTATGGGAAGTAAGTTACTGGATTTAGTCCTAAGATTCTCAACATCACCTGTGAAATGCTGAACATTTTCAAGACTGAAATCACTGGAACCTGAGGCCATTGCTGAGAAATTTATAGGATTAGGCAAATAATCTGCAATAATTGTTGGGGTTAAACTTGAGAACTGCCAGCAGTAATGGCAGTTTAGCAACTCCAGGCAAAAGAAGGTATGAATTTACTTATCTGTCTGATTGTGCATAGCAATCAGGACTGGGTGCAAGACTTGAATGGCCAATGTATTTTACATGGGCACCTTCAGGCCAGATATCTAAAGGCATTTAGACATTGATTTCAATGTAAGTTCAGTGGCTGAATATCTTTAAAGATCTGTGTATTTGTGCTTCATAGGGCCCAAATTCACCTCAACAGTTACTGAACTGTAAAATATTGTGAGCCTCACGCAATGTACAATTAAGCAAGATGTACCTAATCCAGAAAAATACATTTGTCTGGAGAGCAACAAGGAATTCCAGAAACAGTCTAACGCAAAAAGGGAAGAAAACCATTCCTGGCTAACTATACATAAAACAGATGAAGGAAAAAGTTTAAAGAGGCTGTGTGCCTCCAAACAAGTCCAGGTGAAAGCTCTAGATTGCTAAAAAGAAAAAAAAAGTCTATTTACATTGTAAATAATTACAATTTGGGATGCCAAAGAAAGCTGATAGTAGACAGCTTATTAGCTCTTGCTTTTAACCATCAGTACAGACTGGAGAACAAATGACCATGCGATCATCAATAGTTCTAAAGAGATCACAAGACACATACCCTGTAAGTACTTAATAGACAGAAGGAGCTGCATGCATGTGAAGGGAATTATAAATTTAGGAACTCATTGCTCCAATGAGCAGTGAGGCAACCCAAAGACACAGCTATGATGGTAAATTGCAGTGGGCTTATTCTTTTCCCTGAAAATCATTACCAAAAACATTTATTTATTTATTTAGTCCTTGTCCAATGGCCTGAACCTTTTCCTTGCTGAAAACAGAATACTGCAAGGGAGAGATCCTGCAGCACTACTAACCTACAATAATGCAGGTGGTTACACCTGAACAAAATCCTATAATAATGCACCAGAGCATGTAGCAGACATTATTCAATCTAAATCAACCAAACTTAGCATGGAAGTTAACATAACTCAATGTTGTGAGCATACACAGAGAAAGAAATACCATTTTGGAGAAGTTAATGGTTATTTAAAAAAAAACAACTCCAAAACCTTCTTAATGGAATAACAGAATCTAGTTACAGTCATTTATTTCCTCAGAGAACTCTTAAGAGGTGTAAAAGAACCAGTATTTATATGCTATATAGGAAGCATATAAAATAACAGAAATAAGAACTGGAAGAACCACTGAGATGTCCTCATGCCCATGCCACAGTAGGAGAGATCTCATAACTCTTAAGTCACTGAAACTTGCTAACCAAAGGGATTAATCCAGCAAATGCAGCCACCTCTCCTAGAACACTGTGGGAGAGACAGACTTTGACAACAGCTAAAGATGTAACAGATCCCTCTTGCCTCTCATACCCAAGGAAGTGTCGGGGACATTTGTCTGGAGTGAATCCATTGGTAAGGAAGGTTAAAATACCCTTCCTGTACAAAGAGGAGGGCACCACTATTACGGTTGACAGTATTCCTAGGCTTTCTGTCGGTGACTTGTCCATCTGCTTTTTACAGCTCTTTTCCCTACCTCATTGCTGGTCTGCATGGAGCTTTACAGACACAGAATGGTAAATTTCTACTCTTGAGAATTTACTAACATGCACTGCAGTCAATTCTGAAATGCTGAGCTCTTGCAATCCTGTCTGCAATCTACGGTATTCTGGGTACTTCTGAAAAGTGCACAGAAACAGGACAGCAACCCAGGACAACCAGCGCCGCAAATAAATCTAACTCTGCTAACCTGGAGAACATTGAGATGACTGAACTGGTGGGGGGACTAGCTAACCTACAGGTGCTCATCCTCAGAAAATTGCAGATTCCCTAAGAGCTGGCTGAATCATGATGACATGCCTGCTCCTTTCAGATCTCATTGTGTGGAAAATTACTTCTGTTAGATAATAGACAGCAAAGGATTCAACTCACCAGTGCTCTTCACAGCCAAAATCAGAAGTAGAGCAGCTGCTCTTAAGCTGAGGATCTGCTACACAGCCAGTGCTGCTTTTCAATCTTGTGTAGTTTTTACGAACAAGATATCCCCTGAAAGCTAAAAAACATAGTTAGGAATCAGAGAAAAATTCTGCAGAGCCTGAAATACAGACTTTTACTGTGTGAATGCCCTCAACTTTTACTGAACCAGTGGACAGAAAGAACACTTAGCACCTCACAGGGGTGGCTCCAATGTTTGCAATGTTAACAGCTGGAAATCATACAGGGCCTTACACTCTTACTGTTATAGTGACCACTTGGCACAGCCCAGGTGAGGAAAAGAGGCCTCAAAATGAGAACATGTCTAATTTAAATAGGAATCCAGCTTAGAATGTATCAAAATACATAGTAGAAAATCACTCCCAAAACACCTTCTTTAATCACAGCTCCCATGATTTGAGCTAATCAGAATTTTACAGAATCAGAAGTTTTACCTGCTTTTGTTGTGGGGTAGGGGGGTGAGGAGCCAGGGACAGATATATTCAATTAAAACTAGAAAAATTGATAATGTCTTTTCCTATTTTTCAATTAACTGTAACCATAATAAAACATTTAAAATACCTCTCATACAAATAATCAGGAAAAAAAAAAACAACCTACAGAGATTGGAATTTATACCATTCATAAAAAAAAGAGCAGAACAAAACAATCACTAGAAATACTAAATGAAGTAACAAACATGCAGTGAAATGAAATGGCAAAGAAAATAGCAATGAATAACATTTTGAAGATATCTACATCCTTTATTTCCACGGACTGTCTCTGAATTTGGATACCTAAATTACTTAATTACTTCTGTAGTTTTATCTGACGTGAATTTGCTTGAATTCTGGACACCTGTGAGCAGTTAGTAATAAAGCTCCAGCACAAACCACGAATAGCAATACATACTGCACTTAGCTCAAAAGACTAAAAAGTATCGCAATGTACACTTAAACCCAGAAACTGTAAAATTTTGGTTTTTGTAGGGTTTATTTCAAGCATTATTTAAGTAGAAATACCTTGATAAAAGGGGAGGGCTGAATAACGAAGAAATGAAGTACAGTATCAATGCCATAGCTGAAGTGTACAACAAGCAGTTGCTGAATAAGAAGGCTGAGGGTTGTGAGGGAAAGGAGTTGTTTATTAGTCTAGTAGGACTGCAACTTAAACGGTGAGATGATATGTAAAAGAAAATTGGAGCTAAGATCAGGAAATATTATGATTTTGAGGAAAAAACCTTCCCCGTCCAGGAAAGCTTCTAAGCACACTAAACACGTGCAAAAGCAGAGTCAGTCTGGGGACTAATCACCCAAAGGAGGAGAAGAGACCCCTCATTGGGATTCCTAGAGTCCGGGGTTAAATATGACAGTGAGATGCAGGATAGGCACAGAAATGGGTTCTAGGGTAACCTCATGTAGAATCAGGGTCAAGATAACATTGTAGATTACAAAGGGAAATCAGGAGGCAGAATAAATATAGAATATAGAATAAATTGAGAACAAAGAAGTTGATCAGAATATTAGCAAGTTTTCCCTGTATCTCACACCTCTGATTTTATGAAAACACTAGAAGTAGACATTACCTACACAACAGAGAATAAAGACCCTGTGGAATTTACAGTCCCTCAATTATTACCAAATTATGAGATAATTGATTTCACTTTTCTTACATTTAACTACTTTTATAAATTTAGCTCCCCATTCATGGGGGTTTTTTTGCATAATGAAAAGATGGTGGAGGAAACAAAATAGAGCTACCTCGATTGCATCTGCTCTTTATGTAGTGAATGAGGAAAAGATCAAAATGGTTATACTGACATTAATAAGAGTCTCTGGGGAAAAGAATTTTAAAAAATAAAATCACAGTAGCTATCAGGGTTGATTTTATAGACACACACACATGCAAAGAACTAATAGAAGTTGAGAAATTACTAAGGATAAAACTACAGCCCTTAGGAAAGGGCTGTAACTAATCCCTTCTTTTCTATTTTAATTCCTGTATAGTGTTAATGGTCTTCTTTTCAGCCACCTACCTCCACAAAAGTATGTGGTGTTGCACTTAATTGTGCAGTATAAGAAAATGAAAACCATCTGAACAGTCCAAGCTGTGGTATGCAATGCACCATAACAATCTAAGTGTTTCAGTGCTACTGAGGTTTCCAGGGTAAGAAGCTGCAAAAATTGCCTTTTAATGAGAGGTTACTAAAAAAAATAACCATTCACTTTACAGAAGGCATGACAGAAGTTGGGCCTGCTGAGGTGTTGTACCGAATACAGAGCTCAGGTATCGTGAGGCTAAGGAACTTTCCATCCTTAATAATCAGACTGGAAAAGTCAGTCTGTCTGGCAGAGATGAGGCAAGCATTCACTTGCCCCATGTGATCAGGCTTCCAATCCTTAACTATCCCCTACTGACCAGACAAGGAACCTACTCTGATATTGGCAGCAGAGACAGCTGGCCAGCAGCCACCTCTCTGCAGCTGAAACATGCTGAGTATCAGTCAGTCGATGGGCTACTATAAAGATAAAGCAGCACTGAAACAACCAAACTAATAAGATAAACTTCAGTTTTATCCTTAGTAATTTCTCAACTTCTATTAGTTCTTTGCATGTGTGTGTCTATAAAATCAACCCTGATAGCTACTGTGATTTTATTTTTTAAAATTCTTTTCCCCAGAGACTCTTATTAACGTCAGTATAACCATTTTGGTCTTTTCCTCATTCACTACATAAAACCTGCTATATCTGATTCAACAAACATAGTTTTTAACCTGTCTTTTGTTTTCATACATATTTTCAAAATCAGCTCCTCTTCAACTTAACCTTTGCGCAAGCTGGTTTCTAACATTCTTCTAGAATATCTTGAATCTGACAGGTAAATGGCTGTATTTTTCCTACTTTCCCTTTGACTCATGGGATAACTGAAGTAGCAGGATAAACAAACTTCTCTCTCTCTCAAAAGCTTCATCGAGTGTTAGTAGGACTGCATCTTTTCAACATTTATTAACTGGATCTATAATGTTTCAAAAGAAATGCATATGCAGAGAATTCTACTGGGGGGAGTCTGAGAGGCTGGGAAGCTGCTCCATCACAGCAATTTGCATTACTGACTGGTGCTGGTTTTGACACTAAGCACTTGGCTCAAAGAGTGTGAAATTAGCAGACTCATGTTGCTACTGCTCCATGAACAATCACTGCATCATTGAAGAAGAATGATTACCAGCTGTCACCTCATTTTCACCTTATCCAGTCTATATTCCAAACTTTCCAGCAACAGTATCTTTAACCCTGATCTTTACATAGCCAAAGATGACAGGATCTGAAAAGCAACATAGGAACTGAACTTAATTTCAGCACTATTAGTAACTCAGTGTTAAATGTTTTATGTGCCACAATTTAGAACATGAATTTTTACTTCTTGTACTGATCAATTCTCACACAAAGTGCGTTTTCTGTCAGCTCCAGCACCTAGCAAACCAAGAATATATTTACCTCAGGGAGTCTGAAATTTGGTGTCTTGTAGTTAAAAACCTTTGTTTTAAGGTCTAAGTACCAAGGCATATACATTACACACAATGTTGCACAATTCCAGATAGGAAAAGTCCAGGCATTTTCCCTCTGATTCCCATAGGGAATATATAGTTACAGAACAAATTGTGAAGCACAGTATAGAAAGATCAAAACTAAACAATCACAGGTCTATATACAAGAAGTATGAAGAAAAGAGATGAAGTGGTATTTTAAACAGCAGAAGGATTCATTCTCAGTCATAACAAATCATGTTAAGCAGAAATCTTCTACACAGACACATTTTTAATCTATAATATCACCTAAAATAGCACATAACAGCAACTTGGAAATTAAAGCTCATGCTTGCTGAAGAGAAGATATCATGGTAGTTTGTAATCAGAAGTTGATTTGCTATGAACAGCATATCACTTTCTTAATTTGCCTAGTTAAAAGAGCATTCAGCAGCTTAACTAACAACATCTGAGAGGATTTGGAGCCCATGAATCTGATTCTTCACTCCATGCCAAATTAATTCTAATGAACAGTAAAGGGGATAGAGTCACATCCTTTGCTGGGTCCCATGAATACCTCCCCTCTTTCACCTATCACTCTGGATAGGTATTGGGTGATGCCTGTTTAATGGCAGAAAAAAAACCCCTCTTAAGTTCTCTGGCAGAAGGATTACGAGAAAGCAAGTCACGAGTTCTCACGTACAAGCAGTAACTATCAGTCACAAGCAGTGACTATTAGGAAAACTCACCAAGGCTGCCATCAGGACTGGTGTCACTGATGCACATCACCACTTGGACAGAGGGTTTTTAATTACCATGCATTACAGCCTCTGATCTTGAGATTTGGTCAAAGAAAAAAAAGTGAAGATGACTGCGAAACTCTTTGTCAATATCAGCAAGGGAATGGAAAAGATTTTCCAATGTATTGTTGGACAACTTACATTGTTGTCCCTTCCTGATTTTAGCAAAGGCATGAAATCCAGTAAGAATGGTCTCCTTTTCATCTCCTCAAAAACACGAGAGAAAACAAAAGGAAATGCAGATGTACTCACATCGACAGAGCTTAACTCAGAGATGGGGATAGAATATAGGACCTCATACTTCAAAATCATAAGGCCTTTTCACTCTTCCTAACATGTTCCCTGCAAGGGCAGCAGGCTTTTAATGGTTACTAGAGATAGATACTAAAAGTGAAGAATTACTGGATGCCCTAAGCTAGTACAGAACACAAAGAGATGGAAGAGTAAAGTTAATCAAAGCTGTGCAGCCTGTACAAACCAGTCTGGTTTACCCTGAATGTGAAATCAAAGTAATACAATGAGTAAGTTCAGCCGCCATTAAGAGAAACACGTACATCTCTTCAATGGTTCTCACACTGACAATGTAGTTAAAAGGAAGAAAATTAGTGATATAAAAAAGTAAAACTGGATCTGCTACTTAGTGGTTGTTATTTTCAGGAAAATTTAAAATATATATATTTTTAGATAGATTTATAACATGCTTAGAAGTTTTTGGAACATTTTACTCATGTAATTCTTAGATCTATACAACAGTATTAGCCGAATACATGTACACACACATGTACACAGTGATATAAATAGGTGAACATAGGGTTTTCAAGAAATACTTCCTTGTCTTCTATTGAAGCCAACATTAAATCTTTGCTGTTGAAAATCCCAAAGGTAACACTTTTATTAAAAGCTTACATTTATTATAAATGTAAAATAGTAAATTACAGCTGTTCTCAGGCCCTCTTTTTTTTATTATAATGGAGTAAATTTTGCCAGAAGCACATGTTAGAGATATGTAAATAGTGAGCAACACTGCATGGGCAGAAGTTACAGAAAGAAAGCATTTTACAAAGTGATGCTTCATCTGGTTTCCTTCTGAACATCCATCACTTTTTATTTAAAAAAAAAAAAAAAAAAGCCCAAATCTTGGGTTCTTGGTAAAGAATTTTCCAATACAATGTGACATATGGTGAGTGTGTGAGCACGTGTTGGAGGAGGAGATGGTGGCTCAATGGATTAGTCATTTGCCTTTCACCTCTGGAAGCATAGTTAAACTCAGTCCTGACCAGAGCTGCACAGTATATCCCAGATGGCTAAAGTAGGCCTAATTAAAATGAATTCAGTGATGTCACCTTGCATCTAAGTGAATCGCATGCACCACTCATTTGGCATTTTGGCAATGTTAGTTCACAAATGAAATAACCAGATTAAAATCCTCCCTTAAGTCTTTCAGGACAACAGTCCCACTGCATGGAAATACATGCTATCATAACTAAAAAACGTACTTTTTCAATTGTATTAGCTATTGTTTTAAATTCTAATTAGTCCATTATTCTAATACAAAGAAACATTAAATGAGACTTGCATGTGAGGTAAATCAGTGCAGCAACATTTCAGTCAGATGATTCAGTGGATATACACTGATTTAAACCAGCTGTGAATCTGACAACATAATTTAAAAAAATTCTTTATTTTAACAAAATATTTTTCCTTTTATGTAGATGTAAATCAAAACAATACAAATCCCAATTACAAAGAAATACTCAGAAGTGCAAAGTATTGTTAACTCAAACACTTTACACAAAATCATTCTTTACAATTTGTCTCTAAGCTAAAAATTAGCATTTTCTAAACTTCACAGTTTGGGAAAGTGTGACTGGAAGAAGTAGGAAAGATCTTGTGTACCTTGTGTACCATTTTAGCCATGAGTCTAATAAGATCTGTGTATTCTGAGAACCTGTGATGTAGATATGCGGAAGTAGGGTAGCTTTTTCTTCCCCACCTAATTTAAATTCACAAATATTTTGTTTCCTAGCAAGGGTATTTTCCCCCATCTGAAATAATGTCTTTTTTTCGGGTAATATAATACACGCAGGAATTATATCCTCATGTATATTGTGAGGGCTGGTTTTTTTCTAAGTTTGTTTTTTCTTCCAACGTTTCTTCAATGGATAGTGAACTGCTGGGCCCACAGAGATCTCCAGACCACCAGCTCATGTATTTGAAAGGCATCTGTTTATTTTTAAAATGCAAATGCAGCCTACCTCAAAGACTGACGTGCAAGAAATGAACAATCTGAACAAGTCAAGAGTTTCCAATCAGGAGCTGTGTTCCTCCTTTGTATCAGGCTATGATCACTTGCTGTCAAAACCACTTAAACAATATCCTGGAATCTGAATGAAGTCCCCCCACAATTAAAATGAGCAGGATAATCCTGCAAGAATTATTCAGGCAAATCATTTTTCACACAGTTTAAAGTAATGATAAGGTCATTTACAAAAGAAATCAGCGCCTTTGAAATGCTGACTTGTAGACAGAGGACTGCCTGGAGGAGGGCCATAGATAACAGTGAAGACTGGCCTCCTAACACTACCCTCGCAGTCTTTGGAACTGATTCTGATGAAGAGAAGGCCCAATAAGGTTAATACCCCTACTTTGATCTCTGTCAAAGCGTACCAGCAAGAATTAATTTACATTTCAGATGAAAAAGGTTGACAGCATGAAAAGGCATCTTGTTTCTGGTATGTGAATGTGCTGTAATAGATCGGGAATTCTGAAAGGAAGTTCTGAGGAAGCTAAAGGGATAAGCCAAGCGGCTGCTTTTATTGGGAAAGAGATGAAAGGAAAACAAATTTCAATATGTGCTGTTCTGTAGAAACATGTAAGCCAAATGCTTCCTAAATTTCAAGGCCTGCTTGAACAGGGGGGGAGGGAAAGGAGAGGGAAGTACATATATTTTAATTATATGGTTTTGCTAATGTCTGGATGACAAATGCAAACAATCTATCTCACTGCCTGAAATGGCTCATTTAAAAAAAAAATACAAAGGTGATCATACTCCATTTTACTGAAAAGCTGCCTTGAACTACACATTCACTTTATAAGATGTGCAGGGAAGGGAGAGATTTGGAGTTGCTTTTGTCTCCATGTCACTAGGCACTTGGACAGTGTGATGTAAACAACAGAAAGACTGTCGGTGTATTTTAAAACCTGGAAAATGGCCACCATTAGCAAGCATGAGCTTTTATGTGAAACACAGAATACTTAGCATGTAGAGAAGAGAAAATGTGCACAAGAATAATTTTCAAATAAGAAGTCCTAGATAAAGGTTTTCGAAGGCAGACAGAAATGTGTTGAGGATTATTATTATTACTATACCCCTTCAAATGCAATGCCAAAGATAGGAGGAGCAGACAGCCTAATTAATACAAAGGTGCACTGTGTCACTCTTAACCCTATAGTCCTCATGCTTATTCACCCAGACTGATCACTGAAACTGTCAAGTGCGAGGTTACAAAGGAAGACAGCGTGTGTGTTAGTGGGAAGAGTGCTAACAGCATTCCTCCAGCATTAGGTCCAGAGGGCTCAATAGAAGTGTCCAAATTCAAGGGTATGCATACACTCCCACTGCCTCTGCTCTGCCATGTTCAACGCAGCATCTAAGAGATGGCAGGAAGGAACACAGCTCTGAATCTCTCCCATGTGTGCAAAGAGTAGAATAGATCAGTTGCTTTCTCTAAAGATCTAGTTCTCCTACATACCTAAGAAATCTAGCTGGATAAAACTCTAAGGCAGGATGTCCCCTACCAGTATCCAAGTGATACTGCTATACACCAGCTTCCTACTGAACCTGAGATAACTCTCATCTTAAGGTACTGGTAATAGTGGGACAGTGATGGGTCAACTGCTTCACTTTCCTTTTTATGGCAAAAGGCTGTTATAAGTCAGGAAATCAAAGTGCAGGTATGGCCATGTGTAAATGTAGCAAATACTCCAGAAAATAGTTGCAGGCGGTACTTTAAGATCTACTGTCTGTGCTATCATGAAAACAATAGAAAATGACAACACAAAGGAGAGGAAGAAGGGGAGAGAGTGCTTATGCAGTCCTTCAGTGCTTGTTGTAATGGGAGAAAAAATTTCTCCTTAACAGTTCTCCATTTAATAGAATATTCTGCATTTGACCCTAGAGCTATAGTTTATGATTCTACAAAACAGTATGCATGCAAAGCTATAAATTATTATTTTATCCTAATGATACTCTGTTCATTTCTGTAACCAGACTGGTATTCTGTTTTCTGCTGAAAGTCACTGCAATGCTTAATTTCAGAGTAGCAAACTTAGACAAAAGAAAAACAAATTTACTGGAAATGCCTTGAGAACAAAGTAAAAGAATATTTAGAACACAGCTTTTTCAGACTGACTTTAGACTATATGATACAGAATAGAGAGGTGACAAAGCTTAAGGAATTATAGCACAGGAAGCTGGTAGAATAAAGGTGGTACCTTGGTTTATCTGTAAACATATTTGCCACAACTCATTTTTGATCAGCTAGTCTTTCAACCTGGGGTTGGACAGGGAAGGTGTATTACACTGCATCATATGGAGGCTGCTTCATATTGGCAGCATCTGAAAACACCATTGAGGCACTGGTTCTTAGATTTCTGTGCCATATGGTACCCTGCTCTCTACTAGAGACCTACACAGCCCTATGGGCCTGTTCTTCCAATAATCTCTTTAAAGTTTATTCAAATTCATATTGATATGGCTGCATAGGAGTCTGGCAGAGAGTCAAAAGATTGGCCAAAGCTGGCAAACCCAGCAAGCAGTCAAAACAAAAACGTGGCAACCTGCCAAGATCAGGACTTGACACAAAGACAGAGAAATGTGTGTCCAGTGCCTCCCATCCATACTGTTAGTCAAATCAATCCAGTGCTTCATATCAGCTCTACATATAGTTGAATCATACAGACTGTGCTCAGAAGAATCTTAAAGAATTAACTCAATAGCTTTTAATCAGTATGTTTTGCTTCCAGAGAAGTACTTAGAACAAGCCCAAAGTGCCTGATACCTGTCACTGATGTCATTTGGTACTGAAGAACAAATGATCAGAAGAAATGTTTTTGATAGTTTTTGTTTGGACTGTATGCATTTCTCTTGGCTATAAACACTGACACATGAAATTACCCACAGCAAAATAGGTGTTGGCAAATGAAATAATGTTTTAATTACCTGCTTGAATATGTATAGCGGCATCAGTTCTTCTGTTCCTTATTTCCTTGTACTTCCTGCGAGCTTCATATCCTCTCCAGGCTAAAAATACAAAACCATGTGCTGGAAATTACATTTATTTAAGGAAGTGCTACAGAGTCTACAGAGTCAGAGATGTGCTGAAACTTTCATCCCTCCTGCCATAACCACTCCAGCCCCCACCACCAATACCTCTTCCCCACCCACCCACATGTTGAACTCTGAGTTTGCAACTGTAGTATTCATATCCCCACAACTTCAAACACCACTTCACTCATCCAAATTTTAATTGTCACCATGTGCTCACTGATGTCCTAACCCAAAAGGCTAAGGTGCATGATCATGTCAGCACAAGAACTCCCCTCCTCACTCAGCTCCCCAAATTCTTTATAAGGAAGCCTGCTGAATTACTGATAATCAGCCTCTCGGGCCCACCCCACAATGTATGTTATCTGGAATTCTGGTATGCATGGTGGGGGAGGGCATGCTACCGCATTTCATTTAAGTGCTGCATGCTAGCATAGACATACCTAACAACATTTTCATTTTGTGCACAGGCATCACATCCAAAATACTAAAATATTTAAATAAAGACATTACCAAATACTAATATGACACCTTAGAAGTAAATCAATAATATTTGCATCAATTAGCTGGAGAGAAAAGTACCTCCGGTTATTTTGATTTCATAATAAACTATTATGAATGAATAAATAATGTATATGCAATTTAACAGCCTGAAATGCAAAAACACTCAATGAAATAGGGAATGTGAACATTTACCTGACTGTATGGTAACAGCACTATTTTCTCTTTTCTCTTTGACTTTCTTGTACCTCCTTGCTCCAAGCCATCCCTTGATATAGGCTTGCATGACCACCACTCTCCCTATAACTTCTCGCAGGAACAAATTTAACTGCTCTATATGGTAATACTTTAGAAAAACCTGAAATGGAACAACAACAAAAAAATCAGTATTACATGCAGGCAGTAACATAACCTCTTGTATTCTACCTTTTCATTAGTCTTATGTCAGCCTATTTTAGGGCACCGTTGCTGAGAAAACTGATAAAATACTGGTTGCTGATATCATAGCAATCTTGTGCATCAAATATTTGCTCTCAGTGTGCCTGTGGAATTTCATTATTCCACTGATTATAATCACCCCATTGCAAAACCACATATTTACCCCCTTTACAAAGTAAATTGGCCAGGGGGTTATTTTCAGGTATCAACAATTTTGAAATATAGCCTTTCTTGACAGTGAGAAGATAAATCCTGGGTTGAATTTGTTTTTAAACTTAATATTGTCTAACAGCATACTGCTTTGGGGGGCAAATCCTGTGGGTGCTTACATACACTTTATCTGGGTCTTGAGCAGGAAAATTCTTGTTTTTCCTTTGTGCACTGTAAACCAACTCAAGATACTGTATAACATCCTTTTTACAAAAGTCATCCACTCCATTTTAAACCATGAACAAAGGCTCTTGACAGAGCCAGAAGGATCTCACCTGAAACTCCACAAATTAATAACGTACTAACCAGGCTCACTGGATGGGCCAGCATATGAAGTTTCAGTCATGCTATGCTTAAGAGCAGGAGGAACTTCAGGGAGGCACTACCACGGCGGGGGCACTAGCAGATGTACTGCCCTTATCAAGGCAGCCCCGTGCAGAATGTGCTTTGGGGAGGTAGCCAATGCACCCCTCCTCTTGCAGCACTAACTCAGCTAGCTTGGGAGGGCACCTTCATAACCTGGGAGGCTAACTGGAGCAAATTCCTTGCTCTTTTGTTCATTCATGTAGTACTTTTTAAACCGCTGTTAGACATGTTTTGCTAAAAGGATAATATCCTTGAGAAAATGTTAGCACCCTCTACCTTGGTTTTCCCAAGAATCCAGTTGTCTAGTTTAGATTTCTCCAAAATGGCAAGACAGTTTTCTCTGCTACCAAGGGGAGTCTCATGTGCCTTGAATGCAAGGCAGTAATACCTGCAAAACCAAATGACAAAGAAAGAATTGACTGGACAATCAATATGTACTTTCACTGCTCTTCTCTAGCTCAGAGCTGCATCTCTAGAACTCATAGGCCAAATTCTCCCTTATACTCAGTCTTCTTCATAAATCATGACACGGCTATCATGAACAGATATTTAAGCATATACATGACATAGGACAATAAGGGGTACCATAGTGGTGACAGGAATCTGCTGCATTTGAGAAATCCCCAGTCAGTGTAATCATCCATAAAGGTCTTTCACAAACCAGTGCAACTTAGGGAACACCCAAGGTTGCTTCGAATTTTTCAGGTGAACAAGTGAATGAAGGACAGGGAGAATAAGGAAAAGTGCTAGAAATCAGAGTAATAGAAAGGAAGGCAAAAATAAAACCTTTTGCATAACGTGTAAAATAAGTACACCATCTACAGAGCTGCATAACGCACTTTGGCACAGTTACATCTCACTGGAAGTCTGCAATTTCTGTTGAATAAGCAGGTGCTCCTCTGGGTGTTCAATGGACCTTTACAGATTTCCGAGTGGGAGAAAAGTCAAATACTAGCACCAAAGAAAGACAAAAGCACCAAAAGTAAGTTATTCATGACCTGCTGCCTGTTTCTTATGAGACATGCCAAAAAAGGCATTTCAGAATATTTCAGTATTTTAGTTACTGGTATCAGTCATTTTTCACAAAGAAATATAAATGGCCTTGACATTCTTTGGGAAGCATAAATCCACATAAGAAGTCCAAGGCTCTTGAGCTTGTAACAAGATCACTTCCATCAACGGAACTCAGGGGAGCTTCCCATTTTCAGTATGCCTAATAGAAAGACTGAGGATTCTCCATCGGTGAAGATAAAGGCCAGCACTAGGAGGGTAGGCAGCACAGTGATACAGTGATACTGACTGATTATTGAAGCTGAAAGGCTGCCATTGTGTGTGAAGAATAAAGATTGGTTTACAGTAAAAACAACGCTCATATCAATCTTAATTTACAGACAGCAAGATGTTCAGACTGCATGAGTACCCACTTGTGTTTCACACCTCCATATATGCATAATTAAAACAATTGTCACTGCTATTGTATTGGCAAGGATTTTATCAGTGCTGATAGTTAAACAGAACTAGCAGCTATTTTAAAGAAAGAAGAAGTGAATTACTCCTGATATGAATGTAATAATTTTCTTTACTCACAAGGATTTCTGTGGTTATGATTAAGTTTGTAAGTCATTAGGCATGATATCTTTTTCCTGTTTCATTGGGATAAGCAATCAATTGGAATGATTATGATCAATTTTAGTGGCCTTTGGAGCCTGCCCATACTAAACAACATTGACTTTTCTTTTGTCCACCTTCCCTTGCAAAGAACAGCCCTTAACAATTATGTGAAATAACATTATTGTGCAAATAGTTAATGAAAAAGGGATGCAAACATGTTTCAACTGAATTAAGAATGAATGGACCAATCCCTACCTGTAAAGCCACTATGCATTAATGAAGAATGGTTCTATAGTATTTAAGTAACTCTACTTGCAAAAAATTGTTAAGTAACAGCAAGAACATGTGCCAGTTAGTTTACAAATTTAAGGTTATTTTAGCACGAGTACATTGTCAGATGGTAGCAACTGCCACCTCAGCTCTCATTTATGAACCACCATGTGTTGTCTTGGTCTTTATTAAGTTATACTTCTACCAGTGCTACTCTATTTACATTGTGTTTGAGAGGAACTGGCAGGTTGAGCAAACCACTCTCTTAATTATTAGCATGGGGAAGAGCCATCAGATGTTCTTTAAAACATAAAGAGAAGAATCCAACCAGTGAACCTCAAACACAGATTCCTCTGTAGCCACATAAAGGCAAGAAAATATCCCACCTCATACTGAAGAAAATATGGAGAAGCAATTAGAAAGAATGGAATAGCGCAAGACTTTTTTTTTTTTTTTTTTTTAGAATCAGGAGAACATGATTTTCAAATATTAGCTCTAGTTATCTCTATATATTAGCTCCAGTTGTCACAAGAAAGAAAAAAGAACCAGTAAAATAGTCAATAAAGACCAAAAGGGAACAAAATTATGTCTGAAGGCAGAAGCACTGGCATCAGTCCTGGACCAGAGACTTAGATATTCACCAACCGGAGACATTGCCCACTCTGAATAATGATAGGAGATTATGTATTACTGAGTTATTTTTAACGCAATGACTTTCTCAATAACATGATATTGCAAATTCTTTAGCCAAGTCTTTCAAAATACTGAGTCATGCCATTTAGTACATATGGAGAGACACAGTGCATTTTAAAAGAAAAAAAGTACGTTTCCTCCACCTTATTACTGAACGTAATGATACCAGTTTTCACAAGACAAATGGTATTATGAATTACACTAATAAAACTCTGATTTAAAATATATATATCACAAACAATTTGTGATAGCATGCAATTTCAACAGATACTTGACAGATACATCAGGGAAGTTGCACTAAGTAAATTACTGTTTGCTTCAAAAGCCAGTTCAGATAGCCGTGTTATTTACACATGTATGTAACTTAAGCAGTTCCTTTCCTTAGAAGGGAGGAAGGATTCAAGTGAGTGATATTAGTTTTCTGGTTGTTCATACATCTTTTAAGGCATGTTTGTAGTTGGGAGTTTTAAAACCACACAAGTTTTTAGATAGCACTGATGCAATAAAATAGTCAAGGGGGATCTCTTAATTTTTGAATCTTACTATCTTAGCAATGACATTCTAATTACTGAGAAGTTGACTTCTTATTTGTGACAAATACCTCACTAAAAAGTATTTTTGAGCTATGCAATTTACATGCCTGACTATGCCATTCTGTTTATGACAAACTTCAACATCTTTCAAATGTAGCACCCTCTCCATTAGCGCGCTCTCATGATCTAGAATGTAGTTGCTTTTGATACTCAAAAAACCCCCCATAAATAAAGCAATGCCCATTTTTCTTACCTTAACAAATGTTTTTATAAATCTAAATTTATCTGTCTTCTAAGAAAGCAAGCTATTCAGAATGACAGTAACTTTACAAACTACGGGAATAACTTCAGTTTCTGTATGTAAACATATTGCCTCCCAGTATTTCATAAAAACTTCCTCTAAATGGTGCTTTTCCAAATGTTTCGATTGATCCAACCACTGCACAGAAAACTCCTGTAACTGGTTAAACACATTGGGATGTTGGATTTTCAACATCAGGTCTTCCTGTTCCTTTTCAGTTATGTCATCAAAAATAAGGCAGAAATGACTCTACTCATCAGAAATAAGGTCTAGCACTGAGAGACTGGCAATTTCCAGAACTGCTTTTAGAGTTTGCATTCTGCACAGTAAACAGTCTCTAGATTAGTGCTCCAAAGCTCAAATCCATGCATTTTTTTAAGCAAACACTTTGTTTTCCATCTGGTGCCTGTTTTCATGACTGAATCACATAACTACAGATGCACAAGTAGTTTGACTTGATGTGCTCAGGATAACTGCATGGCAGCACAGCATGTGCCACATAGGGTCATCCAATTATTTTACCTAATCTAAAATCTTTGTACGGCAATGGACCATATGGGATATTTTGGAGGAAGGTAAAACGTTTCACCTTAAAGTATCTGGTAACAGTGTGCAAATATTGTACATGGTGAAATGGTAGAGAAAATGTCTGGGAATGCACACAAAACTTTGGGGTATATGCAACTACAACTGTTCATTTTGATTTATTGGCCTAGTTTCACTTCTATCATACTTACGTAAATCTCCTGTACAGAGATCACAGTGACCTTTATTTATAACATTTCACCAAGAGAAGAAACCAGATAATTGCAGAAAAGCAGAGCGAGAAATCACATTTGTTTCCAGATGAGATGAAAATTTCACAACTCTACTTTTTTATTTCCGTATTTGCATTTGTTATTCCAGCAAAAAACGCAGTAGTCTGGAATACTTCAGTGCTCTTTTATGTTAAGCCAATGCTTTTATTTCTGTTTTTAAAAATAAAGTTTATGGTCCTTCATGTGTTGTTTCATATTTGTGCAAAAATACGTTATTTTCTCAGGTTACACATCCTGCTTGAAAATCTCCTACACGTGACACATATTCATCTCCGCGTTTCCTAAAAGTACTTGACTAATCACATTCTCACTAGCAGTAAGACTAAGTAAGAGAAAAGTAATTTACCCTCAGAAGAACTAATTTTTCAGAGCTGATGAAACTCTGGAATTGCATATTTCTTAACCAGTGGTTCTTACATGGCACTACAAACTATCCTTCATGGACATGAATAGTATTCCAGACAAAACATACATTAAAATGGGATTAACTGTACTTAGTAGTCACTAGGCATAAACCAACATTTTTAAAAAGTTGAATTTATCCCCACATCAACAATTGCAAAGCTAGGACATGCAGAGTTAAGGTTAAACGTTAAAGACATCCAAGTATGCCAAGATATGGAAGACTTCAGAACGATGCTATGCATTAACCAGCTGGTTATGGCCAAGGTATTTTAGTGTTGGTGGTTTTAGATTAGATAAACTGATTGTAAACAAATGGTTCAATTTCTCTCCTCTCCTTAAAGGGTGAACTGTGGAACTGTTCAATAAATAGCATTTAAACAGCACCATTAACTACTATACCAGTGTCTCTTAGTAAAGTTCCCTTCACATTCCAGACTTAATGGCAGCATCATTTCTACACAATTAACTCAAAAAAGTAATGATTAACCCTTTTTCTCTTTAAAATAAATCTTTGTACTAAAATATACTGGCCTGAGGTGGAGAATGGATAATGATATGTGAAAAGCATGAGGTGCAAGAGTGCAAAATCCCTTTCTAGCCAGACCCCCAGCAATAGTAGAGAGATTCTCAACGTTCCAAAAGACGTTTGTTCCTTCTCATCCCTGGAGTTGGAAAGTTTAAAAAAACCCATGTTTTTCTTTAGTTAGCAATGAAAGAGCCATTAAATAACTTTCAAAAATTCCCAACTTGTATTGGTTGTATCTCACCTCTTTCAGAAACTTTCACATCTGAATTCATACAACTAACTGCATTTGACTCTGTATTGAGAGTATGAATGAAAAAATGTAAATTAAAAATGGAAAAACATCTAAGATGCTCTTGAAATTCAGTAACAGATACCTAACGCTTAGGCTGTAAATCATCAGATAAACATATCTGATCACAGATCACAAAAATACTCTCAGAATGGCATAATTTGGTCCATTCTGCATATACAATTCATAAGGGGTTAGCAGACTTTTCACCCCTAGAGGTTTCCTATCTTCTCCATCCTGCAACTGTTTACCAGTGCTCTGTGAATGACAAGAGTCTAGAAAGTATATGTGGAAAGTACAGTAGTTTACCATATTTAAAGGGTACAGGAACATTATACAGATCTGGCAAAATCTTAAAGCTACTGAAACAAATAACAAACACTTCCATGCATAATAGTAAAATAAAAATATGGGGGATGTTACAATTTTGTTTCCAGAAATCACTTAAGGACTTTGGTAGAGTGTAGACACTGTGTTAAAAGTAAGTTTGCATTAAAAACGTATCATTTTAAAAGCAAGCATTTCTTTTCTCTGTAGCAAACCTGTTGACTTCTAATTTAATTCAGTGCTTCCCTGATTTTGAATAATAAACAAGTCTATCACCACTGAATTTTGGGGGTTAGAAGAAAGCATGTACTGAGGTAACATGTTTTACAGGATTTTGCAATATTTGACCAGTTTTTTTTCCTAGCTCCACTCAACACAGAATGTGACTCATTAAGGTCAATGAGGCTTTATATGGTCATGAGAAATGTTAACACTGACAGTTTGGAGACTGTGTGTACCAGGTGTACCAACAGTGACCTTATGCAAATTTGCACTGTGAGACTGAAAAAGCAGAACAAACCTCACTGGGATCACTGTTACAGTAATAGCACGGGTATTGCCACGAGTGTATGATCTCAGTAATATCACCTGGCTCCTGTGGAGGAGGTAGTGTTTATATGAAAAGTGTATCCTGCATCCTAATGCAGTGCAAAGAACTTTAATGCAGAACATAAACAGGCAGAGAAGAATTAAAAAGACAATCCTTAAATGAAACTTGTACAATACTTCTCAACACGTTCCCATGTGCTAATGAGGCACTTCAAACATTTAGCACCATTAGACTCTCAAGTCCCTTATTTTTCAACCCATGGTACAGTATATGCCACATTACGTAAAAGGTATATACAGCTGGGGGATATGTGGTGAGGACACACCTGCATACCACATCAAGTCATGTGAAGCTCCAGGGGCCTGGGCACTCAGATATAGCAAGGAGTGTCCCATCCAGTGGGACTTTCAGTGCAGGTCCCTGCTAGAAAGCACACCTCCCTTAGCTGCCGTGCAGTGCACGATCACTATGTGGCCCCACAAGCCAGGCACACCTGGTTGCCTGATCAGGTTACTAACCTGTGTCTGAAACCTGGGATTCCAGCCTAAGAAAGAGTCTGTGCTGCTTCACAGCAAACATGAAAGACAGACACATGATGGCATGGAGTTTGAGACACAGCCAACGGAGACAAAGTGCCTAAGACTTGAGAGGTGTACAGTGTTTACAGGGGCTGCAAGATTACATTTTCCTACTTTAAGAGTATGTATACTTATACACATCAAACAGATGGTTGTATACTTGGCTGAAGAAACATTGTGTGAATGAGTTACAATTAAGTCCTCTCCTCACCATCTGTTTTTTAACCCAATAAACTACCTCCAGGTTTGCAACACTGAAATAATCTGTTCTACGTGAAAACAGAAGACAGTAAAGAGTAACATTAGACAGAGCTTTATCTTTTGTTTACCTCCCACCTGATAAACCCTGAATGGTTCTGTTCCCTGCCTTTGATTGTTTTGTCCTCATATTTCCTGCTAAGAGTTTACAAAACAGCATTATTGAACAGGCAGATAAGAAGCACACCTATTTGTTTAATAACATCAAGGGAGAAAAAGTGCTGGCTCATCCATTTTGTTGTTCAGTTGCTCAAAAGGATCAAAATACCAATTAACTTGCTGGCTTAGAAAATCTTTGATATCCTCACATTTACTGACATTTTGAAACTCTTGTTCATACTTGCCTAATGTCTTTTTGATTACGAACAAAGAAGTGCCAATCTGTTTAGCATTTGACCTGTTTTCTCAAACATTTTTATGTATTCAACTGCTTCCTAAAAACACTTGACTAGTCATGGCTGTAAGTTGAAGAAAAATGTTTCTTGTTCCATTGATAGGTTTATTAACCATTGTTTGTTTGTTTGTTTTCAAGAGCAAAACAGAATAGAATTTGTTTAAAAATGAAGCATGAACTGAACAAAGGAGCAAGAACATCTCTTTTGCCCACCATTTATATTCTGAACTCAGGAAGTCTTCTATGCTGTTGGGCAAATTGCTAAATCTCGCCCCACTTCCCTTGTCACATTGACTTTCTTTCCTGAAAGAATTACATCAAGTCGGACTAAAAACTTGGGGAGTATCTGACAAGATGTTAAACACAACTTGCCCTTATCTGCAGGAATGAAAAGCTACAGTCAGCGCTGCTTTTATTACCATGACTTTTCAAGTTCAGTGTACTTTTGAATGAAAAGAATCTACTGATAAGAGGAGGCCTAATTTCCTCTCAATTTACACTAATTTCAGTGGAGTTAATCTTAGTTCACTTATGTGTAAATTGGATAGATGTTAAGGTTAGTAATTCTGCCTTCAGCCTTTTAAGGATGTTGCAAAGATGTGTTAGTGATCACAAAAATTTATCTCTCTTAAACCTGCTTTAGAATGGTGTGACCTTACTAAGATTAGTCATGTATCACAAAAAAAAATTGGGGGAGATCATGTCTGAAAATTAAATTGCTTTGATGGACAAACAAACATGTTAGTTATCCTTCCTGGCATATATATCTCTAGTGTTTTCCTATTACATATTCATTTGGCATACTAATATATTATAAATCAGAAAATTTCAGAATTTTTCAGAATGAATTAAGCTATGGTTCAACATCTCTCTACGCAAGGACCACAGATTCCCAAACCCAAATGACTGATTTACACACGCAAATTTACCCAATCTCTGGGTTTAGAAAGGCCTGTGAAACTGTTTGTGTCTCCTCTTTCTCAAAAACATAATCAGCTCCTTCCCTCTAGCATCTTATGTATGACTTGCTTTCAGTAGATTCATTAACTCTATATTGTCTGGATGAGCAACCTCCAGTTCAGAAAACAGCACTAAATGCTTGATTTAGCCATTTACTACTTGTTCCTACTGTTGAGTAGTTGATTGCTTAACGGTACTGCTTCTGCTCCTGCTCCATTATTGAATAATCAATCCTACAGACTGGAAAACAATAAATACTACACAAAACCCCACTTTAAATCTAGAGGAAACCATAATGATCATATAAACATATTGTCATCATAAAGACAACAGCATTTCCTGAATGAAATTCATAACTTTTTGAGATTGAGAATAGTATTAAAGTCAGTAATAGTAGCCATGACAAGGGTTCAAGTGAACAGAGATCTGGTTATAATTCGTGGTATCTCCAAGAGAAATGACTATGAGGCTACAAAGCTATTATGAGGAATATTTCTAAATCTAAAGCTTTTATATCAGTTCATTCTTAAGCATGTGCACATTCTTCATACGATAGCTGAAGGTCACTGACGTTCCAAAGCCTTGTATTACCTGAGCATGATGCATAATTTCCACTTGTTGCCTCTGCTGAGTGAACCATGGGGACAGGCTTGCTACTGAATACTAAGTGCTCACTGCTGGTCTCACATTGACTTTTCTCCATTAGAGCTCAGATATCTAATGTAGTCTTTATCTCTGATAGTCACTGCTCTCATTAGAGAATCAGACCATGTACAAACCAATGTTTGTAGAACTTTCTGTACTTAAAAATAGAATATATTTTATTGAATGGAGTTTTAAAACAACAGCCATGTTATAGAAGCCTTACCTTTTCACAAACTCTTCAAAGAGGATGCGATGAGAATACCCTTTTTGACGTATTTTGACAGTTTCCAGAATTCCAGTGTATCGTAGCTGCAGTAGAACTCTCTCATGAGAAAACGTCAGTGCTTCTCGATCATCGTTAGGTTTAATGCAGCGGATAAAGTGAGGCTGTCCAACAACCATTTTGGATAAAAGATCCATGAGGGAATACTAATGAGGAAAATAAAAAAGATGCACACAAAACTGCAATCCAACTACTTAAGCAGGAGATATGTATTTGTAAACAGTATGTAATGCTTGATTATATTTTAATCTGTAATGTTAGCCTGCACTGACGTTTTAATAATTTTGAAGCTTTTGGCTAAAACCCAGAACCAATCAAAAGTTTTCAATTGTAAAAAAAAAAAATTATTATTCTAGTTCTTATTTCTTACTTCTTATACCTTTCTCTTCGTCTCTCCTTATACCACATTTCTGTTGTTGAAGAAGGCCCATATTAAAAAAAAAATTAACTGAAAAATGTCCTAACTATAATTCTACTGTAGGCGCATTTGACCAATCAAATATCCCCAACAGAAGAACAAGCTTTACTGTGAAACAATCACAGAAAATCATGGGGAAAGGGTTGCAAAAAGTCATCAGTTCAGTCCTCTGCCCAAGGAGAAGACTAGATGTATCTCTACTGTTTCAGGAACATCTCTGTTTAATCCATTTTTCGGAATCACTGAGGATATAGACTGCACAGTCTGCCTGGACAATCTACTGAAGTGCTACATTATCATGACTATTCATAATGTTCTTAATATCTAACCAAAATCTTCCTGCTGAAACATAGGCCCATTACTTCTTCCTCTCCACTCTGGACAAGGAAAACAATTTATTCCATTGCATTTTACAGCAAAATGAAAAAGCGTGATCAGATCACATTATCTGCTTTTCTAATGATTTCTCTGAATACTGATACTTTTGCTCCAACCTCACCTCATTAATCCACTGTACGATAAGTATTTGTTGCAAATATAGTCAATCTCAAAATCACGGACAATTCCAAGCTGACTGCAGTCACTTTGCTGTAGGCTGCATCTATATTATGGTGTACTTTCACACTCACTCCCCCACTCCCCACCCCTGCTTTTTTTTTTCTTTTACTGTTCCTACACAGCTGACATCTGCATAGTTCTTTGCAAGACCACTCTAAATCCACACTTGTATTACAAGTCTGAATATGTGTCCTTGTACCCTCCACACTGGGGCAACATCTCGGTATACATCAGCTTCCTCTATGCCTTTCCTCACGCTATCCTGCACGACAAAGAAAACAGGTATTTCTACACAGCATGAAGCTTTGACCCACACTGGCTAGCACAGCCCTGTGAACTTCCATTCTGCATGGTACAAGGTGCAGCCTGAGGACCAGCTGCTCAAAACTCTTCCACTCTCCAATGACCACAAAAAAACCACTAACCAACAGCCTTGGATTGGCATGTGGGTTTTCTGACTCCTAACCTTCCAGTTCTAATATTCTCAATGCCTTTTCCTTACCTGTTTGATTTAAACACACAAGCAGAATATACATTACCCCAGACAGGATTACTACAGATAAAATGGCAATTCATATGATTTCTAACAGTACTTCCAAAAGATGGATTGTTTTTACTTATTAGCACAAATGACAAATCTCAATCTTTAAAAGTAGGTATGCCTGAGCTTGTGAAAAAATATGAAGGCTTTAGTAATGACAGCTACTTTATTTGCACAAAATCAGTTTTCTGTTCATAAAGAAGCCTGTTCTAGACCTCCAGCATTTTAGATGGAAGTAGTCTAGACTCTAGATTCTGTTATCAATGTACTCAGCAAAATTATAAAAGTACAAGTATGAGAAACAAAAAGAAAAGGAGCAAAAGAAAACTTATGAGTCTACAAAGGCCTCACAACAGAATAAAAAAATTCCCTTATTATTCTCTTTGATCTCACAATCCCACAAATATTTTAGATATATCTATTGTTCTTCACCAAAATGTTTGTTTACAATTTAACTTCTGTACCCTAAAATAGGAAGCCATAGTTTGCCGCTTCATGTTAGTTGTTTCCTCAGGGTGTCGCATAACCTCCATCGTGTCAACCTGGAAGACAAAACTCAGATGTTAGAGCTGTTCCAGAAACACTGCAGACCCACCCCACTTTGCCCATGAAAGCTGGCTTCAGTATTTGTTATGGTCATTCCTTCAGGTGTGAGTACTTCAGAGTACATTATCAGAGGTAGGAAGGCCAGCTTCTAACAGATGCAGGACACACACTGATTTCAGAGCGCTGTAAATGTTCCGAATGATTTCACACTTTTGTTATGATAGTATAACATTCAGCCAATGAAGCAGCTGTCGAGATGCAATACCTTATGAACTGATTTCTAAAAAGCATTCCTCTTATCACCACTGCAATGAACTCCATCAGGTCTTATTTTCTATATAAGAACAGTTACCATTTTTGTAATGACCAGGAAGTAAACAGAGCTGCCTCATTTTTCTCACATATGGAAAAAATGTTGTCGGGTAACAAGCAGCAAACAAAGTAGGTAATCTCAGAACGTATAAGTCTTTTCCTTTTTACTGTTGTGGTTACTATTAATTACTTTAAATTGCCTTTTTGATGCCAAGAATTTCAGCAATCTTACTCTGCTGAACTGCCATAGCTTCAAATACTGCTTTTTCAGCATTTCAGAAGAGTTATTTTTAGAGAGTATACATGGACAGCAAACACATTGCTCCTTGTATATTTTAGTTATATTGTCAGTACAGCTGTTCTTATAAAAATGAAACCAGAATTTATGAATGAGTATAACCATGGTTACCAATCACAAGCAGATTGTGTTGCTGTATTACAGCTCAACAAAATTAAAGAAAATCAACTAGCATCCTGTTTGTATGGAGCATTAACAACATTTTAGCATTCACTTGCTTTGTGGCAGTTTACCATCTGCTCTGACCAGGTGGCATTTGTATAAACCAGATAACGCTGTTGTCAGCACCTGTGCTACACTTCCTGGACTTTGCTCCATACGATCATTTCCAACACTCACTGACTTAAGACCACTCTTCTGAACACTACAAGTAATTGCTGAAAGATTACAGTTCTCAATAAAGTAACTGTGTCTCTTACCTTCAGGAGATATTTAGGAGACTGCATGCAAAATATAAAGGAAATGAAGCACTAAGTAGTAATAGATCAAGGAAATGGATTTTGTGTTGGAGAAGAAATCAAAAGAAAACTTGTGAAGACAAGATTCAGAATACAGATGGTGCAAAGGGAGACAGATTTCCATAAGTGTGACCATAAAAATTTCAGTTTGTTTTGTAATCTGTAATGTTCTAGCCCAGAGTGGTGTATATGCAGTAGTACCCATCTCAAACTAACACATGGGGGGGGAAATGCAGTTTGATTTCAGTTTCAGGGATGGTAACAGAAAACTTTGTAATATATCCCAGGAAAAATGCCTTATCACCACAGATAACATCAAACATCTTAGGAGGTCACCTGACAAAGTAAACATCAATGACCTAATCAGAACAGCAGGCATGTCCATGGGGAAGAATATCGGAATGTTTCAAAACTATTTTGGCAAGACAACTGCTTTTTGAGAATTGATATCTAAATCTCTAGTGAAGGTCAGGTAGAAGACGAAAGCCACGCCTGTGAATATTGACAGTAAGTTCAGAATAACTGGTAACATTTAATGTTAAAAGACAGGCAATTTAATCATAAAGAACACCAAATAAAGAACAAAAGCAAATAGTTTGAAGACTGCACTGAAGCCCAAATGCCCATTAATTTGAGCTTCTAAATTGGATTCTTGTCTGTCTAGGAAAGCAGAGACTCTTAGTGATATTGCTGGAGGTTCAGCACTCATGATCTCTCAGTCATATCTGGAATATCTGCTGGCCAATAAAGGGTGAGCTTATGCTCTACCTTTTGGGCAGTAGGATACTGCAAGCATCTCTTTTTCACAGCTGCTTATTTTCACCAAACCTGTGGAATCTTACAATCTTTGAGACTGCCACTCTGTCAAATATAGTTTACTACAGCCTGCTGGGTTCAAAAGGGTTTTGTTTTGTTTTGGGTTTTTGGGGCGGGGAAGGGAGTGAACATACAGAAAGACAGATGGTCAGAAACACTCACAAAGGAGATGTAATACACCTTTTCTCAGAAAATCAGGGTAAAACCAGTATCATAAGACTTCTTTTTCTATGGATGGAGTTGTAAATTCAGATCTGTGCAATCTGTAAGGGCTAGGATCAATTTTCAAATATTTTTGACAAGAGACATTTGAAATTTCCATTAGAAAAATTCTGATAGACCCTGAGGCTAGGGAGCTTTTCCTTTAAGAATTTTTAGAAGTTTTGTCTCTAGTTAATTTGTAACATTGCATCTATAAAGCCATGCAGTTTTATGGTAGGGCAATAATTGCATGTACAACAGGCAATAGGCTTTATCACAACTGGCTTGGTAGAAAGCGACAGAACATAATGTCATAATATAATCTTCTGTTTTAAATCACTAGCTACTCTTCTTAAACTAAAATGAAGAATATTTCAACTGTTAAGTCACATTTTTACATGACAGTAGGAGTGACGTACAATAAACATCTATACAATTACAACTGAAATGGAAAACAGCTTGACCTACAAAAGACAAAAATGTTCCATTACTAAAAAAAATTGCTTATAATAGTTTTGAAATAATATTAAAAGAATGATTTATGACATCATGTCACCTTATAAAGTCACTGGAAATTATTACTTTCACATATTGACCACACCTGCTGCTGGCATGGTATGAAATACTGTAAAACCAAAAAATACATTAAGCAAAAAAGCTCATAAATTAAACAATAAATGAAAATTTCCAAACTTCCAAACAAAATCATTAAGTTTGGATTTTTTTAACAAATTGTAAAATAGTAATTTAAAATCTTTTTCCTTAAGTTGTTTTAATTAGAAGTTTTATGAAATTATAAGAAAGAATTTTTTTCAGCTAAAACCTATTTCAGTTAACATTTTCTGAACAGTGCTGCACTTATGCATGTCTTTTAGCTCCTTCTTTAAAAATTTGAAGGGTGAGGAAAAAGCACTTAAACACTACTTAGTAACTGATTATGTTTATTAAAGCTCTGAGAGAGAACTGCTCTATTCCATTCCAGCTGTATCAATAAAATGCATGCTTAGAAAGCTTACGCTGAATATAACTGGATGTGGAAGACAACGTGTGTATAATACAAGAAAATTGGAAAGGCCATTATCTGTCCTTCAGCACTGAAAGTGTTTATACCAGAGAGAAAATAAATCTCTGAAATCCACATCTGTATTTGCAGGTACAGTGAAGGATATAGATGTCTGGATGACATGAATTATTTTATCAACATTTGCTCATGAGCTCCTAATAACAAGAGAGAATGAAAAGAAATAGAAAACCTAGAACATAAAATTCTGTAGACTTTTGAACGTTACCACATTTGTTTTTAAAAATTATTATTGTTTGCTTTGGAGGCAAAAAAACCCCCAAAACAAACCACCAAACCCTTAACTAAGATAACTCCAACAGTACAACTGAGGAAGCGGGGGGGGCGGGGCGGGGGGTGTACATGCTATCAGCTTGAGGCACAAGAGTTTTCCTCACAAATTAAGTGTACTCAGTTGGCAACACATCCTATTAACTGCCATAAAATTATCCCATCCTTTTGCAATTATGCCACATACTTTTATGGCAAAATTCAGCAGCATTTAAATTCTACAGTTGTTCTTTATAAAGAATAGTGGTTTTGCCGAGTTGTTGTTTTCTGGTCACCTATCAGTCACAAATGGTCCCTGGTTTTTCATTTGCAAGTTGAATAAAAAAGGAACAGATCATTTTTTTTTTTTACCTTTCATACTGTTAAATACACTATTCAAATTTCACCTAATTAAATCTCTTTCTAGGCCAAAATTGCCAGCTGAATACCTTGACCCCGTTGAAATAAAGGGAAATATTGCTATCAATATCAATGTAACTGAGGTTTCACTCCAAAAGTTTAAAGACTAACCAGTAGTAAATTGACTCTTCACTGGATTCTACAATAGGGTCCTCACCAAAATTGGAAACAGTGCTCCCAGCTGAGGTGCATGTTTTCCAATATTAAGACAGACTCTCATTTGGTAAGAACCTCACTATATACCTACATCAGCTAAGCATTGTGTCCATGGTCTTGCTGTAATATTTTATGAACAATTGCTTGTCTTCAAACAGAACACTACTAACCTTGATACGCCCAGCACTAAGCTGTGGAGGCAAAGACCTAGATGCTGCTGTCACTCTGGCTCTTGCTTGTGCCAAGTTACCTGTTCAAAAAGAAAGAAATACATACTGCAAAAACTGTTCAAGAAGCTTAGTAGGGAAAAATTTGTACGGTGGAAAATCAGTTTGTACAATAGTACTAAAAATAGCAGACACCACCACACTTTTTCCACACCCTGCTCATTACCAATTGTGCCTGCAGAGCATTCAGCACAGGCATGACAGAGGGCAGTGTTGATTTAAAAGAGAGGAAAAAGTCAGTGATAAGGTGGTATGTCACTGACCTTAGCTACTGAGCTGATGAAAACAACGACAGCACAAAGGCATACAGCTCAATCACTAGTAATCAATTTCTCTGTGACTCATTGAGAGATTTAAAAGAGAAAAAGACAGCAGAAACAATCTTGTTTCTATGAAATCATGTGGATCCTGAAGTGTTTAGACAGCATCTTAAGCTCACAAACTAATGAAAGAGATGAGAAAATGATAAGACGGTATCTTTTTTTGACCTTTTGACATATAGGCCTGCTTAATCCTCAACCTTATTGTCCCTTGGGGTTTTTAAAGACTGACTCAATTCCTCAGGCAAAAACATATTG
This sequence comes from Harpia harpyja, assembly GCF_026419915.1. Lineage (NCBI taxonomy): Eukaryota > Metazoa > Chordata > Aves > Accipitriformes > Accipitridae > Harpia > Harpia harpyja. The sequence goes on from NC_068946.1 coordinate 34,757,170, forward strand.
TGGTGTCAACTGAAAGACGAGTGCCTTTTTTTAAATGTACAGTATGACATGTCTTAAACTTTTTTCTCTGTACTTGTAGAAAGCCAAAGTCATCACAAAATAGCTTTTCAAAATAAAGGCTCAGAGAAGAGAGAGGAAGTGATACAGGACTGTGCATATGCAAGACACTCTGTATATTTCAAAGTTTTAGCAAGTCTAGCACAAGATGTCCAAATGTTTTCTCTGGCTATATCTTCAGAGGCTAAACTGTGATTAATAGCATTGAAAGAACCCTTTGAAGCAGGATTGGTGACATCAAAGCCCTAATCCATGGGTGGCAGGATTTTTATAATGAGTGGGAAGCATTTTAACACATTTCAAAGGATTTACAGCATGAATAAACAATAGGCCTCTGCAGATGTACCACACACCTTTCAGAACCAGAACACATAAATAAGTGTCCATTTTAATTTAAATGTAAATAAAGTGTTAACACTTCTTTCAGATGCTAAGTGCCTTGTTTGCATCAACTCCAGTGTTTAGCTGTTTGCTTTACAGAAAGCCGGTAACTCTAAACAGTCTTCAGAGTTTTGCTAAACTATATATTACATAACTAGTAAGGAGGCAGGATGGGAAAAACGAAAACCAAGAACACTTAATCGCTGGTAATTATTCCATAAGGGAGCAGAGCAAACCCAATGTCCACATAACACTCAAAGGAACTTTTGTTCTTACTTTCCTCCGAACAAGAAAAATACCAATCCCCTGAAAACAATCTGTGGGCCGGCACTCAAACACAGCAATGATGTTCTTTGGAGCAGTTCAAACATTCTGTATTAATTTTAAAAAGTATTTCTCTTTTAAGCTGCTGGCATTGGGATTGACACAATGCTGCATAACTGGCACATCATTTCCAGCTCTAACAGTGTATGTTACCTGACAGTCTAAAATCACAGTGCAGAACACAAGGTATGTCCACATTTTTTGGAAACTGCTTTAGGCTATACTGTGTAGGTCAATGAGAACTGCAACTCTGTTTTGAAAATCTTGTATATCTACACACACACATGGTACATACATGTATCTCTCTAAGGTTAAAATGAGGACTTTAATGAGCAACTAGTTAGTGAATTTATTTTTCTCTTAGCTGTAATTTTGATATTTTTGTATGTTAGAAACTACTCTTTTGTGCCTTTTTTTGGCTAAAGTAGACAACCTGGAAAGGTTGTTTTTGGCTAGGCTTCAGATTAGCAAGTCTAAAGCTTGAAAGCCTTGCACTGGAGAACCGATAACGCAACATGGGTTAAAAGAGGGGAGTTGGGAAAAGAAACAAATTTGAATCAGATTGTTTAAACTGACTAAAATTTTGTTGCATTTTATAACAAGTTACAAAACTCTAACAACCAAATAAAATTTTGAATAAGATAGCTGCTGAAGGTTCACCACACTCACTGCTGGCATTAGGTTTCTAGGGTTCATAATTAATATCCCTGAGCTCTCCCTTAGCTCCTCATGCAAAACTAAAACTAAACTTAACATTTCTGATCTGGCAAACCAAGCAAATCAATAAACCTTTTTATTAATAAAAAATCTTTAATGACTTCACAACCCCCCCAAAACCCCAAACTGGTCAGTTCCTACTTAAAAAAAGAAAAGCTTTACATATTGTGATTTTGTTCATTAGTTACTTCCTTCTAGGAATGGATTCTTATCAGTGCTTATTTCATGTGTCAAGTGAATTCCTATGTAATTACTAACTACTGAATAGTAGCATCAGATGAAATCCATAGAAAAAGTGTTATTAGGATTTTCTTTTCCAGATCAAACACAAAACGATGTTTCAATAAAAGTTCGTGAATTAGTCATCTCAAGTAGTTCATGTTCAGGAAAATAACTACCTATCTTTAACATGTCTAAGCCATTAAAACTAATAAACAGAACAAATGTCATTTGAAAATTAGTCTACATAGTAAGAAATGTTTTACCCAGAGTTAGCATGGTGTTTATAGTCAGTAAACATTTGGTACCTGTCCTTGCATTCAATTTTCATGTACAAGGTCATTTATTATTTTACACACCAAAAATAATTAAATGTTATTCCACTTTGTGAAGAACATCAATATTTGAAGAACAAACGTTTTTAGATAATAACATAGCCAGTTGAAACTGCCATGGGTTCCCTGAAAGGTTAAACCGGTTAAAGGTTAAAAGATTGCACTGTGCCTTTCAGAAGTCTAGCTTCACACCTATTATATGGTCAACACTTTAGAGAAAATACAAGTGACATCCATGTAGTCTTAAATAAAATACTACCTATATTAAATCCAACTCCATAAAATGGACCAATTAAGCAATTTAAAACCCTCTCCAAATTTTCTTAGGGTTTTTTTGGAAAAGGCATTCATGAGGGAGGGGAGAGAATTCAATGGTTAAAATTAGGATTAATCTTTTAAACATGTACATGTTTAATTTTATTCACATGCATTTCCTTTTCAGTTCAACGGCACTGCTCATCTGAAAAATTAAGGCTCCTACCTACCTATGTGTCTGCTGGATCAGAGGCTAAGGTCTTTGGGATTCATTTGTGTCAGTGGGGGAGTCAGTCAGCCCCAGTGTTTCTCTTTTTTCCCCTCTGTTCAATAACGTTAGGAATATCATTAATGCTTTGAGAAGTTTCAGTCATTAAAGTTTGTGAAATGCTCTGAGAGCTTCCAACAGAAAGAGAAGTAGCAGCACAAAAATCTATGCACTCACTGGCTAAGCTCACTGTGCCAATGCCCAGCAAAACTCCTTTTGTCTTGAAGCTGTATAGGAGATCTCACATCTCTGCAAACATATTCTTCACTGATACCTCATTTCAGCTAGGTGAGAAAGACCATACTGTCAAAGTACTGTATCTCTTCTTTTATGCAAAGCCAAGCAGGAGAGGTTTTGAAAGTATTTACACAGCGCAGAAAGAAGGAATGGGTTTTCTTTTTTCAGGTTGGACTTTGGAAGTGCTCTCTAGATCTCAGAAAGAGCTAGTCAGCATTCCTGGCTTCCCACTTGCATCCCTGGCACTTACTCACTGTGTGATCTGGCCGAATTAATGATTTGTCCAGCCGTTGACTTTCCATACTAATTAGGAGAAGTACACTCTCTGGCTGGATGTTCTGATGTTACTTAGGGTTTGTCAGTGCTTCATTATTTTTAGGTGATGGGTTCTGTAAGTAGCATCAAGCAAATATTAGTAATATTAGCACTGTATTTATAACTTCATTTTGGTTATCTCTGCAATAGATCACTCCTCCCAAAGTAAGAGCATGCCAGGTAAGAATTCCATTAAGCTTTGATATAACGTTTAGTTTGTGAAGTGCAAATGACTTACAGAGAAAGAGCCTAATGACAAAGTCACCTTACTGTACAAGCTGTACCAGGGATATTACTATTATAGAGAGGGCACAGTACAAGCTCTTTCCTTATCCTCATATATTTTATTAATTTCTTTCATGCTTCTGGTTCAGATAAAGAGGGGTTACTTGAAACACCATGTAGATACAGTATAATATGGTCAGAAATGCTACAATGCATTCATATTTCATTGACACTACTTCTAATCACAGCTAAGCACTTGCACTCCAGAAGAGGTACAGAGTCAGACAATGTCTTTGACATACAGATTCTTCTCTGTCTTTCCTTTCAGTACATTTTATCTAGTCTAAGGAAGTTGACTGCTTATCTCCATAATGCATTTTCATCTTCTGCTACTGTAAGACTAAGCTTTTCTTAGCTCGACTATAAATGAATACATGTACTTTTTTATTGGGTACTAATTTTAATCTGGTCACTGACTATCAAAACTCTATTCTTTGGAGTCACTGAAGTAATTTAAGCTGATCTTGTCCAATAAAAAGCTAAGAATCCAATTTTCTCATATACTACACATTTTACACAAGAATATATTTATAAAAATAGACTGTAGAATACAGCTATCAATACAGACACACTTCCACTGCTGCTTATTCTGAAAAGAGAATCACTTTACTTCCTATTCAGAGTAAGTAAATAAAAACTGAGAAATAGTATTTCCAAAATCAGATTCATGCTACAAAACAGAATCTGATAACCATGAAAACTTAGTAATAGTGTTGCCTACCTGGGAATAACCTAATTATGAGTAATTGCTTCAGAAGCAAAAAAGATGCACTTTTTGGCCCAGATTATTTGAAATGGAAAATCCATGCCATAGTGAACTGACAAATTCTAATCCTGATTCTCAATTAGACTAAAGGTTTCTTTAGTCTTACTAGCATAAAGCAGACACAGATCATATTTACGTATACTTAGAAGCTTTACACTGCTAGACTGGGATTGGAGAACCTGAGTGTAAATTCAGTGCTGCTATGCTTTCTACCGCACACATCGCAGGCACTTCAGTGGCCACTTCCCATGTTAGTAAGGCACGCACTGGCAAACACATAGTGTGATGTCTACAGCAACAAATGAAACTTTGCTTGCAATCATCACAGCTATGTTTAAACATTGTTTTAACACAGCAGGTTAGTAGACTTTTCAGAATGCAAGGGAAGACAGACACTGACAGCAGCTGAGATGAAACGAAGGTCAAACTGCCTACTATATTCCAAGGTATGTAAATGTATGATCTCAGTAAGAAAGGTCTTAACTTTTACCCTTACCTAGTAAAGAAGAACAGATTATGGTACATAATTAGTTAGTGGTACTGCCCAAGGTATTTTTATAACACAACCTTGAATATTAATGGCTACTTTAAGCAACATGCCCAATTTTCCAGCTAAATTGAATCAGACATATGTAGCCATCTACTCGATTGGGAGTGTGTTCACTGAAATGCAGACATTTCCTGAAAATATTACAGGCACATATGTGATCATAGGATACATAAGCAAACCTTATGTGATTCTCAGAACATCATAGTCCCAAACTTACAGACAACAGGCAAAGCACATATGCCATAGCCTGATCATATGATAGACAGGTTCCCAAGAACAGGACAATGGAGGGTCGCATGACTCTGGAAAAGAGGGTGGCAGAAGGGGGAGTGAATTGCCTGCTGGACAAACTCTTTTATCTGGCCACAGCCAGGTGGGCATAGGTTGGGCACCTCTGTCCAAACACAGGACTAATGATAGGAGTGGTACACTAAGTACAGCTGAGAGCTAACTGAAGCTGAATCTAGACAAAAACGAAAAAAAGGAAAAATTGTTTGGAAAAAGCAATTAGAAGTTATAGTGTAAACAATGCTGGAGTTTGCTGCTGCTTGATGCCCAGCATTTTCTTTAGTCAGGTTTGTAGCCTGCCTAGCTGGAGACCTGACTAACTGGCCAGAGACTGACTGGCAGGCTGGCCACAGCCTGATCTGGTCAGTCTCCCAGCTGCTGCGTTACAGAACAAAGTGGCTCAGCTTTTTATGATTTATACATTGTCAGAAGACATTGGCCATTTCTTTCAGATATGGTCCTCAGCAACTTCCATTCACGTCTTTGGTAGCATACAATTTGATGCTGTTGTGTGTAATCAACTCAGGACAACAAACCTTGAAATCTCTGGGGAACAGCAGACAGTAACAGAACACTGCAGTCTGTGTCGTCCACAAAGCACCTCACCATCAACACGAGGTTTTCTGTTGCCCCAGTAGATTGCCCTGGTTCCTGTACCACACCTGTAACTGAGATTACAAGAAAACTACAGAGGTGTATTTTTTGTGAAGACTTCATTGTTGTGGAATTCTCCACTAATTTTCAGCATTAGCCAAAACCCCCTTATTCTAATTACCTCAATTCAGGACACATAACAAGTTTACTTCTTCTTCCAGAGGTATGTGAGAGAATACTTCTAAAAACATGATCAGGTTGAAAACATGGTTACCACACATGCTGATTCATCTCTGGTCTCCCCTCATTGTTTTATGTAATTGACAACCTTTCTCTTGCATGTTATGTAACATTCATTCCCCCCCCCCAATCATATGTGCTTTATCTAGAAAAGTAAAAGTTTGATTATGAAGAACATAGTAGTTATCTCAGTATTTTATCTATTCTCCCTCACCAACATGAACCTACAGCAAGCATTCTGGTAGGTCACACCTCAGCATCTTGTCTCTGACGATCTAAGGACTGTCCTCAAACACTAAGCTTCACAGTACTCAGTTTAACCTGAGGCAAAAATAATTTTCTACAAGAACAGTGAATAAACACGAAATCCAGGAGAAGTAAAGAACTGTGATTTCCAGCCTGCTGTTTCTATTTCCAGAGTATGTTCCCTCTCCATACAATGTATAAAATATTTTACAGTATATATTCCATCACTTAGGACCTGCTGCTGAAGCTGCTCCATACATACACAGTCTGATCAAAATCCCACTAAAGCCAGTGAAGATTCCCAATGAATTCAGTCGTAAAAATTCAGGTATAAAGATGTCACTGAAGGCACATGGAATAAAATGGAGGAACATTTTCTCTGACCTCACTATGACTATCGGTCTTCTCAGTGGTTAAGACCCTAAGCTAGACAGGACAAAAACGGCATCAAAACCAGGTTTTGATACTTCAAGAGAAAAGCTGTCTTTTAAAAGTCTTAATTTAGGATGAAACATGGCGACAGAACTTTATCAGAGTCCCAGGCCTCCCCATTTTTTAAATCTAGGCATTAATGATGTTGACTACTAATTTAATCAAGTCTCAAAGGCTTCTCAACTGAATGTTTGCTCCTCTGGCTCTCAGCATTTCCATATATTATCACAGATAGCATAAAATCAGTTATTTTTGTGGCAATTCAAAACATTATTCTCATTTATATTGTATCTCCACACTTAATGAAACAAATACCCATTCGTACAAACACCCACAAATACATTTTCTATCTTTGACACACACTGTGACCTGCTGTCCAGGCAGTTCACTTATAAGCTCTCCTAAAACAAGGCAAGTCAGGTTGGAATACGTAAGAAGTAGTCAAATAATAAGAGAAAAGATAATACTGGTTTAGTAAAGTACTGACCTTTTCAGTTTGTTGTAGGGTGAAGGAATAAAGAAAATGGATAAAAGTACAAAATCATAGTAAGACAGCACACTTGGAGTACAAAATACTCTGAAACAAATATACAAAATTCAGCACAGACTCATAGGTTTGTTTTCCACTGATACATTAACCCCTATTTCAATTATTTTGAAAGAGTGGGAAATATAAACACATTCTTTGTAAAGGACACACCAAAAAACATTATGCATATTCAAACCAGCAAGATTATCTGGATATTCAACAAATTTATCTCCTCTACAAACTCACTAGCAAATTTAAAAATAATTGCTCTTCTAGGATTTGATCTTGAGAGCTACTGAATGCTTTCAATAACGTACCAAGCATCTTTGACACAGTTTGACCTTATAGCACATAGTGCCTGTAGAAACTGCCTAGAAAACTACTCATTAAAACAACTACTGTATAATGTTCTCTGAATATTTCTCTTTAAATTCTTTATATGCTGCACAGTGAGATCCCACAGTCTGCTAGTTAATATTAAAACCAGTATCATCTTCTGTCTAATACATCTTTTGATTCCTCAACATCAACACATTTTGAATTTAATTAGTATACAATGAAGTGTTAAGATTAAGTACTGCTCACTAGTGTGAGATAATGTTCATTATAAAATTGAGAAGTTAGGCCAGAAACATGAAAATTGAAAAGATATCTCCTCTCTTCTGAGAGAAAGGTAAAGAAAAATTATTCTCAGGATTTGTTCTACAGAGAACGGCCTATTATGAATCAAATCAGTAAGCTCATCACAACCTGTTCTTAAACTTGCCCACTTTTACTTTTTTTAGGGTTCAGTTTGCAAGCACTTGGAGCAAAAAAAAAAAAAATCTATGCACTTTGCCCATTTTCAGTACAATGTAATCTGTGAAGTCTCAAATTAAAAACAGTGGACTTGTGCTTGGGCAACACCCTGTACCAAACATAAACAGGATAAATCTATCTTGACCGTCCTCAGCTGTTGTGCTTATTGCCATGTGCAATTCCAGAGATTCACTGACACTCTATTTTTATAGGGAGTTAATCTCCACAGTAAATAATTGTTATGTCTTATATAAAGCTTTAGCAGGACTGAGACCTTAACTTTGATCTGATAGATGGTTCTGTTTCTAGATGAGTTGATTTTGAGGGCATGTTTTGCATCCTACTGCCAGCAAGTCTTACAAGCATCGGTGTACTGCATTTGTCCTATGACACAAAACCTTAGGATATGAAGAGAAAGAAACACTGAACTGTAAAATGCTCAACTGAAAAACTAAATAAAACGTAATCCAACACTCTACCTCTAAACTCAGTTAAGCTACATTTAATTTAGTTTACTGATGTCCCACATCTGCAACCCAGTGAAGTTCACAATTGTTACATTGCACAGCTGTGGTTTAAAGCCTCTCTTTGCACACAACACACTGGCACCAAAGCAAAACCAATTAACTTTTATATGCTTTTAACATATGGACCAGTTAGAAGTAGGAAAGCCTCTGTGGCCTGAGTGATAATATATAGCTTCCATTAACTTGACCCAAATTCTTACAAAATATAAATTCTGATTCATCTTTAAGTAGCTAGATTATAATTACAGTGGCTTTGTTTCTGATTCATTTGACTTACAGTGCCTACAGTTATCTTTTACAGGTGAAATTACTAACACAGAAGTACCATTATAAAAAGATTTTATTGTAGAATAAATTAGTAAAATTAAGATGTATTTGAGTCTTTTGCTCTATTGTGATGTGTGGAATTAAGAGAAAAAATCCGCTAAGCCCAAATGGAAACACGCTATATTTCAGTGCATAAGAATGACACACACCAAGCCAAGAGACCTGCCACTAAGTATCACTAGACGAAGGGCTTGTGCTCAATAGAAGCACACAGTCACAAACATGACAAGTCAAATCATGTGTCCACTGAAAACAATGGCAAAGCATTTACGATTTCAACTGGCCAAGATTTCACTCCATGCCCAGTAGTATCTGTTCATGGGACTGAAATGCAAGAAAATCCATTTGTTTCCCTCAGTTTCTGACTCTTCATGAGGAATCAGCTGCTATCAAAGTTATGGACAAATTAATATTAAGATAGTACTCTTGTCACCAAGGAGTAGCAAAAAGCAGTTCTTTAAAGGGATTTTGCAAAAGGCTCTAGTTCTTGTGTTCTTTAGTGCGCATAAAGAAAGCCTGAAACATTTTTTTCACATTCTCTCTTAACACATGGTCCATTAGTTTTTTGAGGTTTTTTGGGTTTGGTTTTTTTTTTTTTTTAAATGAGACATACATTGTTTATAATTACTTTTTGTCTGAGGGCTGTAAGCAGAGCTGGAGACTCAAAGGCACAAAGAACACAGACTAAAAATCAATACTGACAAGAGGAAATGACCTTTAGGCAGGCTAATTATAATTAATTTGGTTTTGAAAAAAATCTATTTTCCTCCTATTTTGGACAAAAAAATTCCCTTGTTAAAACATCACTATCCTAAGTCTTCAGTGAAGGTCGTGAAAACTTTCATCCCAGTTCTCTTTGATAGACTATGCTCAAATATCTGGGCACCATGAACAAGGAGTGTTTATTAGCAATGGATGACATGTTGATACTATATCACTCTGAATATGTGAGCAATACCAAATGCTACCAACATTATTAGACATGACGTTGCTGTAGTGGTAATGGTACTCAGCTCTGTATTTATTCTACTCTGCCAAGCCCAGCCACTACAGATCCTGAGAGCTAGGACAGGGACATTTCCCAGCATCTCTACTCTGGTGGTGGGAAGGCTGGAGGATTTCCCCTTCCCTCCCTCCAGGTGGCAACTCTCCCCGCTCTCTCCGGCAAGGACCTAAGGCAGAGCAGAGCAACCCTGACAATAGCTCTAAAGGTCTGTAAGTCATAGAAGGGGAAAAAGTCTGCAGAGATTGTGTTTCAAGAGTAGAGAATTATGTTGTGCTGCAGCTTTTCTGAGAAGATTAAGCCCCTCTGGCACACTTCTCTATCCCTCAAGCATGATCTGGTCAGCTGGGGGATGTAAGGTAAGAAAGAGGAAAAGTGGAAGAGGGAACTTAAAAAGGCCCAGTGGTGCTTTGCCCAAGCAGTCCAATGGTACCACCACTTAAAGGTGATGCTGCAAAAATTCTTAAATATCAGGATGGTGAGTCAAATGGTCTGACTCCTCGGTGATACCACTAGTGAATGTACCAAGGCTCTCCTTAATTTTTCCAGTTAAAGCCCTCTTTTCTTAGAAGGGGACTAATTTTCTAGATCATGATTCCTTTTCTTTCTGATGCTTTAGCTGCAACAGTGATAAACTAAAACTAGAGACAAACAGGAAGGCATTATACCTGAACGGGAACATGCATATTCAACTGGAGTAGTGGCAACTTTTTTTTTTTTTTTTAAATGCTTAACTTCTCTCTTGTATTTGGAGTAAATTCTACTTTAATTTCAGAATATACAGAATTCTCAGCACAAGAAGCTGTGTCTGTAGAAAAAAGTGACAAATATGGAAGCATTTGGGAGAATTGGTAGGTTAAACCAGACCGTGTTCATTCAGTTTTGAGGTTAAAGGTCCCTAGAAAGTGCAAACAGATTCCAAAACGTGCCGAAGGTGCCCAAGTTTCCACTGAAAGATGACAAAACATGCATATACACTACAAAATTAGTGCCAGAATGTTTAAGTTCTAGTGTCTCGTATCAGTAATTGTGCACTCTCTTAACTATAAATTACTGTTACAAATGTATATTTAATGTCTTGCTGTTAATTCCTGGCCCTTTAAACTACACAGTCTGCTACTGTGAAATAGAAGCGTTTGTTAAGAGGGGATAAGTATATTTGATAAATTACAGGGATTAACATGATCTTAAATTAGTAAAAGAACTTAGTCTTTTTAATATTTATTTTCTTGCTGCTGCTTAGTTTTTGACAGCGGAAGACGTGACAGTTATATAAATATACTTCAAACAGAGGATATTCTCGGGGTGGGAAAGGCATCTTTTTGTTCTTACTGGTATTTAAGAACCACATTTTCAGTAATTGTCAGACCCATGTTACCAGTCCCAAATTCCCTCTTGCTTCTGGGATAGCACCACCTAGTGACTACTACACATATTGGAGATCGCTGCTTGGCAAAAACCACCTACGCTGCAAATTCCAGAGCTAGTTGCAAGCAGATGTGAGAATGTGCTGTCACTCATCTTCAAACAAAACACCAGAGATATTGGCAGAAGGCTCATTTCAAGTCAGGGTTACCTGGAAAGATGCAATATAGCTTCCATGTAAATTATTAACTTTCACATCAGTCAGTAATTACAAAAAACTGGAGAAAATTGTATCAGGCTTATGAATCTTAATCTGTATTTTTCCTGGTTTGCTTTAGGAATGAAGCACATGTTGAGTGGAGGGAAGAGGGCTAAGAGGCAAGGACAGAGTATGATGGGACATTTACTCAGTCACTGTTCTTTTGTTTACAAAAGCCTCTTTGTAGAAAGTTAAGAGAATAGCATTATCTTTCTTCACTGAGCAGAGTTGAAGCAGCATTGCCAGCAATACCTTCTGTTCTCAGCCAAACCTTTCATTTATCTTGCAAGCTGCTAAAACTAAACCTGGCAACAATCTGATTTTAGAACACAGAGGCCCTAACACAGGATGTGAGTGCCAATTATATTAGACAGCTGGAAAAAATAGAGCAAAATCACAAAGACTTTTAAAAAATAAAATGACATAAGGGTTTTAAGCTATTCTTGTAACACCATGCACAGGAGCATACGCACAATAATTTTTTTAACAGGATGTCCTGTACCAACTTGACAGAAATAAAGACAACACTCAACTTGCTGTATGCTCTTCATGGAAAGGTATATGTTCTATAATGGGAGGCAGAAAGCGGGCAATTCATGTAAATAGGAAACAAAGAACGAATGTAAGAGGCAAAACAAAAAAAAATGGAAATGCACCAGCTTGGTAACTATACATTACTGCAATAAGAAGTATCTTCTTACTGAACCTTTTATGCATCTTGGGCAAAATGCCCAAGTTCAGTGCTGCTGCCACTGAAAATATCTCTAAAAAGCCAGAGGAAGATGAATTTGCATGAAAGCATCAGCATTCTGATTTAAAAACAGCAATAAAATCAAAAGTATAATATTTACAATAATTGGGACTGATAACCAGGACAAAGCACTTAGTCTGTTGCATTCTGACAATAGCTCCAAGGTACAAAATGGCTAGTATGGGGTGTGGAGGCACATTTGACCACATGTGAGCTTTCTTTTTTGCTTTGCTTGATCCATCCAGCATGAGTAAAAGAATCCCTTTTACCAGTTTAACACAGCCTCAAAAGTCAGAAGTAGACACAAAGATTCTTTGTTCCCTACTTGGGCACAAACCAATCCTACTTCATTCTTAAACTATAGCCCCCTCCATCTAAGCTTGTCATAGCTGAAAGGAGAGGCAGATTCCTCATTGGATCCTCACCTCTCAGGGACCTCTAAAAGCATAATTTGAAGGGGGGTAATCTAGAGCCTTCCAATTACAGAAAAAGAACAGAGACATTGTAACAGGAGTCTATCCTATGTAGGAAAAACAGATATTTTGCTATCAATTTTACATGTGCATAGAAGGCTCCAATATATGTTTTTCTCCAGATGTTCTTTTTCTACATAGAAATCTCAAGAGAGGTTAAAGGCATCACCAGAGACTATAACTGGGCTACTGAGGGTCCAGAAATCCCAGACAGAGCTGCTGCACAGGCACAGAATTGCATCTACAGCCCATGTACAATAAGCCTACACAGCACTACCTAGTACATGTACACGTTTCTACCTAAAACCACAACAACCTCATTTGCATGTGTCATATCAGATCCCAGGAATTTTGCAATCTAATACAATCCATCGTATTTAGACTATTCCTTAGTATTACATCTTTTTCTTACCCATTATGAAAAAGATACTTTAAAAATGTAGGAAGTATTGAGAGTTGTGTACATTGTTGGCTTGTTTGCATGTATACTGCAGAACTATCATTTGCATAGGTTACTGGTATTCTGGCACCTATTCATGGAGAAATCGAACTTCATCTTGCTGTTTTATTTAGCTATAGATGTGTGCACTTTGTGTAAGTCAGTGTCAACAAGCTTTAAATCAACTGAATTAATTAATTCTAGCAGATTAGTATGTTTTTTTTATAATTTGTAAGAAACTATGTATTGCACAAATCCTTCTAAATAGATGGATATTACCACCAAAACAACTTGATCTACATGGCATGATTTATGAACTGTAAGACACGGTACACAATAATCTATCAATTGAGAACTGATCTTAGTAAAGGACTAAGAACCAAGAAACTCCCATATTCTCATCCTGCTCTGAGACTGAGTTCTTGCCCTACATGTTAGATAATCTTCCTTTCTCTGGAGTGAGGAATGAATCTTTCTGCCTGGGTTTTTTAAAAGAATTCATGTCCACACATTTAAAAAAAAATATGATCATAACATTTTAGGAATGTTCTCTCTCTCTTAGGAAACTTTAAACGGCAGAGCTGAAAAAGAATTAAAAAAAAATTGTCCAGAAACAATTTAAGTTTTAGAGGAGTGGGTAGCTGAAGAGGTTGCAATGTCAGCAAAGCTGTGCAGAGAATACCTGTTTTTGTTAACGGGCTAGAGAACAGCTGCTGAAGAAGTTTGTTTTCTGAAGTTCGCAACAGCACCACTACGTCAGCAGGAAGAGTGTCTCTGTTCTTCTCAAGGAATGCACAGGCATCATATAACACCTAGCATGGGAAACAGAATCAGAAAAGTTGCCAAACAGGGTTACCCAAAAACTACTCTGTTCCTTAAAATGTAAACAGTCAAGATGACCAAGTAGACCAGTTGGCTCTGACAAGCCAATGAGTTATCTGCAAAGGACTTAAAATTGTACAGCTACAGCAGTGTCTTCAGAATGTGAACTGGATATAAACAGCACCTATACTCACAGCATGTCATTGCACATCAAATTGGGTTAAATGGCTTAAATCATGTTGTATTATGCTTTGTCACATCAAACTATGGTATGCATGATGCAGTATAACAGAGGTACCTCAATTAAAGCTTAAGTTGACAGTTTACGTGTGAAATAAGAAATGGTTCTCAGGTGCTCATCATGTATCTGTTGTCCACACCAAACTTGTGATCTATAACTAGACCTGTGGAGGAACAGGAGTAAGTTGCACATCTAGGTACATTAAAATAGGCTTCTCACTGCTTTGAAAATGATAGTAGGAAAACAAAACATTCATCTATTTCAATTATTTTAGTTGTTTTTATTAGAAATTAATGCCTGGCTATTTGTATTCATGTAAGAATCAGTTAATTATGCTTAACTTTTTTTCTTTCTTTTTTTTTTTTTTTAAACTGCAGTGATTTTTTAGACCTGTTTTATTATCACTAGCAATATTCCTCTCTAGCCTAATTCCACTAGAGTCCATTAGTTTACACAGAAACTGAATGGTCTCCTGCAATAGAGAACTGGCCAGTAGTGCTTTTATGACTTGGCCATTTGGGTACGAAGAATTTACTAAACCTGTGTGAAATTTTACAGTTATTCCTAAAAAGCCAGAAAGCCGCACAAAGTTTACTAGAACATATGTTAAAATTTTGGAGTCTTATAATGAGCCAGAGATGAGACTTCATTGATAATCATATAAAACATGGCTATTTCATTTTGATTTTGTTTATAAACAAGGTTTTGGACCTGAAATCATAAGCAAAGCTCATGTTATGTAAAACAACTGGACTGTTATTCCCCATATAAAATAACATGTGAACTGCTGAGAACAAAAGAAGTTAGGTGCTACAGAGTACAAGAAAACATCTGTGCTAGCTAGCTCCAGTCTTTCCAATGCTCTCTATAGGATTTTAAGTTCTATTACAGATGCTGTTTTACATTGTATTTTATCTGTATACTTATATACACACACACAGAACTACTGTGGCATTCACACGATGTTAACAATCACATAGCCTGTTCTGGCTCCAGAGAGTTGCTCGTTTGAAATGATTGTAATAATGGTGTTTCTGGTGCCAGATTTCTTTCAGAATAAAAGGTGGTTACTGTCTACAGAATTTGTGAGAGAGCCCTAAGGATAGGTTCTAAAATGGACTACTGCACATGAAAATTTTATCGTAGATTCTAGGTTTCCATAAACTTTATCATTTTTTCTCTTAAAATGAGAAAAAAAAAAAATCAAAGCAGAAACTTTGGATAAAACAAATAATGACCATACCACTGTTATTTGAACTACATAAAAATCACATGACCTTACCTTTCCAGCATAGTGCTGAATACCGAATGACAGTTCTGTTCCTTTTGGTCTCCAAAAGTATTTGCATCGTAAGTTATCTTCAAATTTATCTAGACATTGAGAAGAGACACTGATATAAGTGACTTAGAGTGACAAGTAAAATCTTCATCCTAATTAGGGACTCTTTGCTGCTCAACAAGCCAGAACTACTATAAACACATATATCATCAGATTGCTCAGAAATAGCTGTGTACCAGCTTCTCTGTGCTTTCTTCAAAGCTGTCACTTCTGAATTGAACAGCTCATTCTAAACCAGCTCAGTAAGACTGTCTTTCAAATCCCACTGTTCGGATAATTTTGTGCATGGACAACTATCAAATAAGAGGGGCCAATGAGAAGGTGTGATGACTTCTCATATTTTGCTATGAATTTGCTTATATGCATATATAGGGTTTGGAGTGGGTTTACTTCAACTATGTACATTCAAAGCTGTGCATATATCTTGCTTGCTTAAATGCCTATTATTTGTATTCTCCCTATCTTCCTTTCCCCATTCATTTAACTTTGTGCATCATGTTTTAAGTATACATTAATGTCTTCAGGCTGGGACCATCTCTCATTTACCTTTGGACTTCCACAGAAAAAAAGACTTCTATCTAAAACCTCTTCTAAAGAGGCTTTCTTTTTCTCGTGACTACCTCTAAAGAGCTGACAGAAAAAGAAACACCACTTTCTATGAAAAATGTCTTTTATGCCCTGTGATGTTTTGCATGCTCTTTAATATTTTGTAATTAAATTAGTGCTGATACTGTAAAGCTTGCTATTATATTTCTTTATCTGAATAAGCAACTGGAGACCTGAGGCCAGAATCAATTCATAAAATTCTCTGTCATGTTGTGTAGGTCAGAAAATATTATCAAAATGTTTTTTCTAACATTAGAATTCATTAATATTTTGTGTTAGGCTTTTCTTTCTATTAACATTTAATCAAGCTTGTATTTAAAGCAAAAAGAACTAAGTTTGGAATTTTGGGGGGGGGTGGTGGAATTAATGACTGTCTGGCACATCTGGAGAGGGCAAAATATCCCAACTTTGCTGTCTCCTTGGGGGATCCTGCTGTACTGTGTACAGATCAGCAGTAAGACTGATCGGCACTAGACTAAGGAAAGTGCCTCTGTGAAAGTGTAAGTTCAATATTCAGTATTAACTGATTTACGGGACCCACATGGAGGCACACAGCTTTAGTACACAAATGAGGACTGGAATGAAACCACAGCATTCATTCTATCTGTGACCTAAATTCAAGTTTCATCTCAGCCTAGCAGAAGTGAAAAATCTCATATATGTATCATGCAATTTAACAGGCAGCTGTTATTTTTCTCTGACTAACAGTTTGACTCTCTGCTGCACATTCCATTGAAGGAACTGGAACTCTCTGTTTCCTGTTGCAGGGAAAAATGTAGCTCTAGTAAATAAAAGCAAGACAACAGTTTTAAACATGGCATGTGCTGCACTTTTTAAAGTTGGCACCAAGATTTGTTAAGATATACATAAAAATATGCATGAAGGAAAGGAAATATTCAGCCAGATGGCACACCAGAAATAACACACACTTTCTATTTATGATGAGATAATCTGGAGTGAAGCAGTATTTTCTAATTGGATAAACATGGGCCTAGGAGCCTGGGAGATCTAAATTTTACTCTCAACACTAATGCTGCTCACAGGGTGGTCTTGGGCACAAGATTCTACTATGTCTCAGCCTTCCCTTCAGTAAATGGGGATAAATGCTGCTTATTGTACCCCACATGCAGGGACAAGACACAGGTTATTTCCCTGTAACACTGGAAATACAATAACCCCTTGACACCTGATATATAAGATAACTTTTGCAATATAAAAAGAACAGAAAACACATAAGCAAAGAAAAATGATGAAGCGCAATGAAAAATATACTTATAATGTCAATTGAAATGGCACAGGCTCAGCAGGATGACTAGGCTAGTAAAACTTGAGTAAAGATGTCATTCCGCCCTCTCAAAATATATTTGTTATTTCCCAGAATTTTTGTTTGTACATACCAACTAAAGTTAGGTCTGTCGCCTGAGGAAATCGACTTTCTTCATCTAGCAGAGACAGGAGACCCATGGGTTTCTGGAGGAACATATCTAGAAGTGGACGGTTGTCCTCATACTCCACTGCAGTAGCATCAATTCCTTCACTCCGATATTCCATCTACAAAGTCACCAGCACAGTTTTAATATTGAACCCGTAAAAGCAACACCGTCATGAGGACATTTATGATGCACAGCAATACTCTATAGGCCCCAACAACATTATTTACAAAACTTCAACTGAAAGATGTCATTATCTTGCATTTAAATCACATGCCCATTTTATAGTTTATAATGTACTCCTGAATACGATCTATGGTTCAGGACGGCTGATTCAACTAGACCTCATCAGAGTTGAATTTACCTGCTCAAGTGCAAAGATATGTTGATTGAAATAAAACTGTATCTGTTCATTAGCAATATTTATGCACAGCTGTTCAAACGAATTTCTTGCGAAGTTCTCAAATCCAAATATGTCTAGTATCCCAACATTCATCCCATTTTCAGCATTACTGCATGTGAAAACACAAACAAAATTCATCATGAGCAACACCAAGTTAAAATAAAAATAAACACGGTAACCTAGATTGCATATTTGATTCATTCTGCTGCAAAAAGAGAGGAGAAGAAGTGTGTTTGAACCTAAGACAACTTGTGCATTGTTCAGCATCGTTAACACTTTTGTTTTCCACTTGCTTCTTGCAGATTTCCATGAAGAAGGCAGGAGAATTATAGGTACATAGTAACAGACCCTTAGCAGCCATATTAAAACAAGTGGTTTCAGTAGGCAGATCCCAAATAAAATCTATTGTCTGCTCCTCCAGGTAGACAAAAGGTGTCAAGCTTTAATAATACGTTTTTGCTGTAGTCAGTCAGAAGGGCAATTACCAAGTCTGCTGCTGCTACAAGCAGGACTGTTAAGAGCCCATGTGCTAGCTCAAGTATACCACAGTCACCACTAGAACTACAAGTATGGATGAGGACATGTCTGTATGATATAGTGAAGTGCCAAGTAGAGATCTCAGATCAGAGGCATTTTCACACCACCTAAAGGGTTCTCTTGTTTCTAAAAATCTCTATAGCTGCTTGAAAAGACCAAAGCATCCAGATCAGTACCTGGCAATGAAATCATAAGGATGCACAGTGTGAACTTTTCTGTAATTATGAAAAACAAAAAATCATCACTTACATCTCAAGTAGCAGCACAATAATAACCTGAGATCTGTATTTACTACTAGCTTACAAAAGCAGGACTGTAAGGACTATGAATATTTTTTGCGTGTACTCCAATTATTTACCAGCCTTTGGTATGATTTTAATGTTCACTACATAGGAAGCATCTTTTTAAAGAATTGTATGGCACTTTAACCACCCAATTTCTGTTGGGTTCAGCAGCTAAATTCCACTCAGCTCTTTGAAAATGTTGGGGTTAATGTCCTGGAAACAGAATTCAGTATCACAGCATGAAAGTAATTTTGAAGTCTTAGCCAAAATAAACACAGCACCCTTTCTGCAAAATCAAAAATATACAAATGGATGAACCCATCAAAGACCTATGCACAGTAAATACACGATTCAGTGATGTGTAACTTGCCATATATTTTTATCTGGCTGAAGCAGCGTATTAATACGATTTACAATCCAGCTGAAGAGCCGGCCATAAAGTGCTTTAGACATGGCATCTCGCACGTCAGCTGCTTTGTCCACGGTGTTTGTTCGGATAATAGTCTCCCCTCGTGTTACAACACAGTGGGAGGTTAGGGCCTCTTGAAGTTCTTCTGACCCAATACTTAGTAGTGCAGCAGCTGAAAGACAGTGGGAAAAAGATACATGACTGCGATTATGCAGTGGAAATCACCAGCATTGCCCAACTGTTACCATGAGTTAGAGATTCTCACAAATACAATCACATTGCATTTACAGAACTGACAATGTTAAAATGTGTTTACCATTATCTAAGGCTTCTGGGTTGGGAACCTCACTTTTATCTGTTTGGTGTTGTGAAGAAATGGCAGCAAACTCAATATTTCCAGTATTTAAGATTCCAGTCAGAATTCTGTACACTGAGTACACTTCCTGTAAAAGATGACAAGAAGCACTTTTAAGGAATCCAATTACATATATAGATCATATTTAGGCTATGAAAGAAAAAGGTGGACACTAGAATGGCTATCAAAGCTTGTAGCTTGCTCTGAGACCAAGTTCTACAAATTCAGGTAAGCTCTTATTGACACAGAAAACAGTGTGATAGAGAATTGGGAATGGACTTGACTGAGTACCAGCTAAGACCTCAGGCTGGTCTTGGCTTCGGAGTGTGTGGTTATGTTTTCACAGTTCACTTCTGTCATAAGAGAGATTCTGTGGCACAGGTGTGTATCCACAAAACCAAATGGCAGCCTGTGCACAGGCAGCACTGGAAGTGGTTTTTATAAAGAAGGTCAATAATGGTTTAGCAACCGTATCTCTTACCTCGTCAGTGAATCCTATAATTCTAAAGCAATGCTGAATCGCTTCAAATTGTCTTCCATAGGAATCTTTAGTAATAATATCATGCATTACTCTTCCAGTTTCATTATCAATGTATCTAAATAGAGTGGGAGAAAGAAAGCACCATACTAGCAGATATGCCAGTACAACCTCCAGTGACTTCAATGCAAGTACCTTGGTAACTGGAAAGAACATTTATTTCAGTATCTTCCAATTATATACTTTGGTGCTAATTCAAAAGAAGTTTTTGCTTCTGTTGCACTAACTTTTACTTATTCTTTGTGTCGCGGTTTAACCCCAGCCAGCAACTAAGCACCACCCAGCCGCTCACTCACTCCCTGCCCCACAGTGGGATTGGGGAGAGAATCGGGAGGGAAAAGGTAAAACTTGTGGGTTGAGATAAGAACAGTTAAATAGAACAGAAAGGAAGAAACTAATAACGATAATAATAACAATAATAAAATGACAATAATAATAAAAGGATAGGAATATACAAAACAAGTGATGCACAATGCAATTGCTCACCACTCGCTGACTGATGCCCAGTTAGTTCCCGAGCAGGAATCCCCCCAGGCCAACTCCCCCCAGTTTATATACTGAGCATGATGTCACATGGTATGGAATACCTCTTTGGCCAGTTTGGGTCAGCTGTCCTGGCTGCATCCCCTCCCATCTTCTTGTGCCCCTCCAGCCTTCTTGCTGGCTGGGCATGAGAAGCTGAAAACCCCTTGACTTGGTATAAACACTACTTAGCAACAACTGAAAACATCAGTGTGTTATCAACATTCTTCTCATACTGAACGCAAGACATAACACTATACCAGCTAGTAGAAAGAAAATTAATTCTACCCCAGCCGAAACCAGGACACTTATTAAATATCTATTATAGTGTTACCAATATTTCACACACATCCCCTCCCCCGATACATATCAGAGGCACCCAAAGTACAAATACCAACTAAAAAACACAACTCCAAAGCATATTCTGGGTTCTTACTGAAGCATTACAGTAAGAAATGATAAGGTGTTTGTCCTGATTTGCAAGTATGACAGAATAGCTACATAATAATAAGCTTGATTCTTCCTCCTCCCTCCTCTTGAAATAGTTCAAGTTTTCAAACAGATACAAATAATATAATGCTTTATTGTCCATCCTCTTCTTTGCTTGGGAGGATTAAAAAAGATCCTTAAGGGATTGTCCTGGTTTCAGCTGGGATAGAGTTAACTGTCTTCCTAGTAGCTGGTACAGTGCTATGTTTTGAGTTCAGTATGAGAAGAATGTTGATAACACTGATGTTTTCAGTTGTTGCTCAGTAGTGTTTAGACTAAAGTCAAGGATTTTTCAGCTTCTCATGCCCAGCCAGCGAGAAAGCTGGAGGGGCACAAGAAGCTGGCACAGGACACAGCCAGGGCACCTCACCCAAACTGGCCAACGGTGTATTCCATACCATGTGACGTCCCATCTAGTATAGGAACGGGGAAGGGGGGGCAGGGAATCGCCGCTCGGGGGACTGGCTGGGTGTCGGTCAGTGGGTGGTGAGCAATTGCACTGCGCATCATTTGTACATTCCAATCCTTTCATTATTGCTGTTGTCATCTTATTAGTGTTATCATTATCATTGTTAGTTTCTTCTTTTCTGTTCTATTAAACCGTTCTTATCTCAACCCACGGGTTTTGCTTCTTTTCCCGATTTTCTCCCCCATCCCACTGGGTGGGGGGGAGTGAGTGAGCAGCTGCGTGGTGTTTAGTTGCTGGCTGGGGTTAAACCACAACAGGGATGGAGTAGGATTAAGGGAGATTTTAAGGCATCATACTGAAAGCAAGAGCTGATCAATAGCTAATTACAACAACCAGTTAAAACAAGTGAGTGATAGTTACCTAGGAGGCTTTTTATCAGGAAGTCTATATTCAGAAAGTTTCTTCTGACGATAAAGGCCAGCGTAAATATAATAAAATATATGGAAATTTTTCTCTCCCCTGGAAGAAAAAAGTGTCCTTTTAAAGCACACGTGTTTATTCTTGTGGCATCTTGTACAATGTAAAAGTAGAAGTTCTTATCATGAGCTCACTGAAGTAGATGGCAAATCTCCCACTTGCTTTAATGGTGTAGGATCAGCAACTGTGAAACACAGAAAACCCAGCCAACCACAGTATTTCTCCAAAGAATGGAGCAGCTCTGGCTTCCACTCCAGAAGAACCTAATTGATTATTCTTCTCATCATAGCACTGTACAAAGGATCACTGCTTTAGCAGGAGACACGAAAGCATTTAAAATAAAGAATTTTGGAGAACTAAACAGAATCCAAACGTTATATAAATGTGAAAGGACAGACAATTAATATACCTACACAGCCTGTTTTATGACCCTTGATTTTTCAAGTAGATATTCAGAAATCTTTGCCCCCATTACAGCTCCTGTGGGCGTAAACATCATTTCCAGATATTTCCCAAAGCGACTTGAGTTGTCATTGATGGCAGTGCAGGCATTCCCAAATGCTTCAACCAGAGGATTCACCTGAAGAATTTTCTCACGCAAAGCACGATTATTGGCCTTGACAAAACAGATACAGATCAGAAGGATCATTAAAAGAATATAATGCTTACCCACAATCCAATTCTTGCTTCAGAAGCATAGCATCCCTTTCTCATGCTTGTATGGACTTAGATACTGCGTTAACCTTTCTACTTATACAATAACAGGACCAACAAATTGATGAGGAAGTCTCCCCGGTAGGAAAAACCAGATTCTTCTTTCTCTGCAATTGTTCTGCCTCTGTGGTGTCATATAATTAGTTAGAGTACCAAAACCATAAAAAACTAAACACATCTATCTAAGGTTAACCTTATACACTTGATTTTCCCATTGTTTTGCACTAACAGCATTACTCATAACATTTAAATGTGTAAGAGTTTCTAAGATTAGAGCCATAGCAAGATCTGTCATTCTTTATTGTATAAATGAACAACGGTATATGTGATAAACACTGTAGGTAACTACAGGTGCTGAACACTCAGGATCTGGCACCTTCTCTTTAAAAAAATATTGAATGGCTTAGTGTGGGTCATACTCCACTATCTTAATTCAATACTCTCACATGCATGATTACTCTGTCCCTAACTCAAGTGGGACAATTCACAAGAACAGCTTTAAGTAATAAAGATTAAATAAAGTGGAAACTGGGGGTGGATTTTGGAGGATTTGTTCATAGTTTTACATGGTTGTCTAAGAAATACCTTTCCCAAGAAGGTCAAATGTTGGACGATCAGATGGGCACTTTCTGTCTTTCCAGCACCACTTTCTCCACTGATGATAATGCACTGAACACACAAAACAAAATAGTTAAGTGCACAGCTCACCACATGGTCAATTTCAGCTATTACTGCTCTTATCCGTTATTTAATATTAAGTACCAAGTCTACAAAATAATGCAAGGGTCAACTCCCTAAACTCCCTTCTGAAAGGAAAGATGAGCAAAGGCTCAGTATAATAATTTATTCCCTAGATTACTAAAATGTGTCTCACAATGCCTGATAGCCATGTGCATGTGTGAAGCAGTGATTGAATTACTAAGGGCTAAAACACATAAATGAGTGACCACGTCTACAGGCTAACACACACTATGCACATACGCGGCTTGTTTCAAATGCTTAAAATTCAGAAAATTGCCACAGCTCCGTTGATGTGACATAATTCAACAGTGCATCTGAGCTCACTGCATTGTCTTCATATGAACATGAAACACAGCATACAACTGTATTTAATACACTGACCAAAAGTCTGCTCCTGGCTTTAAAAATAACCTTAAATAATTGCTGCTGTGTAGAGAGGTTATTCTGTAGGTGACGCTGGTATTCAAGCTTGAACAGCAAACTAACACCTAAACATTTCAGAAAAATATGCATCTGTTCATTGGATAATTCTGGGAGAACATATCCATCTTCTTGAGTCAGCAGTCCTTAGCACGTGGTATTTGATAGGTTCTCCAAATGGCTTCCAGACTCAGGAATTAGCTAGAATGGTCTAAATCACTTGGTATCCTCCTTTCTGCTGTTACACTTCATGGACAAGATGGAAGTAGAAGGCCAGTACACCTTGAAGGCCAGTTCACACCTGAACACTGAAGCATGAACACTTCAGGTCATAGCAAGTAAGAATTCTAACAGCATTTATTATTTTCCCATTTTTTCATGTGTTCTACAGATCACCAGTACAAATATTAGTCTATTTAAGATACAGTATTAACTGACATATAATTAAAATGTTAACACTGAGCAGTTGCATAGATCTGTGTGTTTTTATGCAAACACCTGAAAATTATTTGCACCACACTGTGAACATACAAGATTCTTGGCTAGGAGAAGATACAAGGTCCTAAAATACTTGATGCAATGACACTTCATATAGAACTGAGCTTTGTGAAAAGGTTTGAAAGATGTAGCAGTACTTTGGTGGTGTCTTGGGGTGTTTGACAGCAGGTGCAGCGATTGACTCAATAATGTGTGCAATATGATATCTGCAGCTCATTTATTTGCTTCTTGTTGGGTATTTTTGTTCTTCTTGGAAACAGATAACCCAATGATGGATTTACAGGGTTACGATACCTAACTTAATCGCCTTTGTGTGACTAGACAAGTCATATACAACAGTTTATACAGTTAAAGCCCATGAGTTCTTGTAGAACTCATAAAACTCTTGTAGAATTGGCCAGAACTTGACGTTAGTTTCAGGAGAAATGTTAGACTTGGAGTCAATTTTCAGGCTTCATAGGAAAATACAAGGGAAAGCTCAATGCATAAAACAAACAGAATCAATACATTTTTGGTCTGGCTACAGTGCTTGTCTAATGCACCTTTACCTGAAGAACCAACATAACATTGGCCAGGTAATGGAGATAAACATGCTCCTGTAATTCTTTGCAAACAGAAAACAGGAACCTGATTTAGATCTAAATGCAAATTACTTCTTAAACGGGTATGAAACATACAATATTAAATATGTACAAAGTTAGCCTGACGGGCTGATGTCAAAACTAATTTTTTTCCCCAGACAACAAGTTCTTACATAAAGAAAACAAGTACTCCTGCAGAATAAGTTAATGCCTCCATCAAAGAGCATTTAAGTCATTAAAGAAGTACTAGCCATCTCTCAGGCCAGTGTACTTCCACATACTCAGTAGAACTCCTTTTTTCTTCACCATCAATGTCCCTTTTATTTGTCATCTTTGCTTGGTATTTTCGGATTGCAGGTTTTTTATTATTTTATTCTGCTTTTGTGATTTTAAAAAAGCATTTTCTATGAATTATTGTGTGATGTGCAGGGTAAAATCAGGAGGTTTTTATAAATAAAAATAATTATTAGCCCTCAATATTTATGTATATATAGCATATCAAATTAGAAAGAGAACAAAGTTAGAATCTTAAGCATGTAATAAAAAGAAATCTAGCTTCTACAGCACAGTATTTCATTCTCATTAAAATCATTGCTATATAATTGGATTTGTGTCCTTATTACATTAGACCTATCCTTAATAAATTTTACTAAAAAAATTAGTTAATGTTCCTATTTTTTGTGACTTGTAGTTAAAGTAATTGATTATCCATTGCTTGATAGTGTCTTTATGCAACAGAAAACTGGTTCAAACTCTTGTTGATCTGCTGCAGCATTGAGACTCTCCTATTTTACACAGGTGTAAATCATTACAATACCTAGTGCAAGACAGGCTAGAATCAGAGTGTGCGGCAACACTCTACAGCTTGTGTCAACTGCCAGGATTTCATGGGTGTCCAGGAAACTAGATTGGTCAGGTAACCCTATCACATTATTTGACCTTTTAGTCTCTTTTATGCCACTGTGTCCTCTTCAGAATTCCCAAACCTGACTAGATTTCTACTCTGGTTTTCCTGATGTAGGAATAAACGGCTTAAAGAAAAAGTTTCCCAAAGTACAACGTAACAGAACATTAGCCATAGCCAGGTAGCATAGTGGCAGTACAATTAATATGAAATATAAAACAAAATGAACAGATTCTTACCTGATCTTTGCTGAATGTAACCATACTTTGGTAGGCAGCATCCGCAGAGGCAAATATGTGGGGGGGATTTGATGAACGCTTCACACCATGGTAAAGCTTGGAGAACTAAATTCAAAAAAGAACACGATAGTCAAAATACGCAACTTAGCTACATAATTAAGAACTGAAAAGGTGATAGTGATTATCTTCTGCCTGTTCAACAGAAGGTAGTTGCCTGTTTTACCACAGAATTTCCACTGAATCACCTGGAAGAAGAGTGGTAATTCTTGGCGCTGCCCAATTTCCAGAATACAAATTACAACACTTAAAATGCACTCCATTTCCCTGCACAAGACAGTGAAGACAACTGTATCACAAGGAACAGCATTTCAAACACAAGCATTCAACCAAGGAAATACCCAACCTATACAAAAGAAACTTCAAAGACAACAGTGAATCTGAAATCTGGCCCCTCTACCTGCAACCCTGATTTAGGCACCCATGAAGACTAAGATTTATGGCTCCACCTCTTTCATATCTGTAGGGAATTAAGCTGCCTCTATCTTTACAGCATTTGATTTGCTTGTTTCTTTTAAAGCAGCGGCTGATGGCACAGGACATGTAGTAACCCAATAGTCAGAGCAATTCTTCAGGAAGCAACAGCCTCAGCATGAGGAAGTTCATATAACCATCTTCTGTTTCCCAGAAGAAAGCCCTAAATGCCAGACAAGAGGCACAGCTGTAGTTGAGGTAATCTTCACCCCTCCTGTGGAATTTCTGCCACCAAGCAGAAAGGAGTGAAATCAAATGAGACTGAATTTAAAAAAAAAAAAAAAGAAAGAAAGAAAAAAAAAAAAAAAAAAGACTTGTAGCCACACTTTTCTGGAAGAAGAAAAGGCTGGCGTTTAGTCTGTGCCCCTAGCTCCCAACATCACTTTAGTATTTTAGCCAGTGGTGTTACTATAAGATGTAAAGTGAGTACTGTCCACAGCTTGGAATCTCTCTTACCTGGGGAGAATAAATGCTGAGATTCTGGAAGGGGTTTAAGGCTATTAAAATGTCTCCAACATAAGTATAAATTTGTAAGTCAGCATAGCGTTTCTGCAGCTGATGGATAATTGTATCCTGAGAAAATTAAAAAAAGTTTCATAGTTAAACAGTATTTTCCCAGTTAGGAAGATTTTGGTAAATATACTGAGAACACAGATTAAGAAATACTTACTGTAAGTGCTACTAATTATTTTTCAAATGCCAATACCACAAAACCAAACAAATATTTTCAAAATTCTTGCTAATGCCATAAAACTAAATTAAATGGCAACTCCTATTTCCAGATTAGTACATATTTTGTTATACCAGCCTGAGAAGCAAACCTTCTGAAGAGAAAATGGCCATGTACATTATTGCTGCACTTCATAGTACATTTCCATTTAATTTTTTATTTGACCATAAGACAAGGATAATAATTTTTCAAGGATTAAATTTTAAGTGGTAGTAAGAGACTGTTTTAAACAGGACACTAGCACAATTTAGTATTATGTCTTTTTCTGGCTGGCATGCAATTTAAGGATCATCAAAACAAAGATTTACAGATAATCTGCATATAGGTGATATAGTGTAATATGCAACTGATATTGTTTTATCACTTTTTATCCAGAAGCTGTAGATACCATACTACTCTCTATAAATTCATCAATTTGAGAAAAAAACACTTAAATCTAGATCTTCATAACTAAACTTCACATTTTAGGAAACTCAAAATAACTTAAACTAGCATCACTCATAATTAAATTCTTCCACATAATACAATTCACTGTTACTGCTTTTATGTCACTATACAGAATATTAACGAAGTGATGATAGCAGATCAGTCATGTGACAATTCTTTTGCCATGGTGAGAAAAAAGCTTGCAGGAAGGAACTCTTCTCATTCTGTTGAAAGAAGCCCAAAAAGCAGAAACAGGCAAAATGTGAGGCACAATTGTCAGAAACTGCTATACAAGACAGTACAGTACCTCATCTAGAACTTCTAGATTTACCAGATCATCATCTAGAGAGTACTTGTCAGCTCCATCTACATGGTAAGGTCTTCTAGTATGTATTCGTTCACGCCTGGAAGTTTGTTAGTAGAGCACCAGTGTTATAAAACCATATCAAAGACAACAAACATTAAGAGGCAATGGGAAGTCATGGGTGAGTGTTTTTGTCATACGGAAAACACAGACACGCTCCCTGAAATATATATTTTTGCTTGCAATATCCTTTTATAAAAACAACATGTCAGCTTGCTATCCAGTGTAATATCTGTTTCTCTTTCACAATATATAACCCTACCTATTTATCAATGCTCAGAGATGAGGATTTATCTGTAGACTTACTACTCCCCACTCACACAGTAAAGTATAAAAAAAATTCTCCCTCTTTTCCCTTCCCTTCTTGCTCTAAGTTAATGAACCACTACTCTCTTTAATTAAATCTTCCCCCCACATACCCAGCCTACCATATTGTCATCTAACGAAGTTATAAGAAGCAATAAGTAGTATAAAATCCTTCTGTTACCTTGGTGTATGCCAAAGTACCTCCTCAGATGACCCTAGATCTGGCCCAAAACAACATTTTTGAACCACAGCTGCCATCAGACTCTAAATTGCATGGATGTTCAGTCAGCTTGTCCTCAGAGATTTAAGCCACACAATAAGCACCAGAGACAAACTGTCACATAACCCCTTTATAATCAGATTATACTGAAGGAATCTTTGAAAATGCTGTGTATATGTTTTTAAACAACACATCTTGTTGAAACAGGGACAAATCAAGAGACTGTAATATGTCTTCCACAGTGGGGGTGAAATATGAATGCTGTAAGCACAACTAGGCTTTTCTTTACAACAAACATAATCAAAGCATAGTAGGAGGACACCCACCGAGATACAGTCTGCATCCTGCTGAGTAACATTTAGCATTGATCCTCAATGACAGTCCTTGACAGATTGTTTCTGCATTGGTTGCCACGTAGAAAGTAGGAATCACATGATCACACATCCCAAAACAATGCTAAATATTATATCAAGCACTAACAGAATGGTACTGTGACTTGGCAGGAAACACTGTTTACCTATAACATTGAAAGTTAATATGAAGATGTAACAGGTCTTTTTTTCTTTAATCATATCTTCATACACTCATGGACTCCTGTTTCAAAAATGAGCATTGAGGATTTTGCTTTTTTCCCCTTTATGTACACTTAGCTTCTACATTTGAAGCTAGTCAGCTTTCATTCAGTAAAGAGAATGTTTTCATATCCAAGAGCTATTATATCATCAGAAGAATTATTGCCTGGAAAGCTTCTAACAAAGAGGAAGGAGGAAAAGAGTGTTAGCTATGAGTACAGCTTCACTGATAATTGTGAATCACATTTAAAGATCCTAATTTTTTTATGTCTACTTTTATTCATTTTCCTTATTTACTCGATGAGTTCTGGAAAACTATTCTGTAATGGTTTATTTGAATTGTAACTAAATAAAACTGTGCAAACTGTTTTGTCAGCTAGGAAATAAAATAGGGGGAACAGAGCAGGTTTTCTGACAGTCCCACTTACATTTTACATCCTACATTCCCAGAGATGGTAGTTTGCTTGATATTGTACATATGAAGAAATGAAAGTAGTAGTACACAAATAAGAAACTATGAAAGAAAAATTGTTACAGTGGGTATTATTTCCAGTGGGCAGCATGGTGATTTGCGTGAATTTGTTCAAAGTTCCATTCAATTAAATTTTCCATTCTCAGATCTTTGATTAGGTGGCGGGTTGTGGGTTCTTTTTGGTTATTTTTTTAAGCAGTCACTGTATTCAAGAACACTACACTTTGCTGACAAGCCAGATCCTCAAAAGAGTAGGAATGCATGTAAGTGGCCTAATGTACTACTGTTTTAACAGTTGCTTTTCTTCATGGAGATGTAACTAACAAAGAGATGGCTAGATATTATAGCACATAACTCACCTGTGAGGCTTTTTTTTCCTGGAGCAAACCATCATAGCCACAATATTAAGTTGCAACAAGCTGCAAGTACGGATGTATCTACCAGAGGTGCAGGGAGGAGGGGGAAGAGGGCACATTCAAACCTAAGCATCTCTAATTGCAGAATGGCTTTGTAAACTAATCTGTTATCTGGTTGTGTATTAAACTCCCACTGTTTGTTCTCCTTAAATGATAAATGAATCAATTTTCTTCTTGGAAAGGGTTTTTTTTAACACTATGTAAATAAATAAGAAAACTGGTCTTAGTCAAATATAAGTAAAACATATGTACCTTTGTGCATATTTGCTTGTGCTTAACTCATTTTCCTAAGTACATGATTAGGAAGAGGATATTAGGAGCATAACATCACATTAGCTTCAAATCTCCTGCTGGCCTCATCAGTTTTCTACTGACCCTATGTCCTGCAAATACACTGACAGAGTGGGAAGGAAGAATACAGACAGTAACCTTTAATTATTTCCACAATTTTACATCAGAAATACAATCTGCTTTTAAAATATATATTAAAAAAATTCTTAAAAAGCAGAAGGAAACACTCTTAATTGGGGAAATAATTGTTATATTTTTTGCATAAAAAGTAGAATTATCAGCCATTTTTTCAATTACCCTTCCTTTCTGATGACATGTAAAACGTACAATTTCTAAGCAAAAGGAAAATAAAAGGTGTTGGGTTATTTGCTTTAAGGTTCCAGCGATGCTCTGAATTATCCCCTGGAGGATCTAGTCTCTTCACTGACAAAAAAAGTGGTGTAAAGGGCCAGTCACTCAAGGTACCTAACCTTATCAAACCTGAAGAGCAGTATTAGATTTATTCCAGAACTCCAGTGATGAGCAATGTCTATTGAAAAAGACTCTGTCCGCCCAAGCACCTTCCCTTTGCCTTTTTATCGAGCATGAATAGCTGGAAGGGACAGAGCTTTCTTGGATTTTGGAGGAGGAGCAAAAGGTGAGAAGCATTTCTCTCTTGGGAGAAAAATTTCATGAAGAGGGTGGGAAGCAGTCATTTGTTCTACTTGTGGGGAAGAGATAGCTTGAAAGAAAATAACCTCTTTTTGTACTAGACACCAGCCATAGTAATAGAAGTGCAGTGTAAATAGCTATATGCTCATAAAACCCTGCTATCAAGCTGATGATGGGGAAGGAAAAGCTAGATGGACCACATAGACTTCTAGATTGAAAAGTCATCTTGCTGGCAGGTCCAACCTGAGGAAGAAAGCAGCATAGACCAAGAATTTTTATGTTCATTAGGAAGCTTCCTCTCTGGCCTCTCGCCCCTCCACCCCTAAAATTCTTTTTTGAATGCCTTTCCTTTGGCCTCCTGGTGCAGTTAAGCATTTACGTTTACTGGTTTTTTTCTAGGACTCACATAGGAAAAACTGTTTCTGTACTTGTTCTTCTTTACATTATTGCCACTTTTAAAATGAATTGCACCTAAACTGAGATTTACAAGAATACTACTCAACACAATGAGAAACAAAAAAGAGTGGACAGTGTGCTTCTGCCACACAGAGAAACACAGTCTACTTCCTGTGCATTGCAAAGAGTGAATTTTGCTCATGTACATCAAGTTTCAGCCTGGAGTAATTCGTTGAAGCAAGGACATAATAGAAACACTGACACAGCCTAAATTACAATATAAATGCTGCAGCTACAACGAAATTCTGTGCAACCTCCAGTAAACACATATGCTATAATCAGACCAAGGATCACTTTTGGGGGCTCCAGCAGCTTTGCAATTTAAAAAAAAAAAAAAAAAAAAAGAAGAAGAAGAAGAAGAAAGTTTTAAACTCACTTGCCTAATATTCATATAGATGAAGGCTAGAAGAATTGCATTAAATTACATTGCGTGTAGCATCAGAGGACTATTTCTGTTTCTGTTTCTGTTATTATCTCTGAGTCCAAAGGAAATTACTGGCTGGATGCAATCAAGTTCCTTGCAGTTAATTGCTTTCAAAACTAAATGTGAGCTGGCAGAGAAGCTAGATATCTGGTTGTAAGAATTACTTCCTTGGATGGACTGCTGCTGTAATCCAGCTGGCTAATAAGAAGGGGGAAGCTGCCAAGCCACTGTAGTCTCATCCTAATATCTGACAAGGTAGCCTGAACATACCTGCCCTTCTCAAACTGTTAGATGCTTAGATTTCCTTTTGCTTTTTTTTTTTCCCTTTTTTTCTTTTTTTTTTTTTTTTTCCCCAGCTGCTTCAAGTTTGATTTTTCCTGATGTACAGTTTAATCCTTCAAAATGCAAGGTTTCATAACTGTCTGCTCCCCATTACAGGAACGTAAGTTACCTGGTCTATAGGAAAACATCCAAGAGAAGAATGAGCCACATCTGGAGTTGGCCTCTTCAAAGCTGCTGATAGCTGGGAAACTGCCACTTTGAACCATATAACCAAAACCATTTGATACTTGATCAACATTAACTCTCAAACATCAAATCGATTATAGAATTTTCAGGCCAGGAGTTATTAATCACTTGAGGAAATATAGAAGACCATGGTTTTGCTCAGCTTCAGCTACTGTGACATTTGATAGACAGAGCTAACAAAATTAAGATAGACGGCAACTGGTGATTATTAAATATTTTTGTTACCTTAAAATTGTTATAGACTTATCTACTGCATTTCATATAGCTGCCCCACATGAACTCCCCCTAAAGAACAGCCAAATGCCACACAGGGACCCAACAGTATCTAAAATTTTGAAAGATGGCTTATAAGAATATTACCAAAGGCAAAATTTTTAGAATGCATTCTGTGAAGACTCTTCTTCCCTGTTTCCAATTCTAAGTTTTTAATCATGTATTTTCCTCCTTGATGTCCTGCTCCTCCACCACAGTCAAAAGGCAGTTAATAGATCTCATACTACATCTGAATTTCTCCATCTCACATGCTGTTGTGACTTGACTTTTTTAGATTTTCTCCTGCATGCTATACTGGATAGAGCAACCTGTTATTTTAAGATTGTTCATAAGTAGATAATTTCTTAACTGTTGTACATTCAAAGGGGAAAAAAACCCAGAACATTTTTATTTTATTCACTTTTGCTGATGGCCAGTACTTTTCAAACCTTCAGTTAAACATTAAAAATCCTCCAGTTTTCCATTACTACTCACAAGCCACTAAAACATTTTATAATTTGTTTTTTATGGAATAAAATGGAAAGTTTACTTTTTTGAGAAAGTCTTCCTAAAAGATGCAAGATTTTATCATTAAAATTTATGCAAGGAAGGCTGGCACAATAGACAGAATATTGGGGTTCCAAATTTGAGTTTCCCTTTTAAATGTCTCCATAACAAGCTCCATAGTATTTTTAAACATTCTTTATGGAACTTGAGATACTGCCTAGCTTAAAGGACTTTGGAAGTTTTGACATATGTGTTTCAACTTTTTCAACACTGAACCAGCTGCCAACTTTGCCAGGTATAGATTAAGTCCTGACAAGGACAAAAAAATGGGGATAATATTTGATGTTTATAAACAAACTCCAGAGAACACGCCCACTTTTTGCAGTACGTTTTGCCAATGTAGACAGCACAGAGTCATTTAACATTTAGGAATATTAGGAAACAGACTAAATCCCTTCTGATGACTTCTTTCAGCAGGCTGGCAATCAGCCTGGATGTTGGAATCTCGTGTACTACGAATCAAAAAAGCAACCGACCACACGAATGAGTTCAAGAGATCAAAAGGTGTATTTGGAAAGTGAGCAGCTCTCTCTTATACTCTCCCTTAACGGATTATCAAACACATTCGAACACTGTTTAACAAAAATATGATCTACACAAACAGAGCAAATGCTTACTGTTAAGTGAGAATTAACAATATCCATAATCTGTAACATACCTTTGCTTAGAGTCTTCCCAGACTCTAGGGCAAAAAGAATGAAAGAAAAAATGGCTAGAGCTTCAGGCGTTATGTTGGAATCTCTTGTACTACGAATTGAAAAAGCAACCGACCACACCAATGAGTTCAAGAGATCAAAAGGTGATCTTCATTGACAGGTTTACAGTGACCAAAGGTATAGTAGAGCTTTATAGAACAAGTAAAAGACAGAGTTCTTGCCTCAGAGAAATTGCTATCTGTTTTTTGTAGGTATCATGTATTAAGTAAAGCTATTAATAGCCATTTCGTAAGTGGAGGGACAGAGAAATAGTGAGGTCAGGTATGTAACAGAGGTTACACAGTAATTCAGAGAGAGAATGAG
The DNA here is from genome assembly GCF_026419915.1 of Harpia harpyja. Taxonomy (NCBI): domain Eukaryota; kingdom Metazoa; phylum Chordata; class Aves; order Accipitriformes; family Accipitridae; genus Harpia; species Harpia harpyja. Next base: position 34,791,333 of record NC_068946.1, read on the forward strand.
GAATAAAACACAAACCTCTACCATGTTTTTGTATTATAATTCAGAGGGTGCCTAAACATTCTTGGTATTTTACTGACATATAATTGCATGAATCTCTATCTTGAAGAACTTATCCCTGAAATACAGCATGATTACTACCAACTCGACTTGTGTACCTTTCTTAGAGAATACAGAATTAGCCACAAAGTCTTTATCAACACTCAGTGATTATTACTGAACCAAGAATGTTTTTACAACTCTGCTTATCATTCCTGACCAATGTTTGCATGTTCTCTTGTCCACACCTTATTGTAACTTACATTCCTACTTTTTTCCAGTTCAGTTTAATGCTACATGAGGTACAAGTCTTTAGGAATTAATTACATTTCTTGTTCTCACAATGTTGTTATGCACGAGGACACTATCTGAATAACCTGAAAGCATTTCACTGTCCTTGTGTGAGTACAGGATTGGTAAAGCAAAAAAAAAAGAAAAAAACAAAAAAACTGAGTGAGCACCTGTGACAGCATCCTTTCTGATTTTAAGAAATGCTTCCTGCCTAAAGGCAGCTATATATTGATGGGAATAAGATGCTCTGACTCCTGAGATGAACTACAAATCAGTATCCATGTGTTAAAAAGTAATGATGTATTTGACTTTAGAACAGACAGGAAAGCAAAATTCAGCATTGCTGGAACAAATACATGAGAAGCAATGCTCTGCTGTACTAACCTCTATTTTTTAAGGATAAAAGAACTTTTACAAAAATAGAACTAGTGGACTATTTAACACCGAATACATTTCTTAAAATTAAACTTCATATAACTGCTTCTATGGCAAAGCTGCTAATGAAAAGTACAGTGTTGTTAATTAGCATTTATGCCCTGGTACTGTTAGAAACCAGACAAAACATATGCCTAGTTAACTGATAGCTTACAAAAGGGATAGGGAGAAGAGATAAAGATAATACCCAGAGCTCATCCTTATGCAGCCATGACACTGGACTTTCTCACAAAGTTTTTCCCCATGATACTATAAGAAACAGGCAATGCAGGAGTGGAGTGCTGATGCTGAAATTTCAACTTCACTCAAGACCATGGCAAAACTCGAGGATTTCAACAGATGAAAGATGCCAACAGATGAAAAAAGAATCTTCCTCCTCATTACAAGTGTGGAAAGAGAGGTATCCTGGCTGGGTTTTCTGAAACTGAAAACACCTATTTGCATAAGGATAGGAGATATCTGCATCTCACTGATGAAAATAATTTAGGGAAAAATAAAGCTGGTGAAAAAGTTTCAAAAAGCATCTTTTTCAGTAAAAAAGCAGGAGCAATTGCCAATGCCATTTTTCATTTTAAAAGTCATCTTTTGCTAGCATAACCCTTTTCTTATTCATTTCTAACCTAAAGGAAATAAGAGTATAAAGATCTCTAGAAAGTTATCTCATGGCAAAGTGACAATATGTTTGTCAGCAACAAACCGATGATAGCAACAAATGTATGCCTTAGTAGGCTCCTTTGAGCTCAGTAAGGACAATGAAGTGCCCCTTCAGTTCAGAGGTATGAAGAACTGTGCTGAAGTTAAGCCTAGCTATACTGCACACAAAAAAGTTTATAAATGAAGAATGAAAGAAACTGAATTAAGGAGATGTTTCAGTCTGTGGCTCCAGAGGTCAACCCAGATGATCCTGCCAAAAGGGAACAGCTTGCTTCTTTCTACCCCTCTCCCCGTTATTCTCAGTCATGCAAAGTATTCTTCCTTTACTTCAGCTACATCAGTTGAGGCACCCCTCTGCAATCACTAACAAAGTAGAAAATTATCTGTGTGTTTCTGCTGGCTTAGTTTTTTTTCCCCTCTTACTTTAGAAGTTCTAGCTCAGGAGGTTTTGACAATCACTGGAACTGCAATAAAAACAGCACCATGAGCTTGTTCCTGGGAGCTGTGGGAAAATGAGAGAAAGAAGCCAGTTCTCTCCTTTTCAGTAGAGGTGAACTGTTAGATCAGCCCTCCACATCTCTCCATCATACCCTCTAAATCAGTAGTACTGACTTTCTAGTCTGCAGGCTTGCTCTCAGGCACAATGACCTTAAGCGATGTCCCAAAATAAGCAAAACTGGCATGGCTCAATTGGAAACAGAATCCTACTAAAAAAACCACAGGTGCTGAGTCAATAAAGAATCAAAAGATGCAAATGCAAAGCACTGATGCTGGAAGACTTTCAAATGAGACAAAACCCAGATACCTCCTCATCAGTTGTCATCACCAGTGACTCCCTGGGTTCCCTCACGGTAGAAGTGCTGTTAACACCAGCATCCTGATGATTTTCCAGTTCCTGGAAATTTTCAGCCTGTGCTCTGAGAACATCTTCTTTTACTTATCTTTTAAATGATTGATCTGTAGTGTTGCTGTATTCTTAAAAAAGGGCATCTACTTTTCTTTATCTCTGAACACCAGGGAATTAACGCACATTTCATTGTACCTGTCATGGGCACATCAATAAACAGAAAAAGCATGCACATATATCCAATGGTATAATAGAAAGGTTTTACTCAATGGGGGTTTTAATTGGCCTATTTACTTTGAAGTGGTGCCTATACATTCAGATGACTTCTAAAGATCACCACAAATGAATGCCAGTAAATTTTTTTACAGTACCATCTGGTCAAGTGTCCTTCTGCATGTCAGATTCTGTATTGAAAATTATTTTATAAACACATTACAGAGTTTTTAAAGACTTTTAATTGGTACCAATTTTCCTAGGGGGTACTATCTCCCTATTACAGAGCCAAGCTCTTTACTACTATGAGACTATGTCTATCCTCTGGGGAAAATTATAATTAGATGGTCCTGGTGGTTGGGTTCTCTTGTAATAATCTTACGTTTGTAGTCCAGTATTAACTGTCTGGCCCACAGACTTGATATTTTGCAGGGATATGCTTTTGCAATCTCATTAAAGTTTATACCAATTTGATCAAGTTTCAAATCTTTGGAAAATCAGCACTTCATCATTCTGAACAATGTAGTAGATTTCAACGGTAAATGACCACTAAATTTTTTAAATCGCTGAGCATGCTCTCAGCTTCAAAGAACAAGTAAGGATACCATAGTATAATGCCACAACAATCAGAAAGACATTCTTTAATAGCAGTTAGGCTCATTGGCTTCAAAGTGAAGCCAATAGCAAGGCCCACAGGCTTCAAAGTGAAGGTAAAGATGACTATTTCTCCAGCAGCCTAATCATGTCTCCCCTCTTATCATTCACTAGCAGAAGCAGCAGCCACCTAATTCAGGGGCATGGCTAAAAGCAAACCAAGAGTCCAGGAAAGAACAAGATGGGTACAAAGAGTCTGCTGGCAGTAGAGCTTTAAGAGTAGAAGAGAAACTATAACAGACCTGGGAAAGGTGAATTCAGTTATAAGAAAGAACAAGAGGGCTGCAAGCTACATTATCAGGTGAGGAGAAACACCAAGAACAGAGAAATGGCTGGAAAAATAGAACCACCTGTACTAGGACTTGCTGAAGAAGGTGGAGATTAGAAACAGAAGCTATTGGAGTGGTAGAGAAAGAAGACACAAGAAGGTGACTCTAACAATAGAACAAAGTCTTAAGGACAAACAGAAGGAACAGTGAATGGAGATTGATGGGAAAGATGGGTCAGATAACCTGGGACAGGGAACCTTGGATTAGTTGGCCAAGTAAATTTGGGGGCAGCAGGGACAATAATAGAACTTAGACTGGTAGGGAGGACAAGATTAGGACTAAACCCATTGCAATAGAGTCCCCTATACCACTGCAATCTGCAGGTACTACTGCACACAAGTTGCAAATAATCACCCTTGGCAAACAAAATATTTAAGATGGGTTAGGTGGTGGCAGGATGGACAAAGAGTTAAACTCCCTTAGGTGAGCACTGATTCATACTGGGGGTGCTGGGAAGCAAAATCCTTCCTATATTCCAGTCATGCCTAAGGTGCAGAAGCTTGTCTGTCACAGCACTCCCAATCAATATATGGAAAGGCTTGAGGAAAGAAATGCTGTCTTGGTCTTGTTTCCTTCTCACTCCACATTATGAGATAGATCCCAGAAGAATGTATTGGAATACCATGAGGCATCCATTTCAGAGTTCCTCTTAGCACAAGGATCATTTTACTCTGCCTATATCTTCTATTTGGTCAACTGCTGTGAAAACTCTGATACCTTTTGGGCCAGCCAACCCACAGCTGTAGGCAATCTGATCTGTGACGTATTACATGGAAGAGGTCTGCTTAGGAGGCTAGATAAGCAGAAACTTCTAGTGTAACACTGGCATAGCTCCCTCACGCACAATAAGCAGTTCCTGGTATATTTTTCCAGAAAAGAAAAAAACCCAAAACCAACAAACCCACAGAAGTCAGCTTCACCTTGAAACTGTTCTTATAGCTATTCCTTTATTTTAACTTGTACATTTTTGTTTGGGCTTTTAGCATTTAAGCTACAGAGTCTTATGGCATATAAGTATATACATGTTTATGACTTATGACATTTAATTTTCTTCATCAACATTAGTAGGTGTTTGTTTATAATAATGGGCCAGAGCTTATCTCACTCTAGACAAATTTCTTATTACAGAATGATTGCTGAGCTTGGCAAGGTGTGTTCATTTGCATTTAATTCTCTTTTGAAACAGTGAAATTCTGCCACCCTCTGGACAACAACTAAACTAAGACATATTTACAATCAGCCTCAAAAGTAAAAAAAATCCCACTGCTGCTGATAAACATTTATTGCTTTTTAAGCACATTTTAGAATTAATTACTAGGCTGAATGAAAAATAGCAGTTACTATTAAACTACAGACATAACAATTATTTTAAGTACTGAATAGCCTTCTTACTAATAGTATCTAATCAAACAGCAAACTTTAAAGTGTTCTGTTCTTAACCTTTTCTAGTAGTTACTTTACTATTCACAGTTGTATTTTTAAAGATCTGGTACTAAAATATGATATAATTTTTCTTCATGCCAATATGTATTTCAACAAACCAGAACATTCTGGAATTATTAGCATCTCTGTGACTGATCCAGAAGTGAACATATAGAAAGAGTTCAGTGGGAGAAAGAAGGCTAAGGAGAAGGTTGCATTACGGCTGATCAAATTAGCTTTAAAAAGTGTGAATGGGAAAACATGTCTCTTGCATTCACATGGCATACAGCACTTACTGCTAATAATACTGCTAGTCAATGCATTAATATGATCATTTGGAACAGTAAATGTCTGTGCATTCAAAGTTTCAACTTGTGCTTCCAGGATTAGTGTGGGGAAGGAGGGCTCCAGCATGTATATTGTACTGTACCTTGTTTTGGCTATGGAACCTAGCTGCTGTTGTTCTTGGATGAGCTCAGCCAGCTGTTTTTGCAGAGACATATCTTTACCATGTACTTGTTTAATAAACGGATGCTCCAACAGGTGAGTGACTGAAGGACGCTTTTCAAAATCCTTTATAAGACACCTGTGACAGAGAAATACTGGTCTCAGGCAATGATGTTATTTCATTACAGCATGATTTGAGTCGGCTTACTGTGTGGCTATTATTATACAGTAGTTTCATTTTCAACAAATTTGAGTTCCTCAGTATGCAACAAGACTCCTTCTCTACACTGGAATAAATCTGGCATAAAATACTTAACTAAGTGAATTCACCCTACAAGTATACTAGTACAAAGGCTATGAATTTGAGCTTATTTAATCTCTCTTTTTAACTGTAACTAGCTTACTATGAAAAAATGGCATCGTATCTTGTAAGTGCTGTGCAGTTAATATACATTAAACATAACCTAAGCTGAACAGACAATACTTCATTCACTTTAATTTTCTACCTATTCTCCAATGAGAGTTTGACTAGGAACTGTAGTATATAGCCTATTAAAAACCACAAGTGAAACCTGTGATAGAACACTTGTCAGAACAATTTGATATAGAGCTTTGTTTTGTTTTTAAAATGAATGTTTTAGGTAGATCTTCTATATTGCAATGATAAGTGCTAGCATAAGAATCACAGAAAATTCTGCAGACCTACATAATTCAGACTGGAAGAGAAATGAGTAAGTCAGAATTAAATGCTAGCCAGAGTATCAAAGTTCTGTTTGTGATAGGAACAGGTGATCTAGTAATGAGTAAAGAGATAAATCCTATTAAATTAGCATAAAATAAAGTATCATGCTAATTTATATAATCACAATTTAAAATTGAGGAAGGCATCGTTAAAGTTTAATTCTTTTCTGTACAATAAAGCTGAAATAATAGTCCAAACAGAACAATGATCTAACAGGATTAGACTGCTGTAAAGTACCCTCTAATTCTTTATATTAATGTAATCTTTTTATCTTGCTCAAATAATAATATTGACATTATTTGAGAATGTGAAAAAGAAATGCTGCAATTCAGTATATATCTCCCTTCTAGCAGCTATCGTTGCAATGAATTACAGCCCAAGATGAGTTTATTTGATGAGATGCATTTGTATTACAAACTTTACAATTACATCTCATATTTGCTGATATTAAGCAATACACCTAAAGTACTTCCTTAGCAGGGCCAAATATCGCAAATAAAGATTATCTTTTTAGCCAAAAGTTCAATGAAACTTTAATACCTTTTAGAATAATCTATATTCTATCAGTATCAATTTGCAAAATTTAAACTACATCTTAAAAAAAATAAATCATACACATTAATTGATTTCAAATACTACCAAACACATTAGCAAAATAATTAAAGTTTAGTCTCACCTCAAATGCTTTACTGAAGCCTAAAGTCTGGTCTTAAAATGATCCTGAAATATCTTTGAACAGAACTTTTATACTTTAGATTCCTGAAAACCATTTTCCCAACCTCTTCTTGGTACATCTGGTCCAGAAAAGACAGTCTGTAAAATGTGCTACCAGTTTTATAACTATTTTGGTGAATTTTGCTGTAGGCTAGAACTGTAGCCTCCTGATAGAAAGACTAAAGTATCAGAACCAGCTTTATTTCCATCCCTCTGAGCGCAGGGCTATAAATAACTGTCCTTCTCCCCATGAAGAGATCCATCATTAGCCTTCAACAGGTTCTGACAACTGTGTGTCATGTGTCGTCTCCCCCCCCCCCCCCCGCTTTTCATTTTGTGATCCATGGTTTTTAGAAGTCAATACACCCACACAGTCAATATGGTCTATGCCAATCCTGGTTAAATTTATATGTTTCCAGAGAGAAAGGAAAAAAGCATTGAAAAGAAAGATAACATTAATCAGGAAGGCAGAGGAAAAAAAAACCAAACGAACAAAAAACTGTGTAGTATACAAAATCACAGATTGATGGTATCTGAAGTGGAGATTTCAGTCAGAAAAGCTCATGCAACTCATGTGATTTTTACCATTCTAACAATAATTACAAATTTATAGTGTTTATGCTATATTGTTAATATATAAATTTTCTTGTTAAATTTGATTACATCAGGAATTTTTCAGTAATATAACTGAATCCAAGTGAAGCTGTGTCACAGAATCATAGAATCATTGAATAGTTTGGGTTGGTAGGGACCTCTAAAGGTCATCTAGTCCAATCCCCCTGCTGTGAGCAGGGGCATCTTCAACTAGATCAGGCTGCTCAGAGCCCTGTCCAACCTGACCTTGAGTGTTTCCAGGGATGGGGCACCTACCACCTCTCTGGGCAACCTGTTCCACTGTTTCACCACCCTCAGTGTAAAAATTTCTTCCTTACATCTAGTCTGAATCTACCCTCTTCTAGTTTAAAACCGTTAACCCTTGTCCTATCCCAACAGGCCCTAATGCCATGGCAGTTGCTTTTCAGATAATAACATTAGAGTTTAAATGGATTCTCTTCAAGAAATCTGGTAGTTCCAGACAGAATATCTTGTGTTTACTAAAGTGTGAAGAACATACAAATCTTTTACCTGATGGTATGTAGTTATTAATATGAATTCTAGTCTGAGCTCTGGAGCAATGCACCTCCAAAGACACTCTATGGACAAGATCCAGAAGTTGGAAGAGAAATTTTTCCATATAGATGGCCCATAGGTGAAACATCCAAATGCCCAGGATACTGCATTCATTAAGGAAGCCCGACAAGAAGAGACAGAAGGAAAACATTTTAGGGAAAAAAGTTCTTAGCTTCTTTATTACATGCCTGAAATGCTAGCTGTTTAGGTCTGGCAGGTGTTTTAATGAGCATAAGTAAGTTCTGTCAGGGAGGCAGTCTTGAAGACCACTTTAGGACTACCTTTGCTTCTCTTGCATACTCCTGCCAATCCCCTGCTGACTATTCACTTTGCATGCATGCTATTCTTCTGCTTTGCAACTATCAAAGTTTATATATTGTTTCTTCTATATGCAGCCTTCATTGTCTGGTAGTAGGATGTTTTTGCAATCTGTGGTCACTTAGGATTTCACCTGAAACACAAGTAAAACTTCATGAATTTGTAAGATGACCAAGCTAATGACACAAGACACATCCACATGATTCTGTGATCAGTCTGTTCCAAGCTCAGACAGAGCACACCTACTATTGTGCCAAAAGTTTGTGCCTATATTGGAAGAACAGAGCCCTTTCAGATGGTTAGTGAGATGCCACAACACAGCAGAGAGCTAGTAACTAACAGCCATGCAAGGGTGAGGGACAGCTGCTTAAATTCATGTCTGGAGAACTTCTACTCCAGTTCAGGGAAGAGACTGACAGGAAAATGTACATCTCCACTGAAGCTGGTTTAATTCATCAAGTTAAACGGCAAGCTCCTAGCACATTAGGAACACAGCAGCAGAAAGACCAGGCAGGCCATAGGGAATTGAAGTGTGTATGGCATATACACTCTCCTTTTGCTCTGAAACAGCAGAATTGAAGACACAGTCACTTGCAGAAATTGCTCGTTATTATGTTTCAAGTGCCAGTAACCGGCTCACAGCTTAGTCACAGTAGGTAATGCGGGCTCAGTGTGTACTCAGATATTCAGTGCCAGTTTGGTGTATCACCAGGCCTGCTGCAATGGAGTGCAGGATGGAGAGCCGTCATATGAATATGAAAAGATAGTCCTTATTTTTCTCCTCTTGGTGCATATTCCTTTGTACTAATCCCTCTGTATGTAGACAAGACCTATTAGTATTCTGAAGTATATTTACATATTCTGCTTCTACACACTGTCATTTCAACTGCGTTGCTTTTGGTGCCATACTGAATGCATGCTGCTGCTGTTCTTAGTCAACGTTACCTGTAAAGTAACAATTTTTGGGCCGCTACCTATGGGCTAGTGAAAAATGATGCATCAGACTGCCAGTGTCACTGCAGGTGCTCAGTAAGGCATCATCTCCTACACTGGAAGCAGTATTGACGCCACACTGCTCCTCAGAAAAAAATAATTTAATATAGAATATCAGCTCTTACAATGCTAAAGCCAGCATGAGGGTGAGCATTATCACAGTGTTTTCTACTGACCTGCACCCTGAAATAGAACTATAATGTGTGAAAAAGTTAATCATATAGGAGCCTGAGGCCAAAGTTGCCAGTACATTCAGTAAGGAGATGTATTCCATGTAAAGGCCAGAAAAAAAGAAATCAAGTAATACACAAAAATCCAACAATATTAACATTTGAAAGAGGAAGAGTACAGTAACAAAACAGCTTTTATCATGACACTTATCAGAAAATATTCTTATTCAATGCAGCCAACAGAATCAGTGTGTGTGTTGTGCAAGTAAAAAACCATATTAAGAAGTCATATCACTGAAACATTTGCTTCTGAGGAATGGAGAAAACTAAAATATCTTCAGGTGCTCATTTGAGCATTCCTTTAAGACCAATCCGGACAGTTAGCTTAGGCACTGTCAAACATCAACCATGCTGCAATTACATATAAAACTAACAAATGTGCTGCACCTGCAAATTAAGCCAATTTGTTTGGCCCATGGAAATTATTAAAACAACAAAAAAAACCCAAATAAAAACCCCCAAAGAAAAAAAACCCCAAAGAAAAAAAACCCCAAAGAAAAAAAAACCCAAAGAAAAAAACCCCAAACAAAAAACCAAAATAACAACAAAACAAAAAACCCAACGTAGTGAGACTGCCTTTCATTGAGCAAATTGACTAGCAAATCTACTAGAAGATGGGTTTCATATAACGTATGATGAAAATATGATCATATTTGGTCTGCTACTTTTTGGATCTAAAATTATGGGAAGGTTAAGTAAGTAGAGATTGAAAAGGAAACAAACGCTGTACATGTTTGCCTTGATGAAAGTCAATCCATTACCTAATTTGAAATTCTAGTATGTTCTATCATGCTTTCTTAGCTGAAAATTAATTCTCAGAATTCATTAGTGTCACTACATTAAACATAGGTTGCAGCCATTTGCTGCAATCTCACAGCCAGGCTCCTAAGCACCATTTCCATTCTGCCACAATTACAGGCAAAGATGAAGCATTTATTAGCAGGGGATAAGAGCAGGCTCCCATATACACAGGCCCGTCTGAGACAGCCTCTAAAAATGCACTGGCTGCTTGCACTTGGACGATAACATTGTTGGAATTGCTACATCGCAACAATGTAAACTGCCATTTTGCAAGCAGCAAATCAGATGACTGAAAAGGAGAGATATTTATCAGCATTCATGAGCTAATATTTACTAATGAATAAATGGAAAGAAATAGATTTCATAAGAACTGCAATGGTGGTCTAAGTCTCCTGTGTGTTCAGAAATAGAAAACAATTACTAACATCATTCACTAACGCAGACAAACCTAAGCAGAGCAGCAGCAGTTATTTCTTTCAGAAGTTCTCTTTCATCAGATCTATTATGATCTATTTGGCCACAAGTACTTTCTTTAAAAATAAAGAAACCAAGCAGCTCCAACCCTTATAGATTAGTTACATTATGATCTATCTCCAGTATTTTGTTTTCTTCAATTATTACATTTTGTGTATGCCACATTTTCTGATGATTTCTCATCTGCTGGCAGTGGATTGCTGGAACTTACTTTGTCTCATAAACCAAATATCCAACTAGACATCTAGTCACTGTGTATCATCTACATGCACAGAAGATGCATAGGTTATTATTTGGAAGAAATTATGATTGTATATCAGACTCTGTATTTGAGCTGGGGAATCCACACTTCAGCCTCTGGGCAAGAGACATAAAAAGTCTCCAATCTGTTCAACAAACGGTTAGATAAAGTCCTCATTGCCACTCCTCTAGTGCCTATCTCTCTGCCACTGCCTGGCCCACCAGGCTGCTCTCCCCCATCACCTGCTCCTCACACAACTCTACACCACTCCCCCTGCCCCCCAAATACTTCACTACTTAGACAGTACCTGCTGCCTAGCAGTGAGGAATATTTCCAGGACTCTCCTATTGGGACAGAAGAGCTTTCCAGGGTCTTGCACAGGACTTCAGGTCATCCTGAGGTGCTGAGATACTCTCCTCCAATCTCAGAAAAAACAGTTACCAGCTTGCCCCCAAAGGTGGAGACGGCTCTGCTGGGGAATCTAGAACAGAGATTTCCCAGATGGAGAGGAGAAAGAGTAAGGTGATATTCTCTTGATCCTCTCACCAAGCAGAGATAATGAGGTCTCTAGATTCTGAGATTTTTATTTTTTCTTTCGCATACTTTCCTGGCTCCTTCCATCAGCAGATTGTTTCAAGGTGGAAGATTAATGAAATCAAGAGCATGACCCCAACTGGGTTGACCCCCCTGCTTAGAGAAATGGAGGAGCAGACACTGACAAGCAAGATCATCTAGGCCAGGTACATTTGGTCAGAAACCTTCCAGTCAAGGAAGGAAAAATAACAATCTCTGAGATTGTTTTTAAGTGGTTAAAATGCTCCGTTCCTATCCGTCACTCTGTTCCTCCTACCTCTGTACCACACGTAGCTGTGGCAGACACTGGTCAGTCAGATGGAGCAGAAAGGTGGAGAAGACAAGACATTTAATGACTTAAGTTTGCAATAATGATGCAGGGATGTGCCTGCTTCCCTGAAGCCTCCCTGCTTCCCATTCCCAGGCCTGCCCATCCCCCACTGCTGCAGGTCACCTGTTTGCAAAAATTAACTAAAAAACTGTGACAGCTTTGCCAACAGCATTTCCGTTTTCAGTCCTAATTCAACAGGACATATAGGATACAAATATCCTTATCTTCAGAACTATATATAATTTCCCCTTTGGAAAAAGCAAATGCTGAGCACTAAGGGTATGTATATAGGTTAAATACGCCTCCTGTCTTGAACCAGCATCCCATGATAAATAACAAGGATTTTACTGTTCCTTCTGCTACAATCAGATATCAGGATGAAAGACTGAATTGATGACAAAGTACTCAATCATCACATGCATAATATAAATTCTGATAGTCAGAACACATTTATATCTTTATTGATCTGCCTTTTGGTAGCAAATGCTGTAAATTACTAATCTTCCCTAACAATGAGAGAAATACTCTAACACTGAAATGTCACCAGCACCTGTTTTCTTAATAAATCTTCTTTAAGTTTAATTTTTAACATCAAGCACCATACAGTGTAATTTAGAGCACACATCTGAAACCTAACAAAGGTTCACTCACACTGAAATTGTAAAATTAAGTGTAGTAAATAGCTTTACCTCCTCTAAAGCTTCAAAAATTACAACAGGTTTCCCAGCCTCCTTTGGGCTAAGTAGACACAACAATTTATTCTGGCTCATATACATGTTTTAGAGAACAAACAATGCATATGCTATGGAGTGGCACTTCTTGCAGCTCTTAGAATGGATCAGACTTTGCTCATGTTGAAACCCTTAGAATTTTACCAGAGACAACAGAAATTCAGTCAGAACAATTCTAGGGAGCATCTGAAAAACACCAAATACATTTATTTATTGTATGAAAAAATTGAGGGGTTCCTAGCCTTTTATCGGGAATGGGTCTGCTCTATTTCTTCGGCCTGTCTTTGAAGACCCAGGAACACAAATAGCCTTCAGAACCTTTTACAACTGAAGCTTTTTATTAGAAACAGTATGTTTTGCATTTGTACCAAACGTTCTCCCTTTAGGTATCCATCCCCCTTTGACACTACAGCAGACCCTGATTTGAGGCAGAAGGTAAGAGATAAGGAAAGCATAGTCTGCTACTGACTATTTCTTTCACATGTTATGCCATAGCTGGAAAGGCAGCTAAGGACAGAGATATTTTTCTCTCCCTTGGTGTTTAGTGCGTTCTTTCCTATCTTCCAGTAAGTAAGGACAGCCACTAAAAAGGCAATTGTAGATCCACTATACCATAATCACAGAGCAGCTGGGAAGTTACTCACTCACACACCATTAAGCTGACTGCTCGATGCCCTCTGCTGTGAAACCCCAAATGCAGCCATGCTATGATGTCTTCATCTGAAGTAATTCACAAACACCTGGGCAGCTGAGATCAGGTTAGTTCTACTAGTTGGGAGTCCACAGGCACTAACAACATTCTTCCCATTACTGTGTGCCAGACCTGACCTGTACCCTGTGGCCCACAGAAGGACAGCAGGCGTGTCTGTGCTTCCTGGAGCTTCCCCTAATCTAAAAGTATGCTGGACTGCTTCATTCCCAGCTCTGCTCTTGATTATTGAGTGACTTTGAGAAAGATTCCCTTTGTCTCAGTTTCTTCAGTTGTAAAAGAAGGAACTGAACTCTTGTCTCTATTCTACAAGTACAGATGACTTAAAAATCTACTGACAGGAATAAAGCATTACTATTCTACTGTTGCTTCATCAGTCTGGTGCAAAGGTACTATTATCAGGCAGAAATGGTGGATTATTATTTGTTTTATATTTTTTGCAACTCCAATTTTTACTGCTTTCCTATTTCCATGCTTCTGCCTTTCCTACCACCAAAAATGCATTCCAAACAAACCTGGATCATCTAGAACACATCCTTTCTTCGAGAACTAGAATAATTTAACTGGAAGGAGTAAGTCCGCCCCTAAAAACAAACTACTACAAGATCAGCACAGACATATTTCACTTCTCTTCGCTCCTGCCATCTTCCTTCCTTCCCACCCTGCATCTTAGTGTTCATGCCTACGACTTCTGTCTTACTGTCCTCAGTCTTCCGCCATGCTCAGCCTTCACTTTTACCAAATATTATGGGAGTGAAAACCATGTAGTAACAACAGGTGGTAACATCCTGCCTTTACATTTCCTTTCAAGTAAAGCAGAGACATAGATGGCAAACATTAGCTATCACAAAAGGCTTTCCTTCCAAAAAATGGTAATAACGTTAGAGCTCCAGAAGCATCTAAGCTTTGAATTAAGCTTAAAAAACATCCCAGTGAAAAAGCAATAGGCAGAGACTACTTGAGAAACGGAAATACTGGCATTTAATGACA